>NW_016690322.1:40202-385498 GCF_001604755.1 Lepidothrix coronata | reverse complement strand
CACATTTCAGACAGATACATCATCATTGGGAGCCATCACAGCAGCTTGAACCCTTATGGTGGACAAGGATGGGCCAGTAGCACTGCTGTCATCACAGCATTGATCCAAGCCTTGACACTGAAGGCTAAGAGGGGCTGGAGACCTGACAGGACCATTGTTTTCTGCTCATGGGGAGGAACAGCCTTTGGGAACATTGGTTCATATGAGTGGGCTGAGGTAAAGTAATTTTAGACGGTGTCATTGCAATAATGATTGCTTTTGTTGAAAGCATGAAAACAATATGCAATTACCACGTGGAAATTGTGGTTCATTAGCTGGTCTTTGAGGTCTGTCTGTGTTCATTCATGTACCACCTAGCAAATGCAGTGAAAACACCTTTTGAGGCTGTTCCTGTGGATAATGAGATGGCAGGATGTTTCCGTAGCTGTGAAGGTTGCACATACAGCACCTTTGAGAGCTGATTTCCCTCCCTAATTCAGCAGAGCATTGTAAAAGGTCATTGCCATGGTCTGATAGAGGGAGAAAAACCTCAACAAATTACATAGGCCAAGGAATAGCTCAGAGAGCTTTTTGTCCTTCTTGGGAGTTCTACATTTACTCATTTTTAATTGTAAGGCTTAGTGTGGGGAGAAGTGAATCAAGAGCACACTAAATGAAAAGGAGAGAACCATGCTATGGTTTACATTAACGACATAAACATTGCAGTGCCTCCATGGCTAGTGCTGATTCACTTCTCCCATATTTGTGCTAAGGAGTTAGGTAAAATCCAACACAGGCAATTCCTTGGGCTCTTAGTTTCAACAGAATAGAAACCAGATTATTGATAGAAAATATCTCAACAGGGTATGGATGATCATATATAGTTACAGTGGACTTCAGTTCATAAATTAGAGGAATAGCTGGCAGAGAGTTTCAAAGCTGATTTTCCAACATTAACGATTAATATGAATTAAAACAGTAGATAAAATAAAGAGTTAATTGCTTTTTATCGTGCGTAAGAAGCAGCCAGCCCTCATTGAAATTTCATACTTCCGACATCATTATTCTTCAAAAACAAGAAGGGGTGAAAAAATCAAATTGAAAAGATCCAGACTGGAAGCAAAATTTGTTTAGTTCCACTTCAAGTCAGCTTTACATCAGATGTAATTGTGTTACGCCCCTTCTGTTCAATATAAAGAGCCACTTCATGCAAAGAGGAACTCATTACTGAGAAGGCAAAGGGGATCTTTTTAAAAAAAGATAATAATTGAAACAGTGTGTACATGGTATTTTTATAGTCTAACAAATAATAAAATGAAAACACTGAGAAAGTTATGCAACTCAAATATGAATGTTGTATCTTAAAAATTTGAGTCCATTTAACTGTTGATAATGATTACTTTTGAAGTTTGTCTTCTGTCAGGCATAACTTTAAAAGGCCATCACATTGTTTCACAGTGTGTAATGTTTTCATTTTTGGCCTTACAAGTGTAGGCATTTTTAATTCCTCCCAGACCTGTTTGCATTTTGTTGAGATGATGTGTGAAATGGAATTATAACCTGTGCTATATAGAGAAATAGCACCAAGATATCCTTTGAAGTCCATAACAGCATATTATAAGAAGTAGTAGTTAAGTATTACTTAGGAAATCACAGAGGACAGAAACATTGGGTGCAGTTTTTCCCTGGAAGAAAGTGATAGAACAAAACAAGACTTAATTCTAATGATGCACAGTAGTAACCATTGCTCTGCTTGTGTTTTAGGATCTCAAGAGAGTTCTTCAAAGAAATGTTGTGGCTTATGTTAGTCTTCATGATCCAGTCAGAGGCAACTCAACTTTACACCCTGTTGCATCCCCTTCTCTTCAGCAGCTGGCAGCAGAGGTATAGAAATAAAATATTTGGTTTCACATGTTGTTTATCAGGTTACATGGTTAAACCCCTTGATACCAGTTTCTTTTACATGACTATAAGTGGAGGATGTTTTGTTTAGGAATTTTAACCTCACAAATACACCTTGGCAGTTTTTACTAAGTCAGCAGGTTAATTTTTTTTTTTTAAATAATGTATTAAGAGGTTGGAAAGGATAACTTATTTCACCTGCTTGTTATATCAAGTCTCACCATACTTGCATTCCCTACAGCTTTTTTAACTTTTGACAGCTTTAAAGAAACATATTTGTTATTCTTTAGCACAGAGCACTTTTTTCTCTTCCTAATCAGATCTTTCCAGGCTGTTTCTCAATTTGCATTTAAACCTGTATATTTAGCAGATGTAACATGACACACAGGGAGAGTATGACTTTACTATAATAAATGCTGTCTAAAGTAAGTATGTCAGGTTCAGTGCTCAGTGATGCCTTTGTGGTTAATCTGGAGTCAGAATATTCCACAGTTACACTGGTCTAAGGCTTTAAACTAATGACCTTATTGCTGTTTCTGAAGTTGCTGAATTTATTAATATTTTCCACGAAGTAAAAACAGTATAAGGCACAGACTAAATGACAAAACCAGATTAAAGTGGATGCATAAAATGGAGCTCAATTTGACTTTCATAAATTGTGGGGTTTAGATGTTTTTTCTATGTTTGCCAAGCTAATACCCATTAGATTATTCTGGTGTTTCTTTTACTTGCCTGTGAAGCATTTAGTACCAAACACTCCTCAAAGTAGCATCTTGAATTGAACTCAGTGTAAGACTGGTCCGGCTTGGCAACTAACTTAGTAAAGTTGTATCAGTAAATTGCTTCTTAGCAATGTTTTAACCACTTCTCCTGTCCAATGATTAGGTGTTAATTTCCTGATGGAAAGAATCTGGTTTATTCTGTGTAAGTATTGAGAAAAATGTGATGCAACATCATTTCAGGGGAAAAAAAAATCTTCTGTTTGTGTAAAATTATTTATAATCTTATATATGTGAGTCTGCAGGTGTTATGGATATATCAATTCAAATTTTATTATCAGTTTTAGCTATTGTATTCGCAAAAAATACTGTCCTCAGAGGTTGCTAGCCTTTTGCTAACCTATTGATGTTTGCAGCCCTATCTCCATTAAAACAAGTGTTTGCTTTTTAAGGGAGTAATTTTATTACATTAAGTCCTTGAGTTATTTGGTTTTTTCTCATTTTATTTCTTTGACTTTGCAACACAGTCCAGGGCAGTAATCTGAAAACTAAACTGTGCAGCAGACTCTTTGTTATCTGTTTATCACTTTATTAAGATTCAACTCTTTCATTCTAATAAATACCATATTAGTATGAGCATTGCATTCATGCCCTCTGTTTTGGAGAGAAAGCAAAGGAAATCTCTTTTTTACTTCCACTGTATTTCTGTGGTGTATTTGGGTGTGCTCTTAATATTCAGTAATTCTTGTAATATATATTGTATCCTGTTCAGCATTATGGACACAGCCTCCCTTAGCAGTCTTGCCTTGCACCTCTTAATTAGATGACAGTCAATAAAACATGACTAGAAGTTAATACTTCTTAGTTCCAGTGAACACCTTCCATGTCACTTCTGATTCTTTAATACTGAGAGTGTATCCACTCTGCATTTTACCCTGAAGCCCCATTTAAAAAGTAAAAGATTGAATGCACCCGAGGCAACGTGTCTGGTTTTACTTTCAGTAGGATATTATTATTTGTAATTAATGCATCTGTCGTACAGTTTGTGACATTAAAAAGATTTGTAGGAATTATTGCTTCCCAATGCTGGCTGGATTTCTGAAATCATGTCAAGTATATTGACAGTGATGGAACAGCCCATCACAGATCTTCATTTGTTCCCACGGGTGCTCACAATTTGCCACATGTCTAGAAGATTTTTTCTGGAAGCCTGATCCACTTATAAAGAATATTGATATTGCTTCCAGCACTTGCCAAGAAGACAATGTAATTACAGATTACCTCAAAATTATGATAATGCAAATGAGGTAAGATGTGACCGTTTGGAGCTCATATCACCTTGAAGAAATTGTGAGTCTGTTCACATGAGATTCTTATTATCAGGTGCAGGTTGCAAAGAAGGACTTAAAAATTCCAATGGGAGACAAGGATAATTTTAATTTGTAAAAATATTTCTCTGAAATGATGTTAGAACAGAAAAAAAGGTGAAACAAGAATTTAGAGTTAATAATATCAATCAATTTTAAAATTAAAAGAGAAAATAGCCTTTCTTGTTTAGTTAGATAGAAATTTTCTGTAATTTGTAGATACATGGAAGATACTGGATTCAATGGTAAAACTCATAATTCCATTTTTAAACTACAAGAAAATAGACTATCTTGCAGTACTTTTTTCTACTGCTAAACAGTGTTACAACACTGTTGTTTTGAGGAAAAGGAGACTAAAATCTCACCATTTACCCTAAGGGCAGTGCTCACTGTTGTGCTAAAATTGTGGACACTCCATCTTGGTAAAACAGAGGGAAAATATCTTCCTAGGGAAAATTAATACTTGTTACAAAAACCTACAAAGGTTAAGTATTAGGATTCTGGGGGAAACAGTGAAAACCTGTAGTTTGTCCTGTGAAGGAGAACTTGAGTAAAAATAAAATTTTGGACAGTTGCTGATCACTGCACTTTCCAATACATCTTTTTCCCTTAATTTCTGGGAAAAGGGGAGAAGAAGTTTTAGCTGAAATGTAGTTTGTCTGAATATTCTAGACTTAGCAATGAAAAGAAGAGTCACAAACCTAATAAGTTGTCTACATGTGAGATCTGGTGGCCAGTTAGAGAATAGGATAAGTGCTTGGCTAATTAACAGAGACCGTATTTCTTAAAGCTGTTTTGTACAAAGGGATTACATCTTCATATTAGCTGCAGGTTTCAAAAGGGAGCTACATAAGCAGTCTGCAAATAATAATTTTATATGCCTATCTGTGGGATTCAGTGGGATTCTGGTTGAAACACCAAATTACATGGAGAAGCTAATTTAAATATTTGGATTAATTAAGCAAAGAGGAATTCAAACAGTTCTGAGACCTTGACATATTTAATTCAAATCTTTTTTATATAGCTATTCTAATTAATGTCCACATTAACAAGAGAGAAATACTGCCAAGTTATATTTTTGTCTACTGTTATTTTGTAAGGAAAATGATTGTTAATTCACTTGCTCAGTTGGTGAATCGCCATTTGTTGGCAGTGTCATTGGTAAATTGGGTTTGTTTGATGCTGGTATTCATTCTCTGTAAATAATACCATTAATGATTTTTTCTATAATTAACATTTCCCAAGTAAAAAAGTTATTATGGAACATGAATTCATTTCTGTTGTCTTTTCAGTGATTATGTGACCATACTCTGGCTCTGTTATTACTGCAGTGCCCAACAAACCTTAGTACTCTTGTCTACTAAAGGAAAAGAGGGATTTAAATCTATTGATTAATTAGTTGATCATTAAAAATGACTGTGCCAAGTATTGCTCCATGCTCTTTATCAGTATTTGTTTCTACTAAAGGACTAAAAGGCATAAAACATCTTTACATTTAAAGGTGGTGTTATTGACAGAAAACTCTTTTTTCTTTATGAAGTAGAACCAAAGATAAAGTCCTGTATAGATGCTTGCTACTATCATTATTTCTTGATTTAAAAAAAAAATCAAAACTTATATTAATGTCAGCATTGATTCTTTTCTTCCAACTTCTGTGTGTTTCTCAATTATTTTTTTATACTGCCAGCATTAATAATGGATTTCCTGGCATCATATATCAGTAATTATAAAAAAGAAAAAAAAAAGCCTTACTATTTGAATTGCTTGTTGTATGCCTTATAACAGAAGATTACATCTTTCCCATGAGTTTTCAGTCTTTACCTATTATCCCTTTTAGTGTTATTTTATTTCTTGTGTCATTTTTTATATTTGTGTTGAAAACCAAAAAAAAAGCCTCTTGAGAATCAGAGGTTTATGCTGTGAACTCCTGTCTCAGGAATTCATAACTGTGTTAAAATGATGCTGTTAATATAGACAATACTTCATTGCCAGCTTTATTAAATTAATTAAGATGCTGCTTCTGCAGTGTGAAAAGTTTCATTTAATGGTGGATTTGATTTGCAGCAGGTTCTTTGCAGCTCCTATCTGTTTTTTTGTTTTGATAAAATGTTGCTTTGTCCACTGTTACATATTTTTTCTCTCTTCTTCCAAATCAAATAATTTTGATAAATGCTGATTCAGTGAGTAATCATTTAAACTTATTCAGAAATTTTGGTGTTATGAAAATACTATTGCTATTAAACATGGGAAAGAAAGTTTGTTAGTGAGGAATAATGCAACTGGACCAGTTTTCATGCTGTGATCTTTGTGGCGATCTGCAAAGAGTCCATTGTTTCTAATGAATCAAGCTTTCTGCTTCCATGTCCTTCCCTGTCTTTACAACATAGATTTCTGCTAAAGGTATAAATGATGTGTATTTTCATTTTCTTTTTTAGAAATGTAAATGTCTACTTTGATAGCCTTTGTGGATGAAACTGAATAAATCTGAACATTTTATTATCTTTAAATGTAGCACTGGAGTAGGGAAGATTTCAATAATTCGTTTCCTGCTGCAAAATGGATTTTGGTTCTAGGTTTCTGTTTTTGAATCTACTTAAAACTGTCTAATATAATGAACTGTACTATGTAAGGGAATTGGTTTTTCCTTCCAGAGACTTTATCCAGACTACAGTATTAGAAAAGTTAACTTCAGTTCAGTCTAAACATTCCTTTGTTTAATTTCATCTTCATTACTTCCCCTCATAACTGACTTTTTCATGTTAATGGAAAGATGTTTTTGTAGTGATAGAAAAGCCTTTCATGTGGGGAGTTTAAAAGTAAACTTCTAGTTCTTACAAAAGAAGAGAGATTGAGAGCCTTGGATATTTTAAATTTTCTACATAAAGACAAATCATTGAAAAGTTTCTCTTGCTGCTTTTCTCATCATTATTAAGTATGTTCCCAAATGAAATTAAATTGACTTAATAGCTATAAGCTGTACTACACAAACAATGCATGGGAAAAAAATGCATGTGTTAAAGTGAAGTGTATGGTAAAATAACCAGAAAAAAAGAAAGCACCTTTAAATCAGAATTGATAAGACATTAGTATAACATTAAATGAGATTT
Source organism: Lepidothrix coronata (assembly GCF_001604755.1). NCBI lineage: Eukaryota > Metazoa > Chordata > Aves > Passeriformes > Pipridae > Lepidothrix > Lepidothrix coronata. Next base: position 378,424 of record NW_016690322.1, on the reverse strand, counting down.
AAGGCTGCATTATGTCCTTTGGCTCACAACAGTTGCAGCCATGTGCTTTACTTCTACATGTGACAGGAAAATAATCAGAATTTTGTGCAGCACAACACACTTCCTAGTTTTCAGATCGATGTTAAAAAAAAATGCATGTAGGTGATGAAAGCAGACCATTTGTTTGTCATAAATAAAAAAGGTGACGTATTTTAAGTAGAGTGATAGATATTTAACCTTGCCAAAAGTATCAGATACAGCCTTTCTGAGTCTGCCCACCTCATGTTCTCAGAAAGAGAAGCTTTAAAGTACTCTTTAACACACCATTGCTTAATCTGTCTCAGGATGCCTTTAGCTCTGATTGATTATTCTTGATAAAATAAGTGAAGGCATTTATTTTATGAAGGACTGTGACTTTAAATGAATGACCAGTATTTTCTTTTGTAAAATTGTATGATATTTCATATAGCCCTAACCAGGTCACATACTGAGAAGTCAGAGGAACAAGAAGAACAAGAGATTTGTAGAAACCTGGGAATGTGGTTTATTTTTTGTTCCGTTAAATTATTTCTCCCAGGAAGAGTAAAAATACCTCTGCAGGATGCTAAGCCAATAACTGAGGTGAAAATGTTGACCCAAGCCCCCTGGGAAATGGATGTAGTGAACATTATAGAATTCCTACCCATGCTGATAGATTTTAAAGTTGGAAGTTCTTTCCAACATGGACCCTTGTCATGCATGAACGGACAAGGGTCTATTCTAGTGTTCTAGTATTCAGGTTTAGAAATTGCCTTAAATTATGGTGATTATGTTTTGGTTACATAAATATGTCACCCAGAGTATCCCTTGAATTTCGCTGTTAGTGCAGTTAAACTTCCTACATGTGAAAACAAAAACCTAATTCCTTTAAGGCTATTAATTGAATTTCTGTATCTATTCTTTAGGCCTAACTATTTAATAAATACCCAAATTTGGGAAGAAAAAAAAAGCCACTCCCTGTATCCTGTTTACAAATGCCTGACCCTTTCAATGTCAGTCATCCAAAGAAAAAAAAACCCTTAACATTTCAGTTTAGCTATCTTTCTTAGCAAGATCTTACTAGTGAATTGCTTTAATAAATTCTTCAAAACCAGACGTGAGGAAAATCATTCTATGTCCATTTAAAGCAGTCATAGTTTGAATAATCACAAGCATCAACTTGAACAATTCTGGGTGTTTCCTGGTATGTTCGTTCTTCATACCCTGCTAATCTGTTCACCTCTGGCATATTCTGGTGATGGTGTCTTGTCCAGTCTAAAAAAACCACAGGGCTAGAAGGGAGGTTTTCAGGGCACCATAAACTGGGAATGGGAATTATCATGAAATTTCAAACGTAATTTCAAGCCAATCAAATATACATGATAAACCTCTGTATTTTCTGAATTATTCGGAAGGTTTTAATCAGTAATGTAGTTGAGATGCGTTTTGATTTATTGTGTCAAAGAGCCACAATTCCCATGGTATCACTATTCCTGTCTTGAAGTGCACACAGAATGGGACTTCACTGAATATAACAGAGCAAAATTTTACAGCAGATAATCTCTGATGTCAGGAAAAGCCAAAATGCAGGAAATAGTTTTCTTGAAGGTTCTGCAAACTGCTTTCTTTTGGCAGCTAAAAGGTCATACAGTTCAAACCTTTGTCTCTTGACAGCCTTGAAAGATATTTCAAAACCTCTTTTGTAGCCTTCTATTTTCAGACTTTAATGCTAAAGTTTTCTTTCTAGAAGAGCCTTCCAACATTTAGGAGAGCTGCTAACATCTCTACTTTGTATCAGGTCATCCTCATCTTGATTAGATATGTTATTGCATAATTACTTGAAGAAGGCTGAATGTTCTATCTTCAGTAGATAATTTGGCACTAGAAGAAGGAAATCTTCTAAAAATAACACCAAAAAAACCCCAAGTTGGAAACTAGCTTTCTCTCAGTTTTAACATGCTCATTTTTTTCTCTGACATGAAAATGATCATTTTTAATTTTAGTTGTAAAGATTTTTAAAAAGCTGCAGATCAAGTTCTAACTTATTACTATTGATTTTTTTTTTCCATAGCCTTTTGAGCACCCCTAGGAAATCATTGCATTCTGTGTCTAAATGGGAAAGAAAAACAGAATTTAGTATTAAGATTAATAAACAACTTGCGGGTTTGTATGAGTAGAGATGTAGATGATCTTCTTTTGTTTCATACATTACCTGTGTATGTGACAGTCAAGGAGGAGATTTGCTACATTCTGGCTAACTAAAAGTTTCAAGATGACCTATTAATTTTGTTAAATGTAATCTGAAATCCAAAAATATATCTAAACTTTTATGGAAATTTACCTTTAATTTATTCACATTTTCTACCACTGGTAGTTATTTAATAAGTATCTGTTCTGAAATCTCAGTACACCATCTAAGGAGTCTTTCTGCTGTGCCTTTTGCAATCGGTTATGTCTGTCACGTATTGGCCTCATAAGCCATCAACGTGCCTGCAGCAAATGTGGATAGAGCCTTCCCAAATCTTCGTTCGCCATGAGGTTCTGAAATCTCAGTAATACTCAAAAGGCTTTTAAAGTTTCTGTCATGAAATGGTCAAGTGTTTTTTGTAAACTCTTGTAAGTTTAGCAAATTTTTGTCATGCTTTCTTCAAAAAATTAAGGAGGTTGAAATTCAGTAGAAAAGTAGGAATTTAGTCTACTAGGCAACATACAAAAATACTTCAAGTTGTTTTACCCATTCAAGTCGGGACTAGGATGAGAGGAACATTTGTTCAAGGTCATTTTAACTCTAAGATATAAAGCTGTAGTCTGCCAAGTAATAACTTATGAACAAAAGAGGATATAATGTTATATGGAAGGTATCTAGTGTACCTGAACTCCATACTGTGATGTTTTAAAAATTGCTCTTTTTCATGCTAATTACAGAACATCTTATTTGATCTTAAATTCATTATTTAAAAAAAACACTTATATGCTGTATTTTATTGTTTGCATTTTGTTTGAAGCATTTGGTCTGCTTTAAGTTTTGTGTAATGATTAGATTTTTATTTGAAATAAGTAGAGGTAGTTATTTGCAGTTGTCACTCAAAATATCTAAATAACTCCAAGCACCACAAATGTATCATAAATCTTATTTACAAAATGCATTCAAGTAAGCTTTTTAAAACTGTTGCCTGCACAGCTAAAATGGAATAGAATGTTCAGAATCGAGGGTACTTGGGAACCAATTATATTGCAGTAGGTACTTCTTGGGGGTTGTGGGGAATTGGCAGGGGGAAAAATCACATAAAGTCTTTTTCTCCCTGTAAATTAATGAATCATTGTTATAAATGAAACAAATGTTTGGTTTACTTGATTTTTGGGAGGTTTTTTGTTGGTTTTTTTCCTTTTCTGTAAAGTAAATGAGAATTTTATTTTACAGATTCAAAATATATGGTGTGATGAAGTAGAATGTACATACAAATGAATATGTAAAGCACTTTTGATGATACAAAACCAGGACTTGTAAGGACTTCAAGCGATCACTTGATCCAACCTCTTACTCTATTGCAAAAATAAGACTCTCAGATGTTTTTCAGCTCCCAGTCTACAATATTATAAAACTTTCTCAAACGATCTCTGCTTGATTTTTATCACAGTGGTACTTGGAATTATTCTTGTCATTTATTGAAGTCGTCACAGTTAAAGAGGAATGTTTCTTTTCCTTTTCTTCCATGAGCGATTTTGTTCTTTTTTACAACCACCTTTTTACATATTGAGCAAAAGTTATCATTATACACAAAAGAAAATTATACACTTTGTACACTGAATATCAGCTTCAGAAAATTGATGTATCTTCCTCAAAGTTAGTGTGAAATTCAGTGTTTGAGATTAACTGGTGTGTTTCAGACATGCAAGTGAAATCTCTGTGAAATCCTGGTTTTGCCAAAGATTATCACTTGAGTCACATCACACTTCAACTAATGTTTTACACTGAGCTAAAACATCAGAAGCATGTATGTAAAGTCAAAGTCACTCTACAGTGAGCCTTATCAGCAAAAAACCCCAAAACACAGAAATAAGTATTTCACTTTTGTTTGTTGTATGCCTGTATTGCTGTTAAAAATGGCATCTTGCATGGTTATCCCCTTCAGAGCAAAGGTTATTTGGAATATATCTTTGTAAACCAAAGTAGCTGCACAGTGAACCTGGAACCAGAGATATTTTAATAAACAGCTTAATCTCTCCAAGGACAGCATGTCTCATCCAAATGCCCTCTCTCTTTTCATCTCAATTTCTTTTGTAAAATATTTTTTAATTCTCACCCCTATGTAAACCTCACTTTCCTTTTGATTCTCCTTAGATCTTTTTAAAAATAAGCTGAATTTCAGATCAGTTTTTACCACATGACTAACGTTTTTCAGACGGAAATGGAAATGGAAATGGAAAATCATAAAAATTAAAGGAGACAATATGGGTAATTTTGTCAGTCTTGCTAAATAAACATTAAGTTTTTAAGTTTACACAAAGTCAGTAATTGGAAGTTATTAAAGAGCTGTGGCATCCTGTCAGGGAACTGAAGAAAAAACTTGAATTAATTGTGCTGTAAAATCTCTAGATCCCGTAAGGCAACAGAGCCCAGAGCATCCAAACTGAACCATGGGCTAAATGAGCTACATGCTCTGAAATGTGGAGACTAAGGGTGTTCCAGGAGCTAAAGGAGAATTGCAATGACCTGTCTAACTGTAGATTGATTAATGTTGATAATAACTTGAGATAAAGCGATAATTGTTTTAAATAGGATTTACAAGGAGAGTCAGAATTTTTTCACAGAACGCATCTCCGTGTCCTGAAACTTATTTTTAATCTTTTGAAGGGATTCCGTGTTTATTTTATAAAGGTAGCACCACAGACTTTTATGGGACATTTTGTATGGTATTCTGGAAATCACAATAAAAACAGTGCCTTAGGGCAGTTGTTAATCACATGGATTTCCAGTTTACACAAACTGACTGATAGATCTTCAAAGGTGTTACATGCTGATGGAGAATCATCATGGAATGCTGATTTTCCTACCAACATTTTTCAGATAGAAGCACTAGATTCAGTACTAGTCTACAGTTTCATTATTTATTGGGTAGAAACTTCCTACTCACATGAAAACAACTGATCTCAGTATAAAAACATTCCTTTGTTTAAAAGAAAAGGATAAGGTAGACAATATAAATGTTGTGTTTTTCTTCAGACCCCCAATTGTCAATTGCTGCAGAAAGGATACTATTAAATATATCTGTGTTTTTACATGTAATTTCTAATAACAACACTAACCATATCAACAACCAGTACAATGAATATTGTGTCCTGTATCTTCCAGTCTGTTTATAATTTGAAAATAAGTGTGGGTGTGTGTGTGCCATGCACGCTTGATTTTGTATCTATGAATAATACTTCTGAGCTTAGGGAAACTGTTGCTATCCATAAAATTATTTGCATATGCAATTACAGCAGCGAGGCCAGAGATGCAAACTGTGGAAGGTGGAGGGCACAGAGAAAGATTTAATATTGAAGAAAAATAAGCTCATGTTACGTGATTCAGTAGCTTTAGTCCATTAAAATATCCTGGGCTCTGAAGTAAAGCTTTTCCACATTACTGACTAGAATCTGTACCTTTAAAAGTTCATGTATTATTTACTATTCCGAAAAATACATTTATTTAACCTTCATTAGTCTTCCTTACCTGATCAGAGTAAATAGCTTTAAGTTGCACTTTACTGGATTTGTCAATTTGTTTTCTCAATGTGTGCAGTGCAAACATTTCTCCGTTATGTACCGTGTGTACATTGTTTCAGAAAGTTTCATTTTATTGCATCAAAATTAACTTTTGAAGATCAGAATCTGGAGGATTAAACCTGACATATAATGTTATATTTTTCTAAGATTATATTGTGCAGTAGTTAAAAGCTATCAGTTTTCTGTCTTACGGCTCTGAACTAATCAGTTCTGAAATAAAGTATATTATCAGCCTTTCTGGCTTTTGCATGCTTCTTATGAAAAAGTGCTGACATATCCCTGAAATGTTGTTAACAGTAAATCCCCACAGTTTCTTAACAAAATTTAAATGTGCTTTTAGTCCTCTGGTACATGACAGTACATAGAAATTACAATATCCCTGTTCAGTACTATAGTTCAGGTTTGGAAATACCTCAGGTATTAATTTTCAGGGTACAAAGGGAACACATCATTTGGATGTATGATGAGTTTTAGGTAGTAGTTGACTCCTGTGTGTTTTGTAGAAAATCTTTTCCAAGTTCCTTGGACTAGGTCGGATTCATGTATCTGGCTAAAATAACGTTTTATTCCATTCGTTTTTTCCAAAGTGTTAATATTTCATACTTCTTGGAACCAAGGTCAAGTGGACTTCTGTGGAAACCAGAAAGAGTCATTTGACCATCTGGCTTTCCCTCCTCTGGCATTTTCTCTCATCCTTTCCTGACTGTTGTTTTCTTGTCCAGTACAGAGGCAATACCAAGGACACTTACTTATGGTGTAAGTAGATAAAAGTAGGAAGAATCCAGTCAGGGAAAGAGTATTACAGCACCTAAGTAAGGGTTTACAGTGGTCCATTTGTCCTACTGCTGTAGAAAATAAAATCATTTAACATCTTTTGGATCATTTAATTTATCTCCCAGTGGAGCCTGGAGATCTGAATTTGTGGTGCTGACACACTTAAATAAATCTGCTTTGTGATGATCTTTCTGAAAAATTCAATTTATACAGATACTCGATATCTTAAGTGCAAGTACTGTTATTATACCATTTGCTCAATCCCACTGAAGTCCAGAAGAGGGTTTTTATATGAAAAATATGATGGTAGTTTATTGACCTTCATGCTCTGTATGGACTAATGGGAGTGACTTTCCATTTCAAAGAATGAAAAATGGTTTTTGTGTGTGGCTGGGAAGGGAGTGATTTGTTCATGCATAGTTGCTATTGAGAAGTTTAAGTGTCAGAGCAGAGGTTTTGGGGCAAGGTAAAGCTTTGTCAGCAGTAAATTCCTTTGGCCATGTTCCAGGCTGCTGCCATGAGGGAAGATTTGCAATAGTTTACCAATGTATCAAGAGAGTTCCTCCAGAGTATTACATCTGATTTTCAGTGTGCCCTGCCCATTCGTGTCTATTAAAATTGAACTTACTCTGGTCTTTGATTAGAGTAATAAAACTAGAGATTTTGACCACAGATTTCTCCCCCACTTTAAAAGCCTGACCATTGCACTGGTTATACCATGTTTATTTATATATGTGTCCCCTCTTGGACAATGTGTTGTTATGGGTCTATCCTGCCTCCGTGGGCATTGTTGGAGACATGCAGGATGATGCAGTAGGATTCTTGGGTTCCTTAAAAGAGCTGACATAGTATTGGATATTGGCAGTATGTGTGGAGGGGTAGGGAATATGTGGCATGTAATTTGTTCACGTATTACAGGGTTAAATGAATTTTCTTTTTCTGGTAAACCACTTTAGTTTCTGTTGTGTTCATAAATAGCAGATTGTAGCTCTCAGCACAGTTAAACAAACCTCTGCATGGGGAAAGGGTGGCAGGTTGACCTTCTGTGCAGAGCTGATGCATCTGCTTTTCTGGGTCAGCTTTATGATAAGGCTCATGAGGGTGTCTTTGCTGAGCTGATTTGCACTTTGGCAAGTGCAGTTGTTTGGGAAGTAGTGCAAGGAAACGTTTCTGGTAGAAGTGCTACAGGTCCTGAGTTCTATGTAGTTTAGTAAAAGAAACTGTGACATAGGAATGCTGATAATTTTGGGAAATGTAAATTACAGTAGTAACAAACTGTAGTATCAGTGTTACACCCAACTCTAGACCTAATTTCTAACATTAGGTGCTGCAGTGCTAGTGCAGATTTTGTTCTGTGTGTGGTTTGTTTTTGTGATGTTTTTTAAAACTAGTTCAGAGTGCTGGGGTAGCTTGAGCCATCTGGTCAGCTGAGTGAGAAACAGCTTCTGCAGGCGTGTGCTGTGCACACTGCTGGGGGAGTGTTGGTCATTAAAACTCCATACATTTATTTTCATGGTTTACTTTGCAAAGTGAGCCTCAACTCATTTTTATTGGAAAGTTTGTAGTGGAAACTTTCTCTCCTGATTTTTTCTTTTTGTGCTACTGTATTGAAGACCAATGTGAACAATATATTTCTGCATATTCATTTGACATCCAACCTCCCAATGACTGTCTTGCTTGGGACACTTATGAGATCCTGAAATATGATATAATTCTTCAAATAATAGAGTGAGTGTACATATCTGTCCCATTTAGAGTGATGAGTAACTTTTTTTTTTTCCTGTGGGCTACGGAGAAGCAAGACTGTAATCTCACTGGCATGAATTATTTAATAGCCATTTGGAGGGTCTGAATGGTGCATCCCAAAAATGATCACCGCAGAGTTAGACTACACTGAAATGGGTTCACAGTATTTCTAACTCTGTGTATTATAAAATGAGAATGCCTTTAGGCATTTAAAATGATTTACAAGCCACAACTATTTACGTGGAGTACAAAATATAACCCCTTTGAAAATGAGGTCTTGTTGTCAAATCCTAATCCTTTTACCCACTTAAGCAGTGTTTTTAAATTGGCAACAAACATTACTACAGCACAAAACATTTGGGAAGTCGTGCAGTTCTTATCAAGTCCCAAAGTATTAGTGTTTTGTACTAAAACCAATTATTTGCATTTTGTTAAACCTAGGTTTCACAGTATCTCATTATTTATGTGACAACTAACACTGACCAGTGTTCCTGCTACTGATTAATAGGAAGAAAATGTATGAACACTATTAAGTCCAGGAAAGTACAACTTTTTACATAATCAAAAAATAGTTTGACTACATTGTTTACTTACAAATGCAACCATTCCATGCTCAAAAATTGTTTATATTGAAAATTAGTTTTAAAAATATAAGCTCTAAAGGAAAAAAGCATCCAAAATTTTCAGTGTGTTCAGAGTTGGGTGTGGGGACAGGTTCCCTCTGTTAATATAGTATTTTCTTTGCTGGGCCCATTGTAATGGAATACAATCTTAAGCTGTTTTCTGAAATTTATTATCAATAACAGTAGTTCACTGAATATTGAGGCTGAGCCTGTGGTCAGGGAAATTCAGTCTTTAAAGTCATTTCACCTGAGATGTTGGAGAGTTTGCCTTTATCTGTGCTGATGAGAAAATGTGGAAGAAGTTGTAATGAAGTATTTTCTGGTTGATGAGTATGGAAGTCTGGAGTAAGTGAAATCTTTGGAGAAACACAGCTACCACAGCTGTGTTCAATAGTTTCTTGATTATTTTTATTAAATCTTATAATTCTATATTTTTAAGGTACTGAGGTGTTTGGAACCACTGATGCCATTCCAATTGCAGTCTTGCCACTTATATAATTCGTGCTATGTAATTTTAGCTTTAAATATTTGATTATCGTGAAGTTCTCTTATCAAATGGGAGCATACCTGCTTGATTTTTACCTTTCTTAAAAAAGCCATTAAAATTCCTAGCAGTTTGTCCTGGGTGTTGGCAACAGGTACATCTGAGTTAATGAGGCATATGACTTCAATTTAGGTATAGGAAGGATAAATGTAATTCAGAATTGTATAACAAGCATCAGGAATCAGAGAGAGACTGTCAGTAGATAAATGTAGAAAAAGTCCAGGATACAAAATTAAATTTAGACTATATAATTTTTTACTACCTTGCCTTTGTATTTATTACCAGTTTGATGTAAATTTTGCATCTAAAATTTTGTTTAGTCCTGTGAAGTCGCATTTATTATATAGACCTTTCACTGATAGTCATATTTCTTTAAAAAACGATAATTATTTAAAAGAATATAAATGCTGCTTTAACAGAAACCAAAGCCTGGAACAAGAAATACAGGTTTGTGCTTGTCTTATGTTTTCTAGCTATAAAATAAATAAAAAATGTCAATTTGCAAAGCAGTACAATATATAACAATATATTTAAATTTTTCACACCAGCATAGGTATTTCTCCATGCTTTGTTTTATAACTGCTGTATTCTAGTTTCCCAGTTTCGTTAGGAAGTCACTATGAAAAGGCAAAATTTACTTAACAGTTTTTTGAAAAGTAAAACTGGAGTTTTATGTCTGGCAGCTTGTGTTGTGTAGTTAGATTTTTTTCTTGGTTCAGTGGAAATCTGAATATGTCAGAACTGGGTCTTGGCTAATCTCGATTTGACCTGGCCTTTTAAAAGCATTGTTCTTGTCACCATTTTCAGTTGCCTCTTCCCCCTGGGTGAAAAAGGTCTTCTCTGTCCTGCAGGAACCTGCAGGCTTGTTCAAAGAGCAATTATTTTTAAACCACGTGGTTTATCTAACGGGCAGTTTTTCCTTGTGAAAATACAATATTATCTTCCTGCACAGTCTAAGAAACACTTTAGTCTTGGAATTTCCAGGTGCAGTGCTTTTGTGTAAGAAAACACAGGTGGTTTTGTGGTGGGGGAATTCCAAGTGGCTGATGGTGATCCTTGGGTGCTGTGGTGATCTAGTCGAGAATCACCTGTACTGTCAGGAATATCAGAAGATTTAAGATGATACGAAATTCCTTGTCCCTGATGACTTTAAATAAACACTAATTCTTGGGGAAATTTATTTTCCTAGTGACAAGACGGTCCTCTCAACGGAATATGTGTGTGTGCAAGGAACATCTTACATTTTACTGTGGTAATAATGAAAAACCCAACTAGGGAAAATTTCTGAGAGTTAAATGCATTTTATCTTTGACTGATTTTGCAGAGGTACAGAACAATTTCAGTAGAAGTCTTCATGTTGCCCTTAGGGGTCAATAAGTAATGTTCAGGTGTTTTCAGTAAAGCTGCATACATATCTAAATGACTGGTACTTGTTTCTAGGTGGAAAGTGAACTATCGAAGTGGCCAATAAATTATTTTTTTTATATAGTAGGCTTTTGTTTATACCAGGATCTTAACATCATAGCAGAAGGCACCTATGAATGCTTAGTTCTAATTAGTGGTAGAATAAGGTCTGCAATGAAGTAACACTTGATTATACTTTAGATGTGTCAGATCTATTTTAGAACACTAACCCAAATTAAATGTATTTAATGGGCCATATGGTACTCTTCATTTTCTTGAATTTGTAATATAAACCTGTAACATGATGCTAAAACCCAAAATGAACTCCAGAGAAATAAAATTATTCAATTATGAATAGCATGTGCATCCTTGCACTGACATGAAGCACTCCATGATTACTGGCTAACCAGTGGCTTGATTGAAGCCCAGCCTGAGCAGCTGAGTGCTCTAAATAGTGCCTAGTGTGTGTTTTTACTGTCAGGCTCACTAGCTGAAGAAATGTAGTTTGGCTACTCTATACCATAGAGAGTTAGCTGCATGTAGCTGGCAATTTATTCTAGAAGCATTCTTAATGCTTTTTGAATAATCAAATTATTCAAATATTGGATTGAAATTGAATGTGCCAAGGTGTTTTCTGAGGGGCAGAATGCTGGCTGCATTCTGGGTTTCTGAAAAGGATGACATCTCTTGCTTCAGTTCCTGGTGTGCTCTCAGAATTGGGGGTTGGTGTATGTTCAGAATTAACCGTCAAAAGCTGTATTTCACATAATTCAGTAAGATTTAAACATTAAAGAAAGAACAGGCTATTCATCATTTATGAAACTTGGCCAGCTGTGTTGGGCAGTATGAGGAAGTGAGGAGAGACTAATTCAAGCTGCACTATACTGCATTAAACACTTAAAATTCCTGAAAGGAGCAGTGGATCTTCTATACATTTATATCCATAAAATTATAAGCATGGCTTTTTGGGTGGATGTGTCCTATGCAGTGGTTTTGAGTGGGAAAGATTGTAGAAGATACAGGTGTGGTTATTTAAAAACATTTTTGGAAATGAGTTTATGGTTTGGACTTCTGCTGTTTCTGTCGTAACTTTTTGGATGGACCTTGCACAACTGTGAATTTATGTAAGAATGGCAGGAACAGAAATGTTTAACAAAAAAAGGGAGTGATATAACCATCTTTCAAAAATACTTACGAAATAGAAGCTATTTTTTGAAGGTATTTAAAAATAATTTTCTGTGAGAATCTGCAGCCCTTATTTAGACTGGGTAATATGCAATTGCATTCTTCATAGCACTGAAATGAAACTGTGAAGCAATAATTATGCTAATTTTAAGACGGAAAAATACTATGATTTGTCTCTGTCTAACTCTTAAAACATTTTCCTGACAACCTCAGGACTTTAATGTACAGAATTTGCTGTACTAATGTTAAAGGAGAACTAATCTTACACTGCTCTGGTAGCAAACAAGTAATTTAGTAGGTAGATATGAGGAAGTTGTTATATTATATAAACTGTTACCTAAATGCAAATAATCCCAGTACTTCAACTTCCTAACATTCTTGAAAAGCTAACAAGCTAAGTAGCTTATTTGCTATAATTGATGTTGAAAGCCTTTGTGCCTACTGTTTATTAAGTGTTTAATTACCTGATATATTTGAAAGCTACACTAGTATCTAGCACTCAGTCTGGGGCTTATTTTCCAGTTCTCATCTTACATTTATTACAATTCTGTTGCTAAGATTTCACCATTAAATACTTAACGAGAAAGAAATACAAAGATGTCACTGGCAAGAATTGTTTTAAGCAACTTACCCAGAAAATGTGTACTATATATCTTTAGCCATTTAATTATGTTTTTCTCTTAAGTCCTACTCTGCAACTGCAGCAAATTCTTTACATTGTCAGCATTTCAGTGACCATAGATACCTTGAATATGATCATCTCATTCGACTTTTTGTTGTAGCAGAACATGCTATAACTGAATAAAGAATTGATTCCTTAGTAGCCATTAAAGACCTCAAAATATTTTTCCAAATGGAACCATGATGACCTCTAATATCCTGGCCAATATGGGACATTCCTTGCTGCTTCTCTTCCCTCTCCTAACATCTCAGTTAAATATTACTTTCTTTTTCCTCTGAAAAACTCAGCCATGTTGCAGCAAACTTCATTCTCTGCTTTGTTCAAGATGCTTCAACCCAAAGAATGCCATGTAAATGAGATGCTGCTACAAGTCAAGAATCTGGTTGCAAATAAGTAGAGCTTTGATTTTTTTTTTTTTTTTTTTTTTTTTCAGAGCCAGAGCCTCAATTGTGTGGAAAAGACTAGATGTCCAGGATCTAATGTGAGTTCTGTGCAGATACAGGGTGATTCAGACTATTTCATCAACCATCTCGGAGTACCTGCCACGCAGTTTTCTTACGAGGACATCAAAACTTCAGAGGTAGCTGTGAATAAAAAATGGACAAACTGAAAATAACAGAGAGATAGAATTATATTTTCTCAGGTTATATCCTCACATGACAAGCATGTTGTACTGGAAAGTTATCTCCTGTAAGAGCATTTTTTTAATTCTCCAGAGGATTACCACAGAGCTTCAAAGGGACTGGTTTTGCAGGGATATGGTATTCAAAGAAACAGATAAAAATTGGAGGGCGTTATGTTATTATGTTAAAAATGTTAATAATTCTGATAGTTTTATAGGTTACATATCATCTAACCCACCTTTTCAGGCTGTTTTCAACATAGAGGAAACAGGTATTGGTGTATAATTTTTTACTGCACAGTAGGATGATACCGGCTTCAAAATGAATTTTATATCCATTTTCATACTGTGGCAAAATATGATTCTGTAGTATAAATGTTGGTGGTAAAGATCTTGATGGAGTCCTCAAAACACCATGTTCTTTTTCAGTCCAGCAGCCTCTGCGAGGTAAGTGGAAGGAAGAGGCATTTTTCACTGTTTGGGGACTGGGTGGGAATTGGACACAGATAAACTGTTAGGAAAGTTTATCCTTCCTCAGCTTTCACTACTGTAGGTTATTTGCCCCTGGACAACTCAAATATTCTCAGTTGGTCAGCTGAAGATCAGGAAACTTGGGGTATTAGTTATTCCAAGATAAAATAGGCATGAGAAAAGGTGTGTGTTTTCTTGGAAATGTAATGATGCATTGACTTCATATTCTCCTCATTTCTCTTTTGCACTGTGCTCATCTCCATATGCACACATCTTTCCAAGTTCAGGAACAAAGCTGAAGCTGGGCTGAACTGGAATGCTTCCTGACACTGCATGCTAATGTTTCTCTTTCATAGATGCAAAACAAAGCAGAGATGTGCCAAATACAGAGCATTGCTGTCATGTCGTTGTGTAAATTGAAATAGATTAAGTCAAGAATTTATATAAATAAGGAGACTTCTGTGTTCTAAACTTCATGGCACCTATTAGGCAAAGTTTTCCATTTCAGATTAAACACAAGGCAAAGGCTGTAAGGAAAATGTGAAGGCGGAAGACTTATGAGTGCAATGTTTATGACAGGCTTTTGGTCCAGAGTGAATTTTTGTTGTCACTTAGCAGCTACTCCACGTAGTTTTCATTCAAGATCTGTGTATTTAGGATCTATAGTGCATGAGAAAGAATCTGCAAACTTCAGTATATCAAAATAGTATTTCCCAGCAACATTTACAATATGACACTGAAGGTTCCTTTGGCTATTGTCTACTTTAATCCACAGTTATTGTTCGTGTTCAGTTAACCTTGTAAATATGCATTTTTGGTTCCACGGAATGACTCAGCAATGTAATTAAAATCATAAAAGGAAGTGTTTCCCTATTTGCTTAAACATGACACTGTAAATTTGGTTCTTTGTTAAAAACTCAGCTTTTGTCCTTGCAAAATCATTTCCTAGACATAAACTTAGTAGGTGTAATCTGCAACCTTGAAGTAGATGTGCTACACTTCTCAGACCATAGGAGACCTTGACCCCATGAGATCTATTTGATGTGAGAAATAAATCTGCTTGGCAAAATGTGTAAATTTCTATTGGTAAGAGGGTGGACCTTTTTCCTAAAAGTGAAGTTATTCAAAATTATTAATTTTGGATTATTTGCTCTGTTCTTATTATTTATTGCACTGATTGTTAACAGTCCTTCAGAAGATAGGCTTGTTGTCTTTCCTGTATTCTATCAACAAGCAAGCTTGTTTATTTTTGGTGCTTATTGGAATTGTTTATTGTGGATTCTGTTCATTGTATCAAACAGAGATATTATAAGGCAGATAAATTATTCTGTTTACAGCCATATTAATAAACACTGTTAGGAATTTCTGTTATGCAGGTTAGCGACTGATAATAATCTGTTGGTTTGCAGAGAGGGATTTTTGTTTGTTTGTTTCCAAGCCATTCAGTTTTTTTAAATTATGCCTCAACTTTGTCAGCTTCATTGCAAAACAAGATTGGGGAGAGCAGATTTCAGAAATGAGCTGTTTTGACATGCTTTTGTAGACTATCATTTTGCCAGGTTGGTTTCCTTTGCTCTCCCTTCCACTGCTGTGACCTGCTCAGGAATTGGTCTTCCTTTGGAATATACATTAGTTGTTTATCTTACCCACCTGTCAGCCAGCATGCAGTGTCACGTAAAACTGATGCTATTCCACAGTCAAAAAAACCTTTTTTAGAGTAAAAAAGCCCAAAGACCTGTGCTTGTATCCTGCCTACAGAGCAGCAGCTGCAGGTCAGCTTTAGAAATGCATTTCTTATACAGCCAGTGCAGTGCTGGTCTGCAGAGAGAAGGTTATAAAAGCCTTTCATTGACAGGAACCTGAGGAGTAAATAAGAGGAAATAAAAGTTGTAAGAGGAAACGTTCAGGCCAGAAGAGTAAGTAAAACTGTCTGGCTTGAAATTGCATAATACAGTGACCCACAGCCTCAGGGAGGTTAAATCTACCTGGCAAATGCCCGTGGTCACATCTGTGAGCCAGTAAAGTGCATTCTGAGAATTCAACCACTACTATAAAAATGCACTGAGTGAAATGCAGCTCATTTATTCGCTAGCAGGAAATATGCAGCATTTTAGTTTCAAAGTAAGTAAACTTGGAAGAATTTCTCAAGTGGAAAAAAACATAGTATTACACCAGTTTCCAAGGATTCTCTTGCAGTTGCTGAAGAAAGCCTTCCTGTCCTTATACCTTCTGGTGCACTGGCTTTTACTCCACATGAGGGTCACATTCTGATTTGTAATGTTTTAGGAGAAAGGCTAATCAGATTTTCCTACTACTGCTGATTCTCTTACTTTCAGGAGGAGTCATACTATTAAAGGTAATGGTTCATTTGCGTCCAAGTGACTATGTAGAGCCTCCAGAGAGAGACATAATGTTGACTTTAAATCAGAGTTGCTATTACTGAAGGCCATGATTCTATTAATCTTCACCTCAGCAGAGAATAGTATTAGAAACATATTCACTTAGCTTTACATCAACAAGGAAGAGCAACATAAACGAAAAGAGATCTTAGATCACAGTCTTGTCTTAATTACTCTCTGTACTGCAGTAAAAGCTGGATATTAATCAAATTAATCATATGAGCATCAATACATCTGTAATAACAAACTTGGAGCAAGTGAGTAAATTCTGATTTTTTTTTCCATATATGGATTATTTCTTTTCTTTTGAATGCTTGTATGACAATGTAGTTTCAAACCAAAAAATGATGTAACAGGTATAATACATACACATCCTCCATAATGACAGAAAATATATGCATATAACAGACAAAAGTGCAGGTTTGGACACATCACTGTTCTTCACAACTCTGCTTAGTGTCTTAGATATAAATTCTTTACCTGTAGTGTTTCAATTTTGTAAACAAAACATGTCATCTACATGACTAAAACTCAGCTCTTGGTTACCTGATTGTAAATTAGAAATAACTCTGAAAACACTGGGTATGGTGGTGTATGATCTGAAGAACACGTATTCAGTTTCCATTTGAATTTATCTTAGTTATTTTTGAATGGATATACATGGATCGTGTGCCTGTGTAATAGAAAATACTGCTCTATCACTTATAGCTTATGTTGTTTCTCTTTCCTTACACATCTTTTTTTATCCTTCTCTGGTGTTTTTTGACATTTTTTAAATTTGCATGTTATCGGAAATTCTAGTATTAAATGGTTTATTTCAGTTGTGAGAGTGATGACTGTGTTCTTCCATATGAAGTGACATTCACTGCAGACTAAACTCTGCTCTTGTGAATGATCGACACAATACAAAAAAAAAAGCATTTAAAATTATCAAAACTTCACAGCACTAAAAGTTTCATTAGTCAGATATGTGGCTGTGGTAACAGAAAATGCTTTTAGTCACAGTGACTGCTTACTTGCTAACTTGTATGAAATTTCTTATATCTGGAGACATGAGTGAGAAAGAAATATGAATCCATGTCTTAAAATGTTGTTTGGCATAAATCCTTCATTTCATTTTTACACTGCATTTATTATATAAAAACAGCATAGTCTTGAAAATTTTGTGTTGTTTCCTGTCTCTAGCTAAAGTTTTATATAGTTTTATCTGTTGGAGAGACTCAGTACTTCAGAAGTTTATCCATAACTCCTCTTTACACTGCTTTTATTTCTCTACCTTATTTCTTTAAGCTTTGCCTTGTTTGTCTGGATTTTTTTTTCATACGAGCATCATCTCTATAATTTTCTGTCCTTCCAGTGGAACACCTTAAAAATGTAGTTTGCTCTGCTGGAGTCAACATTCCGATGGCAACACTTGCCTTTTTTCTTTCATGAGAAGGGACAGAGAAAAGTAGCTTATAAAACCTCTATATTTGGAAGTGTATTGTGTAATGAGAAAACAACCAACCCCCTAGTTGCAAGTTAATTTATTTTGGTTGTTTTTTTCACAGCACAGTTTATAGCACAGCTGCTGAAGTCCTGGAGCATAAGTACATCACAGAGACTGAGAAACAGAACCTTGCTGTGACTGCCTAATGTTTGGGTACAAGAGAAAATATAAACTGGATTTTCCATGGTTTCAGTTAGAGATTTGATTGTTTCTTTATCATTGTAAATCAAACAACATTGAGCGGTTTAGTATTTTGAGGCTGATTCAATCACTTGCAAACTTAAGCTGGTACAGGTGTATTTTGAGCCTTTTTCAGGATGGAAATTGAATGTTATTACCCATATTTGTGTCATTGCAGTCAGCAGTTTCACGAGGAATCAGGTGGTTTTTAAATTATAGCTAGATGATTTCCTATGCTGTCTGCATATTATTCATCCTTCTTGGAGCATCCTATTACATAATGATTCCTATCTGATAACACAGAATCTTAAATCCCCTCTGTGATATTGTGGTAGGTTATATCAACATTAGCATTATCATTTAGTTGTTAATAAAACCAATTACTGCGCATGCACATTATTAAAAAGAAAACCCCACACCTTTTGTTGTTGTTGTTGTTATGTATTGATGAACACATATTTGGCATGAAACATTTCATGGCAGAAGTCCACATTTGGGTATGCAGGACTTACAGAACATTTACTTTTACACCTAGGCCATAAAAGTTGTTTTCCGTATCTTCACTCAAACTTAAGTACAGGCAAGAAGTATAAAAACTGCCTGTCACATTATTCACAGACTAGACCAAGATAGTGTAATACCATGGACCACTAAGCTAATTTAGAAGAAAAATGAAAAGAGGTTTCTTTATAGAAGGCATTTGTATGTAATATATGTAGAAGAGTTTAGAATTTTGACAGTTTGAGATTGTATCCTCTTTAGAGAGAATGCATAATGATTTTTATTTCTGTTGAAATATGCATAACTTTCTGAAGGTAACTTTCAACTTTCATTAGAGCCCTTAAAAGTGATTTTCACTCACACTGTTGTAAAACAGAGGCCACTAAATCTTAACTCTTCAGTGAATGTGGCTTTTCAGTTGTTTTTGTCATCTGCCTCTGCTTCCTCCCTTCCCCCCATCCTGCCCTCTTTTCTTCCTTTTTTTAATCACTCTTTGGGGAAACTTACTGCAGTTTCTTGATTTCAGTGTTTACATGCTTAGACTGACACATCATGCACTTCTTTCAAAAGAAATCAAAAGCTTTCCAAGTTTCCTTTGTTAGAGGAAAAGAAACGGAGGAACTGTCCTTGATGGAGAGAACTTTGCATGCTGCTCTTGTCTCTTTGATGTGCTTATGTTAGAGAGAGGGCTTAGATAGCATGGAGTGCTCTTCAGTGCATCTGCCTTGTGTCATTTTAAAGTGAATGGGAAGCTGGTGTTCGTACCACACACAGACACACTTTATTTTTGTATGTATATGCATCTGTATATATAATCAACATGGCACTGTGGAAGGAAGCAAAGGCTGTGATATAATTTTAATTCCACAAGCACAACCTGTAACTGTGTGTGTACATCTAAAGCAAACCTGAGTTATCTGACCTATGATATCCTTTACTGAGAGCTGGGTTTGTATTACTAATGTGGTTCACTGGTCAAACAGTTCCAGTGCTTAAAGTCAAACTTTTATGTTCTGAAGTTTTGGATCTCTGTATTCCTAATGCAGTTATCTCACCATTTTGCATCACATCATAAATCTCATTGTTACTCCATATACAGATAATTTTCTCCTTTACTTCTGGTGTGTCCTCCAGTCCCTATCCAGTCAGGAAAGAGTATGGCAAGGCAGGTAGTCTTGAGATTTCTGACTGACTGCTTAAATTATCTGCAGCTGACCAGGCCCTTCTGGTAAATGTTCTGCTGGTTTTTTATGTTATTTTCTGTGTCCTCCTTTACCAAGTGTCACCCAGTACCAATTAATTAATCAGAGCCAAGTATATTTATCAAGGAATTTGATTAGAAGAATCATGGCATTATTTTCTCTGAAGGATCAGGGTAGACCATATAGGAAGACACAATGTGCTTACCAGCCTTAGCTGCTCAAGAGAGAACTTCAGGGCTTGGGACATATGTGTGAATGTCCTTAGAAGAGAATTAGCACTGGTTATTTGAGTCTGTAATTCCAAGAAGATTCTTAGCCCAAACAGAAGCCATGTTTCTCCTTCTGTATGTAGACTAATAGGGAATTTGCATAACAGCAGTGTGTTGCTAAGATGATCTGCAATTTGGTAGCTTTTCCATCTAAAAATACAGCTCTGCATGGCTCCCTGCATTCCCTCTTTTACTTCTCCTGTCTTTCTGGTATATGTTAAATTTTTTAAGGAAATAACACATCTGGTAGTTGCCCATAGGGAGTTACAGGAGATGTTTCATGCATTTATGAAAGAATCAAAGTACTAGTGTGCTTAGTATACCAGAAAGTCTTTTCAAAGGAGCAAATGTGTATCAGCCTCAGAATGGCAGTTTGCTTGGGAACCCAGGATTTCCTTTTCTGAACTGTCTCTGGAGAATTTGATGCTGTTGCATTTGCTGCTGATAAGAGTGTATTAACTATGTAGTAGAACTTTACAGTCAACAAGGTGTAGCAGTGGGAGTCAGTTGTATCAAAGTGAAGAGAGAGGTTTCATTTTTTGTTCACGGACAAGTGGTGAACTGCCAGTGTATAACAAAATATAGTTTGAAGAGTCCCCAACAGATTGCCTTGGGACTACCTGTTAAGGTAGGTCCAAACCACAGCTGTCTTTCTAACTCATAGGCTATATTGTCCTTACAATAGTTAAGATTTTTTTTATTCATATTGTACTTTTCTGACTGATGTATTTTCTCTTTTCTGTCTTTAGCATAAATTAGTGTTTTTTAATTTCGCAGTTCAGTCAAGGGTTAGTGTAGTACTCACCAGTAATTCATTAATACATTAGTCCATCTGTTCACTTGGATGCTAATTTAGTTGAATTTGATAGTGAGAACATGCTGAAATTGTTAAGGTTAATGACACAATGTTTTACAAGACAAAATACGTTTGATGTTCAATTGATTGCTTGACTTGTTTTATTGAATAATATGAATATTTAGCTACTTAATTTCATGGCAGAGCATCTTTCTTATTACACCAGTGCTAGTGAAACTGATGACGTCCTCATCAACTGGGTGCATTACTCTGTTCCAAAAAAATCTGTTTGGTCTCACGAATCCCAGTGCTTTGATGTCCCAAACATTCCATGGTGCATCCAGAAGGGGGAAGTTGTTTGCATAAACCTACCTTATGCCAACAAAACCACACAGCTTCTTTAGCATTCATTCACACTGCGTAAGTACATGTTGTTGCTGTAAACTCTGTCCTTGCAGATTCTCTCATAGGCTCTTCAGTTTCTTGGGATTGACTGAGGGCTGTTGAAAGTTAGTAGAAGAAAGACAGCCTGGAAGTTAACAGGGTCAGTGGGATATGGGAAAACATGAGAAATTTGTTTAGACACCAGTTAATTGCTTCTGTTTGATAGCCTAGTGAAACATCTAGTTACTGGAAATATGTATTATCTAAGGAAAGATGCCACTTAAATATCTGTTCTCCTCAGAGAAGTAAATGGCATGTTGCATTCACAATAATGTTTTACCATTGTCCTTCTGAGTGGTTAAATTCAATAGACCAACTAAAATTTTCTGGCAGAGTATCTAGAGTAAGTATCAAAATTTGTTTCGTGTCAGTAGCTCTTAGTAGTGTGACACTCAGTTTTGTCTTTTAATACTTGGGGGGAAAAAGTCAAATCACTGGACAATCAAACAGCTCTAATTTGAATCAATGATTCATGCTCTCAAATAAAATTTGCAATATTTCATATATCTTATCATGTTTATTAAAGAACTGGTTGATAAGGCTTTCAGTAAATAAATACTGTCCTTGAAGACATTATTATTCTTAGCAAAAGCCACTTTTTATTCTTTCTGAGCCTCCTACACAACATCTGTCCGGCAGCTAACGTCGGATTTCTTCATTTGGAGTAATAAATATTTTTTTTGAGCACTAAAAATAAAAACTGGTAATAGGAAGTGTTGAATCAGGAAATAAAAACACTGTGACTGATAATATTTGTGATTGTGAAAGACATAGTCACTGGGGTTCATGACTTACAGCAGGACATTGTTAGGATGACCTTCCTGGCACTGCATGTTTCTGCATTTTGAATGCTCACAATTGATCATAAAATATTCTTGCATCCTTCACACAACACATCCAAGAAAAACTGTTCACTTTTAGATGTAGTGAGTCTGAACTGAGCCTCCTATTTCTAACATTCTGAAACTTTGGGAAGATTCTCTGTGAGGTTCCAGATTTCTGGCTCGGGCTGCTTCCTCCTACCTAAACTGCTGATTCTGCTTTCAGTTTAAAAAGCATCAAGGGAAAACTCTGCAGAGGAATAAGTATCAGGAAAGCATCCTGATATCTGAAAAGTTGCTTTCTTTGTGCTGTGGTCTGTGAATTTGTAGCTTTACAGTGATTATTTCAATTCACTTACTAACACAAGGAAGAAAACAGTAAATTAAAAGAGATGAGAGAAATGTGTTTATATTCTTTTCCTGCCTGATGACTGTTAGCTTGAGTTTTTCTGGCTGCAGTTGAGTTGAATAATAAGATAACTTGTGCAGCAGTGATTCCAATTCTGCCTCTCCTGTATTCTGTGCAGTTTTATTTGGCAGGCCTTGCTCATTTTGTCCAGCATTGGGTGACATCACAAGGTCGCTGCACATCTTTACCCAAACATTCAAACAGAAAAGAGATTTGCTTTTGTTTCTTTTCTAAAAGTTCTTCAGTAAAGTGAAATGGTGAAAATACCAAAGAAATGGCTCCTGTCAGAAACTCCTTCTGACATTCTCATTTTCCAGAGTAGGGGCATTCTCACTTTGAAGATACGTGTTAGGCTGTGGCAGTTGCAAAGCTTTGCTTTATAAAAATAATTGTAAAGCACATATTTTATGTCTTTTGTTTCAGTGAAAACCAACTTTTATATCGCTTAATAATCCTTTCTGGTTTTGGTGGATGATATGTAATTAGATATTTAGACCATTTGCTAGAAAAGGAAAAGTCAGCCTAGTAGTGAGATGGAGAGGCATGAACTCTCTCCTGCAATATATTTGCAGCTTTAAGGGCTTTTATTGGTGAGAAATCCTATGTGCAATACATTAATGCCTGATATTATTCCATCAATTCAATTTAACTCACATATTAGCAAACCCTTCTTTGGCTTCATTATGTTCTGTGCTACATAATCCACCTTTTCCAGTAAATCTGCTTCAGTCTACAGCACCCTCCCAAGCTAAAAGTGTTCCAGATAGCTGATGATTAGCCATATTTTAGTCTGTGAAATACCCTTTTCTCTTACTCCTTTTTTTTATCCTTCTTAAAGTCAAACCTGTGGTTCAATCATCCTGCCAGCAGAAAAAAAAAAAAAAAAAA
Source organism: Lepidothrix coronata (assembly GCF_001604755.1). Taxonomy (NCBI): domain Eukaryota; kingdom Metazoa; phylum Chordata; class Aves; order Passeriformes; family Pipridae; genus Lepidothrix; species Lepidothrix coronata. Next base: position 355,209 of record NW_016690322.1, on the reverse strand, counting down.
AGGAAAATGAAGAAGAGGTGGCCTTTTGGCTTAGGTGAGGTGAAACAGCTGTTTCACAAAGAAATGCAGTTGTTTATTTGCTGCCAAGACACCATATGCCAACTGCTTGACTTAGGGTAAAATGGAAGAAGGAATTAGTGAGAGCCTGCAGTGCAGATTTCAGAGGTGTTTTTGTTCTTCTTGCTGCTCTCTCTTTATCTTTTCTCCTGACGGGGCTTTCTCCTTCATGCTACGACAAATTTTTGGCACGGGTTTTGAATACAGATGCAGACAAGTCCTCATGCAATTGTAAGCCCCTGGGTTTCTGGGTAATAGTTTTGGGCACTGCATAACTTCGTACTGTGCTTCCCAGGTGACTTCAGCTTCCTCACTGAAAGTGTTCCCAGGTTAATTCTGAACATGTGCAGGGACTACTTTGTGTTTTACTGGCCAGACACTGCACGTTTGTGTGTGTCCCTCGGGTTGCTGTGATCGTAGTTCTTGTGCTGTTGTATTACAAAAAGGCAGAAAGAATGAAACAGGTTAATAGCTCATAGAACAGACATAGCATGTATATATATATATATATATATATATATATATACACGTATATGTGGGCAGGTAACAGATTGTATTCTCAGTCCTGATGCAGCGAAATTCTCATTTTCTAGACGTTATTCTTTGGTCTGTGTGAAGAAAAAAAAAGTTTTCTCTTGGCTTTCATCCTTCTCTTGTGTATTTGCTTTGGAGGCTTCAGCAGTGTTAGATTAGCAAATTTATACTTTTGGCCTACCTGTACAAATTTCAGATGGATTTTTGCTCTCACTGCTTTTTCTCTGTTGTGCTCTGTAGTACCTCCTTTTGTCTTTTGCTTTTATTCAGTATAAAATTGGTGGCATGAATATTGTGAAGGGCTGAAGGACAAAGTTGACCCAAATATGGACAATTCAGATGAATATTAACAAGGGTGAAGTCAAACTGATTAAAGAACTTCAGACTAGAGATTGTTCTTCTAGACAGAGCATTATTGCTGAGTGGAGAAACCTCCACTGCCTGTTACTTTCAAAACAAACGAACAACAAAGAAACCCCCTCAAAAAAAAAATCTGGAGATATTTGTGTATTGTTCACCAAATTAAGGGCTTCTTATAAATGCCTTCTTATAAATAATGGGGAATAATCATCAGGCAGGAAAAATCTATTCAGGTGTGGAATAAGAGCATATTAAGGAATTATTTGTTACATAATTTGAGTTTATAAATTCAGAATTCTTCTAACTGGTAATTTTGCTTTTTCTAAAGTAGTAGTCAAGAAAACAGGACATGTTGTAGAGACAACATTGTCTTGGCCTAGTAAAAAAATTGTTTGTTGAATGTATTTACAGAAATATTTCCAGTTCTAAGAGAGTGTGTGGTAAAATTTGATATTTTAAAACTTTTTTTTTAATTTAATGACGGCAGAATAGATCTTTAAGGTATGTCTTGGTATTTATTCTGTTTTACATTAAATTACCAGAAATGCGGTGGGATTTTATTCATGATTTAAAATGCATTGGTTGAAAGTTGGCATATAAATTGAAGGTATGTTATAAGACAGTACACAAGGGATGGCAAATTTAGTACCTTTAGAAGGTGAAACATTCTGTTCACTTAATTGGTTCAGGAAGGATAAGTTAAGTTAGAAAAATGAGTCTAGTAAATCAGAAGTGAATTTTAGTGCAAGTGTCCATCATAAATAAGCAAGATAAGCCACGTTTGGGGTTTTAAAGGATTTTCACCTGCATTTTCGATCTCCATTTAATTGATTCATAAATCAATTAATTACTGTCACAAGACCCGAGGGCAGCAGGAAATTGGGTTCAAATTAAAAAGAAAAGGAAGCAATTTGTTTTAAGATTGAAAGTTGAATGTTCAATCGAAGTTTAATCAGAAGTGACCTATTATTTGAAAAGTGGAACATCAATGTCTTTCTAATTTCACAGAATGCTTCATTAAATGAGTATTGAAAAGACCAGGTTAACTGATCATTCCAAAAAGAAGATAAGACAAGGAGAGGGTTTGGAAATCTACTTCCAAATACATGTTCATTTCACTTATGAAAAGCTCATAGAGAAACCAATAATTGCATTGGGAATTCAAGGATTATTGGGGTGATCCTTTCAGGATTGTAAAGATTGTATGATGAAAACACAACTTTATATCAGAAGAGCAAATGTTCTTTATCCATTGGATAGCTGTGAGCTTAAAGAAAAAAATAGAGAAGGCAATAAACATTGAGTAGAAAATTTTGAAGGCATGACTGGAAGTTGGGCCTCCTAACTTTAGGATGTCTCACAGTCGTCTGACCTTGAAACAGTTTTTCTGTAATTTGACATCATTGTCACAGCATTCAGCTGCACAGTGCATGGGAGACTCTGCCCATTGTACAAACTGAGGGGGATACAAATGCCTGGCTAAGAATGAAGGCAGATGATTTGCGTTTAGGAAGTGTGTGTGGCAGAGTATGAGGACAACAACTGCAGCTATAACTCCTACTGTGGTTGGAAAGCATAAGGGAATAACATAGTTGATTTTAATGTTCTTTGGATTAGCATTTCTTTCTTGTAGTGCATATTTACTAGAAATTTGCTTATCAAATTGCTGTTAAAAAACCAAAACCCAACACTCACTTGCTATTGTGAGCTTGCTGAAAGAATAAATGTGAAGTCTGATGCAGTTTCTCACTGTTGGAAACTTTTGCTCTTTCTGTAAAATGCTGAGAGGTACTCTTGGAACATCATTTGGGCTCATCTCTACCACATCCTCCCTGGGGTAAAGAGTGGGCTTGTCTTAGGTAGGAAGTTCATGCAGCTTTCTCTGATGAGGATAGTACTTGAAAGGCAATAAAAGGCAAGAGAAGCAGAGCAAGTTGGCCTTTCTAGTAGTTCTTTATAGAGGAGCCTTTTTGGAAAAAAAAAAGAAAAAAAGGAACAACAATTGCTTTAAACATTTCTTTTTAGAAATGCAGAGCAAGATTATTTCAAATAGTGATCCTTTTCAAGATCTTACCATGCAGGGTCTGGATTCCTTCATGAGCAAACTGACTTGCCATTTGTGATGCCTAGATATGTTTTGATCTATTTGCTGATTGTTGCTTATTTACATTGTGTTCTTTCAAAAGGCAGAGGGCAGAAGTAAAGGCTGCTGTTTTGCCTGGCCCAGCTGCTGTAATCTCAACTTGGCTGGGAGGTGTGCCTGGAGTGGGGTGCGAGAAAAGCCAGCTAAGCAGCATATCCTTGTTTTACAGACAGGGAGTCCACCAAGTTTTATGTTCCAGAGAAAGAATATTTGTCTAGGTGGAACAATAATCTGATCTGGTGTAACAAATCTAAATCATCAGTCATTCCCTTCACTGACTCTCAGTGAGGTACTCTAGAGTGAATATAAATAGTGTGGTTCTTTCTAAGTTATTGATTGCAATTATGTGAATGATGATGAACAGCATTAGCACCACCACAGCAGAATGATAGTGCTCCTGAACAGACCCCCAGTCAGATGATAAACTAGTGTGCAAACTTAAAACAAAGATGAATAGGTGTTATGAGTTAATCTTGAAGTATGTATTTTATTTTTGTAATAAATGACTTTGTGCATCTTCTCTCTGAGATATATATATATATATAAAAGTTTACTGTTTTCCTGAAGGGAAGAATGACTTCATTTATTTTTCTGATGCTTCTGTGACAATTTATGCAACACACAGATGCATCGTAAACACGGAAAATTTATATGATTCAGTGCTAATTATATATTTATTTTTTTTAAAGAAGGTGATGGGAGCTTTCTACCGGAAATAATCTCCTAGCAACATGGAAATTCTGGTATACTATTGATCATGGAGGCATTAATTTGTAAAAAAAGTTAACAAGCAAACCTACCAGCAATGTAATGTAGTGTAATTTTAGGCATCTATGCACCTTTGAGGCTTGAAGTTTTGTTTTCTATTGTTTTGGTTTTTTTCACTCCACTCCTTGGGATTAAGTTTGTTTTGTCTATGTGACAGCAATTTTACAACCTCACTTCTCCCTTTCTTACAGTACAAGAAGAGATTAATATCTTGTACAAATGATGTATTAAGATTGCCTCATGTTAAAAGAGTGGTCAACCTAAAGTATATAGTTTCAGGGAATTGACAAAAATCCCTTGCTATGTTAGATGGTATTACTGTATAGAGAAGTAGGATGGTTGCAAAAGATAAAAAAGTATTCTTTGATTATTGTGGTTACATTTCTTTTGAAGACTTAAATCATAACATATTTAATAAAATGTCTGATTGCTGCTTAGCTCAGAATAAAAACTGTGTGGATATTTTTTCTCCCTGTAGGCAAAATTTTTAGCTGCTTTGGAAGCATAATAACAGAGACAACTGCCATTCCAGAAATAAAGTCATAAGACTTAGGGCTTTTTTGCCTTTTTCGGGAACTTGGAATCAGTTAATTAGATCAGTGAAATAAATTTCATAATTGTCAAAACTTAAGAACAATTTGAAGGGTTTTTCAATCTCTCAACAAAATCCAATAAGCATTTGAAGGAGGAAATCAATGTGGAATCCTAAAAGACTTCTTACTTCTTTCTCACAGAATTCTAGCTTTCTCTCTGAAGCTCTTTTTCCTGTACATGCAACAAAAACTGAAGAGCTGGATCCCTCCTTCAGTCTGCACGAGACCATCGCAAAGGTAAGAGAAATGGAGATCTCACCTTTACATACCTTCCTTCAGGAGGCCAAATTTGAATTTGTGAATAATTTTGAAAGATAATATTTTATTTTTTCCCCGTGATTAGTTTGAATGTAGTTAAAAGTTGTGGAGTTTTTTTTCATTGAGATCCACCTTTGGAACATTCTTTGGCATATTACATGCGCAGGCACTTCACTTCATGAGCTGTCGCAGTGGTGTTGGCAGGGGAGGAAGGGGTGGCCCTCCTGTGATTCTAGAGGGTGCTCTACAGAGGGGATGCTCCCAAAGTTAATGTGTTCTGACTCCCCTCTTGTTGCTCCAATATAATACTCCCTCCATATTATTTATTGATACAATCAAAATTACTCCTTGCTCTAAAGTGCTGCTTCTTCTGTCAACTCTGCAGGCCCTGTTTCTACAAAGGGGCATGACTACAAATGAGCCCAACTTAATGGGTTCATACACTTCTTATAATTTGGTTTCTTATAAGCCAGAGCAATGTAGGCCACACGGATTTCTTTCTTTAGTTGAAGCTACTTTTTTTGGAAAAGCAGCTGCTGTTGAAACATTTCTTCTGGTAACAGCAAAGATCAGCCATGTGAAGATTTAGCATGTGGGTGGCTCAGCATCCATGGCAAAATAGACAGGGACTGATCTTGGGGTTTTGTGTTTTGGGTTGTTTCTAACTATTAACTGTTAGTTTGCTTGATTATTAAAAAAAAAAAAATCCCCCACAAAAAAATCACATAATCTTAGACATGGTTTTGAAGCTTGTCAGAGTTTAACAGTTAATGAACAACCACGAGACAAAAGTCTTCTCTGAAGGCCTTTCAATGGAATTGATGTTTTTCAAACCATTCTTAATGCCAAAGGGGCTGAAAAGATTCACCAAATCTGTTCCCAAAGACTGAGGGAAATAGTTCTGTGATTATTTACTGCATAGTTAATTTGTGATTTACTAAATAGTGTGTGATGGACCATGTGTAATCTGAAAAATCTGTAATTCGGTATTTGCTCTATAATATTGACTAACAGAAAAATATTTATTAGATAGTTGACTTCAAGCATTTTGATCCTGTTTAAATATTCACCGAAATATTTTAAATATTGATAAAACTTGATGAAGATTGCACTAGGATATTACTGTATTTCCGTTTTACTTTTCGGACTGTAGCCCAGGATGCTTTTATAAAGATGAATCGCATATGCAGCAGTGGAGTGAGAACCTCAGCATTTAAAGGAACTGCTATGATATAATTAGTTAACTAAGCATCCTTAATGCTACTCCTTAGTCTGAAATCTTCATATTTTCATTGTAGTACTCTGAATAATGAGACCAAGTTAAATCTCTAGCTTTATAATAAACTATTCATATTTGAAAAAGAAAAAAAAGGCTGGTGAGAAGTTAGCTTGTAGTTAGAATTTACACTCCTCAGTTGGAAATTAATGCTCCTTAACAAGTACTTGCCAAATGACTGCATGTATACCCCATTGCAGTTGCAAGTAAAACAGGTATCATACCTGCTTCAGAAAACTTTAGCTTTTAATTTCAAAAGACTTTTCACACAAAACTAGTTTTTTATGTTAAAAGAAATTAAATATTCAAATATAATAAATTCAACATTTGATAATTTTAATTGCCTTTTTTTCCTCAGAAATGGTTTATGAAAACGTTTTCAACTGTAACTTTTTATTCTTATTTTTCACTGCATATCACTTAGTCTGCTTTGCTTGTATGGCCACTCAGGCTGGTGGAAAAGAGCTCGTGTTGGTTTGGGCAGGAAATTATTTGAGGCCCTTCATCTCACTGTGGGAAATAGGGCTTTAATGATTTTTTTTTTCAGTGTGGATGGCTTGATACTAAGTAACAATGTAAACATTTCAACATAATTTTTAGATGAGGTTTGGTGTAAAAACAAATAATCAGCTAATTGTGGCTTGTACTCTATGACATCAGTGGTTACCTTAATTGCATGAGCACTTTGAAAAGGAGGAGGTTTCTGAATTAATGAGAAATGTGCAGCTATTAAGTAGATAGATCTGTAATCTGAGTGCTTAGAAGACCTAATTTGTCAGGACAATTGTCAGAACAATTTATCTTAAAATCTTGGCATTTTAAAGGTGGACTTAGGGTGAATTGCTGTGAGAACCAGACTGATCTGAAACATTCAAAGGGAGAGAAATCTGTAGGTTTCCTGGCACTGAAGAACTGAGATATTCATTACAGAATTGTGTTGCAGTGCAAAACTTAGTGATATCTTAAGTGAGATTTGCAGACCTTGTAATTTCAAAAGTGTTTTGTAATGCATATATTAAGTATTAAAATGGAGAAGTGTGTTCCTGTGTGGCAGAGAAGGGGTTTTCCCACCTGACCAGAAGTCAGGTAGAACTCCACTGTTATCACATGCATATTCAGAAAATTATACGCTATTTTTCAATAAATTCCATCAGTGTTACTCAGCACAGTGTTTCATGGTAACCAGTCAAATGGAGTAATTAACAAGTTTGAAAATACTTTTGTGTTTTGAGGTGTGCTTGCTGGAGTAGCCTCGTAGGATTGGGATTATGCAGTTCCAAAAGCCCGAATGGCAGACGTCCAACAAGGAATGCCGCTGGAGCCACTTACCAAGGATCAGCCATGGAAAAATATCTTATTGTCTTTTACTTTGGCAGGCACCAAAGTATTGAAAGGCATGCCAGAAGTGACATAATTGGTTTTATGATGAGTTATGGGTGTTGACAGATAACTCTTGAGAAAATTATTACTGAACCTAAATATTCAACACTCCAATTATGAAGCTCTTAGTAGAGCTAACTATTGTAATGCAATAACTAACTACCAAAATGCAATTAACTTCTAAACACTAAATAAAAGAGTGAGAGGGAGAAGTGTTTCCACTTCTAGGGGAAATACTTTTTTTTTGTGTAACGTACTGTGATATTCCAATTTTTTAAAAATATAAACACTTGCAAAAAGATGAGAGGCAGATACTCTTCCTGAAACAAATGGAATGAGAAGTGTGCAAATGGAATGAAAAGACTGCTGGACTGTTAGTAAATGAAATTTGCATTTTGACCACAGATAAGGTACAGCACAAGAATATTGACTTGAGGCATCCTCTAACAGGATCATACTGTTCTGTTCCTTTGCAGCATGGGAGGATATATATTCCCATTTACCCATTGTCCAGTCCCATTAATTCTCTAATATAGGGAACACTCATTAATTTTGGCAATGCATTGATATCCATAACTTTGGTAGTTCTTTTCTCTGTAATCTCCCTAAAAATGAAGATCTGTGGTTTGGTGCCTGCTAACTCTGCTAAATATTTATATCTTCTTGCATGGTATCTGCAAATGAGCTCTTTTTTTATGCCAAGATAATACAACATATCTAAATTTACGTAAAGGTGTAAAATTCTTACAATCCCAAAGACTGAGAGTGCAGATTTTGAAGCAGTATAATAATACTGTGTACAGGACATCTGTGTTACAGAGTTTTATCAGAAACATTTCTAACAGCATATTGTTCCTGGCATAGCTGTTTCAGCAGAGTACATTCACATTCTTGGGTTGTTCCTACTACATCGTGGCCTTTTGGGAATCAGATTGTTCTTGAAAAAGCTCTGTGGCATTATGCTTGGGCATGCCAGTGGCCTTTGCATGGAGACATCTGGATTTCCATTGATATATCTTCTCTTTCCATTTAAAAATTTCCTCTGCATAGAGCTGGAGGATTTGGCAGAATTGCTTAACATTTCTGAACAGCAGAGACACAGTATTACTCCAGTCAGTTACAGCACTTAAAGTGTTAAAGAGCTTGCATGGTGGGTGCAGAACTAATCTGAAATATTCAGGAAACAGAAGTCTGATGCACATGAATGTGTCACATATCCAAGCCAAACCCAGAAAACCCTTTGTCCTTGCAAGGCCCAGACAGATACATGGCAACCTTCCCCCCCCCATCACTGTGTGTTGTGCTATTTGAAAATTTTTGCTGTATGCCTTGATTTCCATCATGAAAATGTGACACACTGGAGTGTCAATTTTCACAGGTAATTTCTCCAGTTAGCTTTCTTCAGTAATGTATTCCATTGGATGTAATTTTTAAAATTCCTGTCTTCAGTCGCGTATGCCAGGCTTTCCCATCATTTCTCAGTCTCTTCATCATCATGCCTCCAAAGGCACGAGTTCTGCACAGACCAGCAGAACTCTCATGTCTTTTTAAAGATGAATTATGTTATGATTTTGTACTTTCAAAACAAATTATTCAAGCCTCCAGCCAACAAACAGGAATGTGGACTGGGGTAGGTGACAGAGATGCTGACTGAGGTTAACGTAGCAGAAGCACAGTTGTCAGTGTATGAAGTGAGGACCAAGCTGGGGGGCCTGATCCATATCCATATTTGAGGCAGTCTGCCCTTGATACTTAATGTTTAGATGTGGGGTTTGACCTTGTTGTGCAGATATCAGAATGGTCTGTGATACTGTTTGGATGCTCTGTCACACATAAAAGCACCCTGTATGGGTTTTGGGGCTTCTGGGGTAGAAAAATTGCAGGATGACTTAAGACATCTTTTAATTTTTCTGTTTGCCCTCCCACAGCTGGCAGCAATTCATGGTGTTTCAGCAGCTCTGATCTGCCCTAACATACTGTATCAGCATAATGCACCAATTGCCATAGTCACTTCATAACTTAAATTACTTGCTTTGCTTTACTGACCAGCATCTCATGTACTGGTTCTGATCATCTCACTGGTATTTATGGTTTGATGGTATTTGAGATATTCAAAGCACAGCTGTATTGTCTGTGGTGACAGTCTGACTGAATTTGCACAAAACTTGTCCGAATTTTTCTGCAAAGGAGCACAGGCAAACATAATTCACAGAAATGGTTTGATTTAGCACATATTCTCTTAAGCACACAAGTGAGACTTTTTGTTTTACCTTTAGCCTTCTTGCATGAAAGAACATATAATCCAGTTCAAGCAGAGGGTAAATGCAAAACTGCTGAAAACTCCCTTCTAACAGTGTCTATTTTATTCTGTAGCAATTGTCAGCAGCAATAAAAACAAGGCCAAATCTGGTGATATAACCTGGAACAGTAACTTTGGGGATGCTCTATGGATTGTGGTGAACAGGGAAGTAACAACATTCAAAGGAAAAAAAAGCTGTCTGGGGATTTTCTCAGCATTAGGTGTGAAAGAGGTGACTTTGCTGCTGAAGACATGAGGTTTTCTGACAGACAGTCATACTGTGTTTGGCCAGACAGCATATTCTCTATCCGCTCTAGCCTAGTTAGGGGAGATATGCTTGGAATTTTTCAGTAGTTCTTTGTTCCTAAAAGGAAGTAGCCTCAAGGACTCCTGCATTTTATACTTGAACTCTGATGGATAAAGACTAGGTAATAAAAATAAGCTCAAATTGCAGAACCCCTGGTAAAAATTTGATGAACCAGCTGCACCATCCAAGACAACTTCACTTGGTTCAGTCAGGTATTAAAAAACAACTCCATTCCCCTATCCCCTGAAATTTTCCATGTATTTCCTGCTGATATGCTAATATGCTTCCTTCAAAATGGAAGAAGAATTACAGGACAGAACTAATTATGTTTCCTCCTGTGACGTATATTCATGGGGTTGTGAATAGATGTCAAGACTCCAGTACTACAAGATTGTTTCTGGGCCTTTTGTTTTTCTTTGTGTTAGGTTTTTGGTTTTTTTTTCTTTTTTAGTTGCTGGAATGTAATGTTTTCAGCATAGAGAACTCTGATAACTATGAAAATATCAAAATAAACAGGGAACTGAGGTTCCAATAAACAAGAGAAGCTGAATGAACAAAAAAAATAGGTGCCATTAGTAGCATGGCTTGTTTAGAAACCATTCCCATGGATTGTCTGTGTATGTTCTTAGCTTTTCAGTTCTTTTCCTTAAATATTTTTTATATTGCAACAAGACTGTATGTTCTTTAAAAAAGTTAACATTGGATTCTATCAGAATATTTCTTAACCATTGGTTCCTGAGATTCTCTTTTAGACCTAAATTGTACTTGGTTGCTTTCAGGATTTGTCTGCCAACTATCAGTGGGAAGGGAAAGAAATCATTGCACCATTTTTCAGCTATAACTGCAATTTAAGTGAAATAAGTAAATACATGTCAGATCCATCTGATCAAACCAAACCACGGCATAAAAACATACATTGATACATAATTATCATCTTAAATCTTACAATAGAAACCCAATATTGGTGTTGTTTGCACATCTCATGGAAGACACTTTTTACTGCAAATTACACAGCAATCTCACTAAGCAAAAGATAAGGTAGGAGTGAGAGGAAACATTGTTTTAATCCCTATTTTATAGATGAGAAAATGAAATACCCTGGGCCAGAAACGGTCCTTATAATGAGCAAGTACATCTCATCCCCTGAATACAGAATTATCTTGTAAAATCTGGTGATTTGTCTGACACTGTAGACAGACTGAGACAAAGCTGAAGCTAGATTACTGAAGTTTGAATTTGGCACATATTTGGGATTTGCTGAAATTTTGACTACTGGCTGTGACCAACAGGCCATTTTTCTACTCTGTACTGAGGCCACATCACTGCCTGTGTTAGTGGGACTTACCTGCCTTGGAAAGAAGTTATGTTTTCTGCAGCAGTGCTGTCCTTTCCAGTGCCTTATTTGGGTTATGTTGAGATCTGACTGCAGCTGGAGCTACACTGGTGACAGTCTCTCAGCAAGGATGTCTGTGACAGGTGTCTTATTTCTGAGAGGAGGTTTTGTCTGATAGTTGATAATCATGACTCTACAAAGAAGCCACTGGATATTTATTGCATAAGTCAAAGTATTGTTTTCAGTTTGTCCAGTTTACTGTGTAATGAGAAAATCTATTTTATATCCTTTGCTGTTATTTCAAAGATGTAAGTTTGCTGTGAGGGATGTCAAACAATTGGACATGTGCATTCATTTTATAAGGAATGCTAACACATGTTTATAGAATCATAGAATCATTTGATTTGTATTTAACCCCTGAAATCCAACAACTTTAAATCTGAACAAATCTGAAAAACAAATCTACAGCTTACTACTCTAGTAGGTAGGAATATGCCTGGGGTTATTTGAATATTCCTATTTCTCACTATCCTATTCTTCACACAGTTACTGAATTTATCAGACTGTAATTTTATTTATCCATTCTTTAGCATCAGCACTACCACAGGCATTTGTTGTTGGCACACATACTGAATTTGATGGTTTTGCAATGAACATGAGTTTTTCTTTAAAGAAGATGCCAGCATTTGAGAGGGATAGTTCCTTTGGGTACTCTAAAAGTACCTTATCTGTCGTAGCAGCTCACTGAATGAGCACTTTTTTGTCTACAAAACTTTTGACAAAGATGGCAAATCAGACAGTCCTTTCCCCAGAGCATGCCTCTTAAAACAGAAGGTTTCTACTAACAATAATAGAGTAACTACTCTTTTCTCTTTTTCCTTGTTTTGTTTTGTTTTTTTTTAATTTAGTGTAATCCAATTTACATTTGAGTGAATATGAGGTAAAGTCAGTGCAACTTTAGTATCTACTCAAGTAAAAAGAGATGTAAGTAGCTGATTGTGTACTATGACTGAATTAGTTGGTTTTGCAAACAACTTGCAGAAAGACCTGGGGAAATACAGCTGCTAAAGTATGTGTTTCTTTGTTCATTTTATTTTTTAGACCATGCTTATAACTTCCTTTGGTGTACATTTGTACAATGTATTTTACGCATGTTTTGTCTTTACGTTATTCTGTGACACAACTGCAAGCACTGCAAGGTGCTGAAGTTTCCTTTATGAGCTTAGTCCTGAATTCAAAACCACATTTTCAAGACTGTGTATTCCCTTAAGGAATTTTAAAATGACAGATTTTCCCAGGAGACTTAGCCCAATTCACAGTGTTTTTAATCTTGTCTTTAAATGTCAACACCTATTTTGGCATCAAACTGATATCTGAACTCTTCTGAAACCATCCTCTGGGTGCTAAGCATTTCTTGGGATTGTAACCATCCAGAGAACCGTGGATAAGACCAAAATTAAATGTCTAGACAGTGAATAAGAAATGTGTGTCCTGGAAAAAAAGCTCCTAAGAATCAACACATTGTGCCCTGAGCTGAAGGATGCCTGCAGGAACCTAATAGGAAAAAATAAGCACAAACTGATGCCTGCCCTTATATATGACAATTAGCCCTTAAATCCTGATCAAGAGCCAAAACAAACAGCTGATGCTTCAGATTTCAATATGCTGCACCTTGAAATTCTCATTTTACATTCAGGGTGGCACTAACAGGAGTGGCTGGGCCTCTTTGGTGCCTTCACTGTAGATGTACTGTGAAAATCTGATTCCAGTGGCAGATAATCTTTATTTGTAATTCTTGTTCTGAATTATTTTGTAAGTGGTTGTGTATGAGAAACCTGATGTATTCTCAGTGATAAAAATCTTTAAGATTTTTTTTTAAATACTCCTGTACATGAAACCGTAGTTTGCCCTTGTCCTTTATTTTCTTGATACTGTAGTTTGCCATTGTGCTTTATTTTCTTTTATTCTGCCTCCTCATATGTTGCTATGCAGGCATTTAAATTGGATATAACTAGAAAGCACAATTACATGCTTTTAAATAGATCTCCTCAAATGAAGGACTGCAAAATCAGCGTGAAGACTCTTTTAAAATACAATTGAACAGTGTGAAGAAGTTTTGTGAAGTGTAGAAGCTGTGAGACAAAACTAGTAAATATTTTTAAAAAAATGATGGTGAGCTAAAAAAAAAGAATATAAACCAAATTGTTACAGAATAGATTCAAGCCCATGTGTTAACATAATGCCCATGGGATTTAATCAGCCAACAGGAATGATCACCCCATCCGCCAGCAGTTCCTTGGACCAGGGTCTGGGTATTGTCTGTAGCAAACTAACCATAAAACCAAAGCAATATAAAAGATGTACTTTCCTACAGTGGAAATGATGTTTCTCTTTCATAAGCAGAGATCATATTCTGGCTGTGAAGCTATTTTTTATTTTAATACCTTCTTGTAAAATTAATAGCTGGGAGTTTCATAAATTGCAGCCTAATTCCAACCATGCACATATAATATTGATTTTAAAAGGTGCAGCATCGGTATTATCTATTGGAATAATTTTAGTTCCAAATTTAAACTAATATTACAAAGTACAGCATTTGGACCTAAAATATTTCATGACAAGAGCCCAGTAACCAATACATGAAAAGCAACATTTCAGTAGGGTAGAAGCAAAGAAGGATAGAAATTGTGCTGGAGTAATGGAGTAGTATATTCTAGTATGCTGCAGACTTTTACTCATCTAAAAGTTATATGATAATGTAGAAATTGAGAGAAATTTCTTCAAAATCAAGTTACCAATAAAACTGTATGTCCTGAATTATATTTCCTTTGCGGAATCATTCATGAAAAAGTAGTGTTTTCTTATAGTTATGTGATAATTCTTCAGTCTCATAGAGTCCTTGTCTCTTCCTTAGATGAAAGAATAGCCCATTTATTTTGTAGCTTAGGTATATCAGTAGTCCTACTGAACATATATAATGCATTATTCTGAGATAATACCAAAGTTCTACTTAATCTGCTTTAAATTTTCATAGATAAGCAATGAAATAATCCCTGTGTTGCTACCATCAGATATGATCCATCAACACTTACATGCTTCCTTCTTTAGAAGAATGAAACTCTGAAAGGAGAACATTTACTTTCTTGTGACAAAATAGTTCTAATTCCTAAATATCCCAATAAATAGCAATACACTTATATCTGACTGATGTGGATGATGTTGACTATTTATTTCAAATTTCATTTTTAAGTATTTTTCTGATCAAATTGAATGTGAACTTTGTAATTACCTTTTGTTAATAACTTATGATTCCCTCTTTTCATTATGATGAGGCCAGGAATGTATGGCTTTCATTGTTTGGGTAATCAAATATTAAAAAAATATGTAAATGCATAGTGACACAATTCATCAATATACATTGTAGTCAAGGACAGTAATTTGCCCAAACATTGTAGCCTCTCCTGCTGTTTGTCTCAAACTTGCTTGGACAGGGAGAGTAGCGTGGCTAATCCTTCAAAATTCATGAAAACTCACTGTAATTTTGGAGCATCCAATAAAAAAATAGGCTGCACAATTCAAGTAAGATGAAAACTGACATGTTCTAGGGATGATACAAGTCAGCAATGTCAGAAGTGCATGCTTTTATCAAACATGTAATAAAGTATCGAAGTGGTTGAATGCAAACTGATTTTGATCCTTTTAGAGAGAATGTGACATCTTGTTACACTAAAACACTCTCCCTTTCTGACCGACAGCCTTGTATCAGCATGTCCTTTTTAATCTGGAGTGAGGCAGCCTTAGAGATTTCACTTCATCTTGGATAAGTGTTCAAAAGCTCTGATAATTAAATAACTCAGGGGAAAAATTTGGGTAGTGACTCTCAATGAAATCACTTTATTGATTACTAGCCCAATATTCTTGTTAAAAAAAGTCACCAAAAATAACCTCTGATAGTACAGGCAGACATAAAAATATAATTGCTGGGTTTGGTTTTCTTAATGACTTTTTAACTGAGGTTTTGGTTTGGTTATTTTTTAATTTCTTCAAAGCAGTTAATTGGCAAAGTCACACTTCTGCTGGCTTATTTGAGCTCTGTATACACACAGAGACTTCACAAAATCCAAATACTTTGATAGAAGAAGAGATGCTACTAAAAATTATCTACTCTGTGATATTTTCTATATTTTTAAAAGATATTTTAAATAGAAACGATGTCTGTGTTTTATTAATGCTAAAATCCACAAATGATCAGCTTTGTAGCTGTATTTTATTTTCATAAGATATTTTATATATAAGTAAATTTTTTAAAAAAGTTAACAATGTTTAAATTTACAAAAGCTCATCTTTCTAGCTCAACATACTGACAGTTGTACACTATAGTCAACTGGCAGACTTTTTATCACAACTTTTTTAAATATCCAAGGCAACAAAAAAAAAAACCCAAACAAAAATTCACTGGCTTCTTCTCAAATTAGTTTATAGTTGCCCTACTTCATGATTCTAGGGGTTTATTGATTTTTTTTTTAATAAAACAGCTTTAGAACACAGAAGTGAAGATTGTGTAAATTTTAAATTTTTTTTTTGTTTCCTCTGTAAGGTGTTTCCTTGAATATATCATTTTGAGGAATCTAATTTTAAATGACATCGTTGCATCTGTCAAGGTGCCACCATGTGTTAATCATTCAGATTTCACTTCTTAAAACTACTGGTTAGTGCCCTCTGATAGATAAATGAACCTGATGTAAGCAGATGAGCCCTGTCTTGTTTCTATTATAGTACTAATTCTGTGTATATTAGTGGCATTCACTCTGGCTTCAACCAGTATAAGAACCAATGGTCTACATGAAGTGTGTATATAAATAATAGTAAATAAATAAATGATAAATAAATAATAAAAAATATTGTTCAGAATTTGTAGCTGCTCATGAAGTGTTTGAGCCCATAAGTGCAGATGCAGTCTTGGATTTTCAGGTGCAAACTGAGAGGCAGCAGCTGCAAATCTAATTCATTACATCTCAGAATAAAAAGTGTAGTTTTGTTCTGCTTAGTGAATATAAGACCTGTTGGGAATTAAATTATAAACCATATTCTGCATCCCATCAATAATCATCCAGCACTGTCCCCTGTTGGCATTGCTTGAGAGAGGAGTTCAGTCCCAAAGCTTAAAAGGATGCAGAGGAGCACTCTGAAGACAAAAGGCTAAATACTTATATTTATGCAACTGAAAAGCTTGATTAGACTCAGTGGAATAAATACTCTGCTGTGGAATTTTTAGGTATCATTAAAAAGCAGAATTGATCAGATCAACATAGAGGAAAAAAAAGTTCCTTTTTCTCTTCTTTATTTTCTCTTGAAATAAGGAGAATGTTGCCTTGAATGGGCAGAGCTTGTGGCTCAGCACACTGTGACCTTTGAGGTTTGGATTTTGCTCTTTCAGAAGAGGGTTTGGCAAGTGAGTTTTTTAATAGAAAGCCCATATGTAATGTAAGGAACTATATAAATACATTTAAAATAAAAAAAATTATATAAGTACTTAAAGAAATATATGTAACCTTAAAACTTTTACGTCTCTTGTTTCTAATATCATTTATTGACCTTGCCATGGAAGAACATTATTGGAATTTAAGTTGTCAGTTCAACTTCTTTCCTAGTTTTAGAAGTATCTCTGGAAAAGTAAAAAAATCTTAAAATAACAAGAAATGCTTTCTTCCACCTGTCTTTGCTACATCACTTTTGATTCTCTACCTCTTCCCTTCCTGTCACCTATATCCCATCAAGTTCTGAGCTGAATGTCAAGTTTTAACACCTGGAATTGGATTTTCAACAGACTTTGCAGCTAATGTAATAATTAAGATCATCAGACATCTCCATCAGCTGAATGTTGCTGACTTTATAGTTTCCCAGTTCCCCTGAGCCAGTGTGAACGTTACCACAGGGCGAGCAGGATTAAGTTTGATCTGACTGAAAAGGAATCATTTGGGTTTGTTGTTGGTTTTGCTGTAGGGCTTGTTTTGTTCTCGGCTCTCAGATCTGATTTGCCACACAAGCTTTCGTGCCCGTGGAAGGGTGACAGTGAGAAGTGCACGTGGAGCGGAGCACAGCGGCAGCTATTTCAGCGACAGCATAATTTTTGATAGGCTCTGTAATTTGAACTGAAAGGGTGTTAAAATTGGCCTGAGGAGGATTATTTCTTTACATACACTATTGCAAAGTTGATTCTTATATCTGCTTAAAATGCATGCCTAAAATTTAAACAGTCTTTTCTGTGTCTGTTGCTGTTGTTACTCCAGTAGAATTGTGGAAGCATCGTGGCTAAACCTGACATATAGTGACAAATTGTTACTTCTACAAAAAAAAAAAAAAAAAGAAAACAACTGTGGCTGGGGTATGATTTATTTTGTACTTTGAAGGAGAACATGAGAAACAGATTACAAAGCCTTTTATGAAACTCATTATTACATTTGGACTTTAGGAACTCGCTGTGGAAATTCTGATTGGAATTTATAAAACCTAATTAAAAGTTAATGCATAAGGGCTGTATTTGTAATTTTAAATGTTGATACTAACAGCTGAGCCCCAAAATTGTGATTTAGAAATAAATCTATTGCTTGTACCCATAAAGTGAACAGAAAAAACCAAAACCTACTCAAAATTTTATTTAGGTTTTCTTGGTAAGATTTACATATCTGTTGTGGTCTATATAAATCTTTTGCAGGGTTTGTAAATACGCTTTTGGATTAGTAAATCCATTTGGACAATATTTGCTGAAAATCTAAGGGTTATGCATTATTTGGCACTTAAGGAAGAATATGCTTTAGTGAAATTCCTAAAAATGGGTCCCCATTTTAGTGGTGGCAGCCTTTATGGTGAGTTATTGAAAAGCAACCTCCGAGAAGGTAGATTTGCATCTCCCAATTTTATTAGGTAACCACTGTTTTTATTCACCATTAATAAACCGGTTTCATAATGCAGCTTTAGTGTTGCTCAGTACCTAAAGAAAAATTAGTTCCTATGCTCTATGTTTAAGAAAGCTCCTTTTCAGAGTTAAATCAAACATGAATCTGTTTGGGCTGGAACTGTAGAGTGGTTTGCTATTTAGTTACTCAGACTCCAGTGTTTTTGCTGTGTGCTGCTCATTTTTTGCAAACTGTGTTGCTTGCCACGAGCTGTAGTTGAATAATCACAGTTTATTTAGTTGGGGAAATTACACGAAGAAATGAAAGACAAATTAATACCAGTTTTTTTAACAGAAAGCTGTTATGTTCAAGGGTGCATGTTTTGGGTTTGAATGGCACTGACAGATGATAATTTTCTACAGCCAGGTTATCAGATACAATGAAGAGATTGTACTATATAGCCATTTAAAGATTTTCACCTTCCCACTTTGGGTAGCCAAGATGAGAACTGTAACCAGGAGGACAAAACTGGTGGAAGGGCCAGAACACATCCCGTGAGGAGCAGCTAACGGCACTGGGGTTGTCTTGGGAGAAAAGGAGGCTGAAGGGCAACCTCACTGCCCTCTACAGCTTCCTGAGGAGGGGATGTGGGGAGGGAGGTGCTAAACTTTCTCCCTGGGATCCAGTGAGGTGTGGGAATGGTGCTAAACTGTGCCAAGAGAAGTTTAGACTGGACATAAGGAAGCATTTCTTTACCAAGGGGATGGTCAAACACTGGAACAGACTTCCTAGAGAGGTGGTTATTGCCCCAAGTCTGTCAGTGTTTAAGAGGCATCTGGACAATGCCCTTAACAACAGCCCCCTTTAACTTGGTCAACCCTGAATTGGCCAGGCAGTCAGACGAGATGATCATTGTATGTCCCTTCCAGCTAAATTAGTAAATTCTGTTGTATTTTCTGTGGATGCCTTCTGCTATGTTTTTTCTGTAAGACTATTTACAAATCTAGAAAGGTTTGGCAATGAGTCTGAAACCAGCTTTGTGAAGTCTCATGATCTATAAGCTGGTTACCCCAGCAGTGCACAGAACATGATTAATGATTGGCTCTAGAAATTTGCTTGATCCAAACATCAACATTAACCAGCTGATACAAAGCAAAAGGGCTGAACTCTTAGTGAGAAACGTCTCTGTACTTTATCACCAGCTTTTATTTAAAATGGCAGCAAAATGAAAATGTAGTTTACCATGTCATAGGTCCCATTGCATGAAGTGATGCATTCATTGAAAGCACAGGGCTTCCAGGTTCCTAGAAAAGGCTGCATTCCCCTTTGGGTGGTTCATGAAAACTGCCTTCTGGAAGAAGGAGCTGTGATCCTACAGCAGCGCTCTGATCTCAAACGATCAGTACTTTTATCTTAATATGAAAACTATAAATTCATACAGTCTCTCATATTAAGAGTTGCCATTCCTAAAAGTTTATATTGTAATAAAAAAGGCAACGTGACAATGAATAAGATATTGTAAAATTATATGAGCGCATTAAAACAGGTATGTCTCTTAGAATCAGAGATCTGATATGAGGAGCTGTTTAGCAACTATTGCAAATACAATAAAAAACAGAGCTGCATGAAAGAAAGTGAATAAGGGGAGTGTCTCTTTACTACATGACTGGAGAGAAAAGAGTAAATTTGAATTTAAATGAACACAGCCTGGAGAAGAACCTGAGTTAAATCACCAGAATTTTGGAATTATTAATTTTCACATAACCAAGTAAGGAGATACTTTAAAATTGAATGTCTGGTCTCCCTGGCCATTTCAAATTTGAATACTATTTATCTTTAGGGGAACTGTGATCCTAAAGAAGGTACTTTTCAGCTAAGAAAAGAGCACATAGCGAGAAGTACATGTTGGAATCATTGGCTGAACACCTTTATATAGCGCAGTTTGATTTTGGGGTAATTGCAGGACGAGGTCAGGCCTTTACATAAATATCATGTTGTCTAAAAGTGATAAAGAAAATGGGGCCACAGAAAGATTCTGTCTCAACTGACATGAATGATATTCTTCTGAACTTGGTGTTCCAGCCAGTGCACTCCTTTTGATTGACATATCTAAGGAAAAATTTAAGCTTTTTTCTTCCTTTTTTTTTTTCTTAAGATAAACTGAACAAACTTGCAGCTGACAGGATCTCACATGAGATCCTAATGAGGCAAAGAGAATGAAACATTTCTTTTTATGCTGAAGTGCCAAAACCATAATGACATTGTATCATGGTTTTCAAAGAAAATATAAAGATAGAAAAACTGGCTTGCAACTCAAAAGATATTGTGCATAATGTGGTGGACTGAATGCTGAATTTTGAGGAAAACTTTTCTGTCTTATCTCTTTTTTCCTTTTTCCACATGAGGCTGGAAATCTTTCTTTTGCATTCCTTTTCTCTTGCAGGAAAAAAAATCTCTGTCCACAGTAAAATCTCACAGGGCAGGGAGAAACAATGGGATGATTTCTAACTGTTTTCCAAGTAACCATTCTTTTCGAGATAAAGTGTGTTACAGATATTCATTCAAGTGCTTTTCTAAACCAGCCTATCTTAAGAGCTCTGTGTTTCAAATGTTTAATTTACATCACTGCATTTGAAAATAAAACAATTAAATCATTAAAATAGAGTAAAAATAGCTAAATGTAAAAAAAAAAAAAAGTAGCTCTTGTTAAAGTAGCCAATTTAAAAAAAAAATCAAAGTTAATAACTTAATTGACTTCAAAACTTTTAAAACATCCTTCACTGGAAGGATTTTTATGTTTGAAATGAAAAAAAAAAAAGAAAAACTCAACAGCAATTATTGAAAATTTCTTTTCAGAATTTCCCATTATGCCTTATTATATTAAATTGACAGGGCAATGTTGACATGATTGTCAACATTACCCCACCAAGAATATTGCTATATTTCTTTGAAAAGCCCCTGTTCCACTGATTTTCTATTGCAAATTGGATCACTCCTGCTTATGTCTGGAGATTAGAAGGAATGTAACTCCATACAGAAATATTACTGCATTCTTCTCCACTGCTTTAGAAGTACATGAATGCACAAAACACGGTCACAGTGGGAAAGAAGAGAGCAGGAGTGTGATAGATGAAAGAGAGTAGGTTTAGATTAGATATTAGGAAGAAATTCTTCTCCATGAGGGTGGTGAGGTCCTGGCACAGGTTGCCCAGAGAAGCTGTGGCTGCTCCATCTCTGGAATTGTTCAGGACCAGGTTGGACAGGGCTTGGAGCAACCTGGTCTAGTGGAAGGTGTCCCTGCCCATGGCAGGGGGGTTGGAACAAGATGACCTTTAAGGTCCCTTCCAACCCAAACCATTCTATGATTCTATGATAGTATTTATGTGACTGAACTTTCCACCTACTTCTAAACATTAATTCCAAACCCCATAAAAATGCATACATCTGTGCAGAGTGTATCCAAAACAAGATAGTTGATGACCTGCCCTACACACGTTACCTCTTTGAGCACCTTCTCATCACACCTGTGAAAAGATACATAATGGGAAACAGTGAGATAATATCCTAACATCCATTTTTGTAGTAAGGACCAGTTTTGTGGATGCTACATCACCAAATATGACAGTAGCTCTATATAACCTATTTGATTACGATGTACCTCAGGGAGTTTTTTTCTTTCCAAATTATAGTATATAGTTAACAGATAAAATGAAGTTTTAAGGAAAGATTTCCATTTCAAATCTTGTTTCTTGTTATCTGGCACATTTTTTAATTAATTTCTATTTGCTGAAGAAGGACAAAGATACTCTAGAGCCATTTGTTTTTCTTAGTAAGACAAAAGTAAACAAAAATAAATCTTAGGATACTTTGGTACAATTAATGTCTGAATCCATAGCAAGTGCTTTTATCTCATCATGCTGTTAGAGTTATTAAATCATCAGTCTCTCATGGACTAGTTGTCAGAGAAGAGATTCAGCTTTTTTTTCTTTTTTTTAAAACAAAACTCTACCCATACCTGGAACATGTAATTTTTCTCCTCTGGGTGCCTTCTGCTGGGCTCTACAGCCACCATTTTTCCAGACCACAGTGCAGTAGAGTGAAGGACTTGTTAAAAGGTGCTTGGCTGATGCACTTCAGCCCCCATAAGTGTATCACTGGCAGAGATGTGTCCTGTGAGTTGGAAGGCCTTGACTTTTGACTTACTCAGCACTCATACACTGACAAGAGAAATTATATTCTTGCTTGCTGAAGAAAGCAGGTTGTTACAGGAACTTTCTTTTGGCAGGGGCACCCAAATTCTGACAAGCTTTGGACAGTTGTGCTGCAGTTACATAACAGAAGGCAGTAGCCACATGGGCATATTTTTAAAAATTGAGCTCTAGTTCCAGAAAAAAAGAGCTATAAATCTGTGTCCCATTTAATATCTTATGCATTCGGCCTGTCCAGAAAGAGGTGATATGTTGGTGCTAATGATCTACTTTTCATCTTCCATTTCCATGCACAGTAAATTGCTGATAAGTTTTCCTGGTGGACTTTTAAAAGCAGAAGAGATCAATACTCGCAAATGCATACAAAGTTTTTAAAATAGCAAGCCTTTAGAAAATATTACAGTGTGTAAAAGTGTTTCCAAATATATTCAAAATTGGATCAAAAACCAAAGCAAGGAAGTGAGAGTCTTGGCAAGGAGCAGAAAAAAAGGAAATCTGTGGTTTTGATCAGTGGATTTAATTTTTTTTTTCCTGCTTATAGTTCAGGCTATGTACTTTTACTCTGTTCTGGCATTTGGAGAGGACAAAAAGAAGGGGAAATGATAACAAGAATTCCATGTTCTTTCACTACATTGGTTTATCAGTTGCCTTGCTTCTGTAGAGATATTTTATCCAGTTGCCTGGTTCTGGATGGAAGATAATTTTGCTACACAGTAGGAAACTTCGATAAATCTAGTAGGCATATGCTTGGGTAGGTTTGGGTTTTTTACTCTTTTTCAGATGCTGTCAAGAAACATTTTTTGGAAGGACTGTAGTGTCTTTTGTCATATTCTGTAATTTTCACTGTGACACTATTGGAAGGATGATGCCCTTTGCTGCTTGTGCTTTCTTTCTTTAAGTTACTATTAAGATTAAATATAATTAGAGATAATTATGAGAATATATGAAATAAAAAACTTGCATCCAGCCAGTGGAGAATGGATACATGCTTAGTATATCACTTAGAAAAGCTGTGCCATGTGCTGCTGAAATATGTTTCGTTTAATTAAAAGCCTTCAAGTTTTGTACCTTTCAGCTTGAATTGCTTCACTGATGTAGATCATACAAATAGAGTTGGTCTTGTGAGAATACTGTAGGAACAACAAAAACTACCTCTTTGCCTTAAAATACACCTTTTACTTGTCATGACTTTCCAGTATCTCGTTTTAAGCCATTTATATAATCATACCTTTTACTGTACTTAAAAATAGGGGATTTTAGTGAAACATCTTAATGCTCTAGAACTTTTTGAAGGCAAGGAAATAATTGACCAAATTAAACTATCACAGTCCTCACTGCTGTAAAGTCTATAATCCATGGCAGTGATCATTTGCTGGTTACACAGCCTAAACTAGAAAAGGCAATCATTATTACACATAAATTGGGCTGAAATCTGTGTATTTATTACATGAGACTGAGAGATTGAGTCTCCAAACTCACCTTTGAGGAATCTATTTGGCGTTTCAGATATTACAGCCTGGTTGTACTGTCTGTCTTTTTTGTTTGCTTACCTACAGCATCTCTTACTGACCATAAATATTCTAGGACACTAGCCCCTTGTTGAGCTCCTTGGTTGTGTGTAAGGATGCTTTATAAACAAAACATTTTTGTAATCAAGAAGCTGCTAACAAGGATTTTCCATATCTTCATTCCTCTTTGTTTTTTCCTACTTTTATATTATATAACATAATCTGTTAAAGTTGTGTAAATGACTTTTAAACAGAGGATTAAACTGGATAATGCATAGCAAAAATCATGTGGTTCTCTTCAATACATTACTTGCAAGTAATGTTTCAGACCCTCAAATATGTAGCAGCAATTCAGTTAGTAGTCTTACCTTAATTTTTAAAAAGCAATTTATAAGGGATATAAACATAGAGAACTCTCCTCTAGAGTAGCTCTAATGTGAAAGATTATTTTAATTTCATTTCTCTGTTAACAGCTTAAGGTGTGAGTTTACTTTTGTGGGTTTTTTTAATTATATTTTATTTTATTTTATTTGAGATATGTCTGTCCACAGTCTTTTTCATGTACTTCATACATTTCTGTTCAAAGCAGTTGGCAGGGTATTAACCTGAGGAGCACTCTACTTTAGAGCTCAGCTTTTTCTCCATCAGAACACAGGTCTTGTGTGTCACTCATAGGAGAAATATGGAAGCAGTCATGAAAAATTGAAAAGTAAACAGAAAGAAATATAGTCATTTGATTTACAGGTTGACACTTGTTGTTTTCATGAGCAGGCAAAGAAGACAGTGAGTTTCCAAAGGCTGAAAGACTTGAAGACAGTACTTTTTTAAAATTTCTATTCTCAGCTTGGACAGTTCCCTAAATTTTCATAGAAACTATGGAAAACACATGCTTGTTATTAAGCTTACTCTTTCTACCAACTTTTGAGTTTTATTTAAACACATGAAGCAGTTCAACTTTTTTGGAGAGAAGCTAACCAAATGTTAATACTGACAAAAGAAAATATTTTTTCTAGCCTGACTTGAGTCCTTGTTAGTTCACAGAAATCTTCCTTAACTAGAAAAAAAAAAAAAGGTGACCATTTATTCTCCTCAATCTTTGCCTGAGCTTTTCAGAACTATTTGAACTTAAGCTAAGCACAGTCCACTTGCCCAAATTTCTGATTTTTGAGTGTATGATTTGCCCGGATTTTCTGCATAACAGAACAAAACATTGGGAAGTATATATTCTATTGTAAAAGTCTGCAGTCTCATCTGATGCATAATTGTTTGCTGTTGGACTAATTGTATGCTGTTGCATAATTGGACTACTGTTACCATAATTTAAATAGTTGTAGTAGACTTTGAAACTTCCACTCTAATGTGACTAGGTAGATCATCAAATTATTAAAGGGTTACTTTGCAAATGAAAACCTAATAACTTTAAATTTACCCTCTGTTCCAATAATCTTAGCTTTCATAGTGTCTCAAAAAGCAGCAAAACTCAAAGTCTTGCTTTCAGAGGTCCTGTGGGCAATACTTAAGATGATCTTGAGTCATGTGGTTTTAATAGGAACATTTTTAATGTTAAGAAAGAAGCTCTTTCTCACTTTGAGCTTGGCTGGCTTAGTCCACTGAGACTGAGTTGTGTTGCTTTTCTTACCTGGCTTAGCAGTTTTAATTCAAAGAAAGTAATGAAGAGAAAAATGCAAAACACATCCTTTACACTGCTAAACAGCAACAGTATCATGTTTATATTGTTTAGAAAATTTATTGAACTGCCTAATCCAAGGCTCATGGAAACCAAATACAGATTGATAGCAAGGGTATATAATTAGGCTTTACTGACTTTTTTTTTTTAACTCTTGTCATTTAAATAAGTTCACTTTTCCTGAGAAGCAGATAGAGAGGGAAGGGTTGACAATATCAGAGTTAAAAACCAAGGTTGCCTGGTGTCCACTCATGTCTTTGAGTTGCTTTTGATATGTTATTCCAAAGCTCTGGTTCTATTTTCAGAGGGACTGGTGGTACTGGCAGATAAGCAGTTTAGGATCTTGCTGGTTTGCTGACTTTATCCCTTTTAGTTACCAGCTTTTTTTAGTACCTGTCATCTAACCTGGGGTGGGAAAACACATCTCCAAACATACAAGAGGATTCTTTTTAGCAGAGTAAAAGCCTAAATTAATTCTGGGTTTTTCTATCCTTGGTTATCCTGTCTTTAATCAGTAAGACACAAGAGACAAGATTGTTAAGAGTTCTGCTGACCTTCAGTGTTTAAAATAATGCTGGTACATAGTGCAGATGACTACACATAGGGTTTTTTATTTGCATTAATTTAGACAGACTTTCTAACATGCTGCTGGCTATTTTTTCCCTCAAATATGAAATCAGAATGAAAATAAAATACCCTGGATGAGATATTGTGACTCATTGTGATAACTCATGCTAATTGAAGTCAGATTTCAGGACATATGAATTACCTCTGCTTGTTAGATTAAGATAAAGAACTTTGAGGTCATTTAGTCCATTCCTGCTGGTACAATACACTTAATTCCTTTCTTCCTAGGTTGTATTTAACTACCAAAGAGAAAAGTCTTGTGCTATTTTATTTGATGAGCTGTTCCACGATCCACAGTGACTTCTCACAAAGTTTTTTCCTTGTCTTACTCAACAGAAATAGTTTTTCCTTAATTGCATTACTTTACTTTTGATTGTTTCTTTTAATTTTTACTTGGAAACTTGAATTTCCTGTAACTACTGTGTTCTTAATTTCTTTGGTAAAAGATCCTTTATTCTGAGATCAAAGAATTCTGATATATGTTAGCACTTTAATTATAAGCTACAGAATGATAACTGAATGAATAGGTTGAAGGCTTTTTTAGACTAGCAGGGCTGACAATTAAAAAGGCTTTTTCATGACTTGCAGCATAGCCTATTCTTTTTTTGTTAAATATGGCTATTATTGTAAATGCAGATTAATAATCACTAATAGCTACAGGGCTTCTTTAATGTAATATTCTGCACAAATAAAACCCTCAGCTTAGTTGGTACTAGTCCCTCCCTTCATCCCTTCTTTTGCAAATGTCAGTTGTTACTTAAGCAGAGTAAGCAGAAAAGGCAATTAACTATCTGTCCTCAGTCAAGTTTAACCTCTGTCTCAGGGATGTGGGGGTGTTGTGCAGAGGAATGCTGGAGGACTGGAGGAAAAATAAATATTAAAAAATCAGCATATTATAGTGGTGTAATATGATACTGTGTCTAGAGTACTGCTATTCTCAGAATGGAAAATTTAAACATTTGGGAATGGGCAGACATGGCAATGCCTACGGGCTCTCTTGGGACTGTGACCCCTCAGCAGTACCCAATTAGCAGTGCCCAGAAGCCCCAAGATTTAGTGTTATTTCCAGTTTTCTTGTTTCAAATATTTTGAGAGGTCAGTATTAATAATGGGAAATGGAGTTTGAACAGTGTTAAGAAACTTAGAGTTTGTTAGTTATTGTAACTTGTATATTGTACTTATTGTTACTTATTACGTACTGATTTTGGCTACTGAGTGAATTCTAAAATCTGTCTTTTTCTAAAATTTGTCTGTAAGTGAAAACAGGCTTTTTTTTAAACTTTTAATTTTTTTGTTTCAAAATCCAGTATTAAATATGAATTCTGATCAGTTCCTCACTCCAAAAATGCCCCATATTATTGTATGAAGCTTGGGTGAAAATATTGTTCATTAGGGTTCAGAAGCTGTTACAGCTTTATTTTGTACCCAAGAGATCAGAAGAGTTTCTGGAGGGCTTTTTAGTTTTTCTGAAAATACAAGTGAAAAACTTTAAAATGTGGTTTGTGTTTTTGATGTACTATGTAGACACAGTGCAATATGTTCTAGAAATTTCATTCTGATATCAAAGCTCTTTTGAAGATTATTTACATTGGGTTTAAAGCTATTCAGAATACATCACATGCCCATACACATTGCCTTTCTAACTGGGTGGGGGAAGGGGGAATTCTTAGAATCTAGGAAGTCTTAGTTTATTTTTAGGTCTGAAAAATAGTTCTAGCTGATACTGTCTTCAGAGAAGAATTTTGAGATGAGTTTTTCTCTGATCTGTGTATTGAAGTGTACTTACACACGGGCTTGCAGAGATCACTTTGGATGCAATCAGCATTCCTACTAATTTGTTCTCTGTGGGTCAATGCCATATTCTGCAGCACTTTTTCAGTTTGGGGGACAATTTATTTAGAATTTGACATAGTATGAGGAAATTATGCTGGGAACATATATATAATTATGCTAGGAACACTGATTACAGTATGCTGAAGGACATTTGAAGACTTTTTCTCTGATGTGATCTTCCTCAGCTATCCTTTTAATCTATCCATCTTTCAGACATTGCCCAGTCTCCTCTTGTTGTGCAGCAAATTCCAACTTGTTTTTCTTTCCAAATTCTATACCTTTTTCAAACCCTATCCCCTCCACTCTCCAGTCTCTTCAGCAACTTCCCTTATATCTTATTCTTTCACTACAGTCATCAGATCTTCACCCTTGTCCTTATATTTGGGCAAGACTTATCTCCTTGTCTATTTGCCCATATTGAGATCTCTTACAACAAACTCAGTTGTTCCAGACAATTACTCTAAAACTGGAGACAAGTAGGCATTTGACTAAGCCAAAGCAAAAGGATTCAATATAGCAAGACCAGAAGGGAACAAAAATATGATGCTTACCAACAAGGCGAGTCAGGGCACTGTAGTGCTTACAACAAGTCTCACCAGAGAGTCTTAAGTAACCTGTGCCTTGCATATTTTTTTTGGCTTTAATGGCTTTAAACTGAAAGAGATTAGGTTTAGGTTTGATATTAGGAAGAAATTCTTTACTGTCAGGGCGGTGAGGCCCTGGCACAGGTTGCCCAGAGAAGCTGAGGCTGCCCTGTCCCTGGAAGTGTTCAAGGCCAGGTTGGATGGGTCTTTGAGCAGGGAAAGTGTCCCTGCCCATGACAGGGTGGTTGGAATGAGATGATCTTTAAGGTCCCTTCCAACCCAGACCGTTCCATGATTCTATTAATTGCCATACCCCCACTCCTTTCATTCTGTAGAGTAAGCTTAAATAAGTGAAAGGTGCTTTAGATTAGATGTCTTTTGAATTGTTTTCTGAGACATGTAGTGTCTTTTTTGTGCTAAGACACTAATGCTGATTCTAAACAGAAAGATATTCAGAACAGGTAAGTACCTGGAGCAACCACAGTGCAGTTCTGTAGGTAAACACTGATTTTTAGGTTTTTTTCTTAGCACTAACTGCTGTCATTTGAACAAGTAGTAACATTTCCTGCAGTATTGTAAGATTATATGCTTTTAAAATGTGCTTCTCTATTTAATATTTGCTGTTACCATCACATCATGATGCCTTTATCATTTTAATACAGAACCCACATAAAGATAGGGTGCAGTGGAATGAAATGGCCATCATAATTTGCTGATTTCAGTAACAGATGTATGATTACAGACCCAGATGTGGTAATAAATCTCAATTTTACCTTCAGATACTTTAAATTTTATTGCTAGGGTTCCTTATGAATTTCAAGGGCCATTCTGTAGCACAGAACATTCATCTGAGTTTTCTTTCTCTGCTTCTATAAATATTTTGTGATGAGAAAGACTTTATTAGATTTTATTAATTTTTTTTCAGGGAAAAGTTAGAAGGGTGAGGGTATTCTTTTTCAGGTAAAATGGTAGCCTCAAGAGCATGCCAGCTAATTTTCAAATACTACAGTAGGTTCATTAAACTGACCTGGGATTCCCTAAGACTTTGTAAGACTTGGCATTTTCCCCAAGCCTGAGGGGAGCTTACTCAGGCCCAAACACATTCATCTTTAATTAGTTTCCTTTTTAAAATAAAACAACCAACCTTACCCCACCTTCATTTGTGAAGTTATACTATTTAATTACGGATCTCCTTTTGAGGTTTAAATTTCAAATTATTATTGTAAGTCAACTGATTACTTCTTATTCCAGTTACATTGAAGATTGAATGTTCTGATATGAAAAATAGTGTAAAAAAATTCACAGAAATTCCACCTTTGAATTCTAATACTAGTAAGAAGGTTAAATACCTTTCTGGCTTGGTAAATACTATGCAAATATACCCAAGAGCAGACTCTAACCCTAATTAAAATAATTGCCTAACAAGAAAATTGAGCCTCATCGTGATGCTATCTGGGGATAGCCCAAGTGTATTATCCATATAATTCTCCCTTAAGGTAGAATGTATCTTTTAATGTTTATGGGTGTTTTCTATTAGCTTTTTACTACAGAATGATGTATTTTCAGCTCCCTTTGGATCCTCAACCCTGTGGTTCGCTGTTGTCTCTCCCTCAGGGCTGGTCTGTCGTGTTTAATGAACTGTCAGTGCTCCAATCCTGACTGATTAGGGTGACCTAAGTGGAAAAAATTGCTGTACCTTTGCATCAAGGGGTGGCAAGAGAGCAAAGAGCGATGTTTTCTTTCTATAACCATTAAATATCAGATTTTCTGAGTCTGAGAGGATAGGGAGGCCTTAATATGCAATGTCATGAATCTTTTCATAAAGACTCTGGTGAGTCTGTGCTGAATTGACTGTGCAAGTTTGACAAGTTCCTCAAGGAACTATTGTCTCAACCCCTCATGGAGGGATTCTTCAGGTTCTTCAACTCCTAAATTCAATTTATTGCATCCATTGTCCCTGGTTCTCCCTAAATCCTGTTTCTCTAAGGACTGACTGCTGCCTAGCATACATTCTTCTTTCAGTATGGCCACTTAGAAGACATAATTGCAAATAAAATTCAGGCAAAACAGGAGATAATTTGAGGCTCCTCTAATAGCATTTCCTCATCCTCATCTCACAATCGCCATAGTCAAGTCTGACTCATTTTGAAGGTCATACAATATGAGATTTAAGGATGGTGGTGTATTAATGCATCCCAGTGTCCTGATGTTATGATCATTAATGTTGAAGAAGTGTATAAATGGAATGGAGATAGATAAGGAAAACTAGAAAAAAAATGTATTGTCACAATTATGGAAGAAAAATAATAATGAACATCAAGGAGAATGACTGTTCAGTACTGAAGCAGATTATATGTATTATTTTAATTAAGAGTGCCTAATAGTACATATGGTTTCCCTTGAATAATAATTGCATGCTGATGAAGTATGATTAGAGCCTTTTTTTTTTTTGGAGTTCAATTAAATCAAATCCATTTCTGTAAAAGGAGAGTGATTAAAAAGATGATATCAAGGTCTAAACTGAAAGCTGTGGTTGAAGCTTCCTATTGCACATTTCTTTTATTATTGCACTCCTCTGATGACTATTATCTAGTTTTTAACAATGCCACAAGTTTCAGACAGAGTCCTGTAGATTCAGCAGAAGAACTGGCTTTATAGATCAAATAGAAACTTAGCAAGTACTTGGATGTCCTTGAATGTGTGATCCTGGGATTGCTCCTAATTTGGGAAGATTCTTGGTTCATGCATGTATCTTGAAGCATATGAGAAGATACTTTGATTAATTAGGACTGTGAGGCAACATACTGTTTTCTAGGCTGCTCTATTTCTGTGGAGTGCTTGTGAACCTGTGTGATTAAATGCAGACTTGCAGTCCTGCTTATTTTATCTGCGAGTCATTATTGTCTGCCTTGGAAGGCTCCGAGAACGGCAGGGCCCAGCCAACTGTCTGGCAACTGTTAACAAAATTATCAATTATCTTGTTGAGTCCTATCATCTTGTACTTTGATTATCCTGTGAGTAAGGGGGACTGGTTATGCTAACATCCTGATTGTTAAGTCAGGGAAAGGTAATGATGTTAATTAACTGGGAGCAAACACGAAGAGGACCTTTAGTAACATGGAAGAGCATGGTGCCCAGGCTGTTAATCACAGCATTCTGTGTTTTCATACCATTCCACAGGAATCTACAGAAGTGCATCCTGTCTGTTATTCTGAGGGGTCTTTTACTTTCTTTACTTGAAACTTTCCTTTATGGCTTAAACCAGAAAAAAATACATTTTTTGTCCTAAAGTGTGTGTATTGATAGCTTGCTGCATGTTTTATCCTGCAAATGTCTGTAGTACCTATGCAAATAGAGAAAAAAAGTAAGTTATGCAGTTTTGGTTTAAGGTAGTAAAGACCTGTCCAAGATGCAAATTCTGTACAAGAGCATTGTTATTAGAGATCTTTGACTCTGAGATTGGAGATAAATTTTGCTTCATATTTCATTATCTACATCTCTTTCTACCAGAACAATAGCTAAATCTGTTTCCTGAGGACTGCCTGTAGCCAGCTTCAGGCAGCTAGCATTGCTGCTTTTAAAGGGATCTAGCACTGCTTCCCTCTCCTTATCTATACCTGAAGAGGGTCAGAGAATGAAAGCATTTAAGAGGTCATTTTCTGTGCAGTGATGGTATCTTGGTTTATGGGAATGCTGTATGCAAATCATTCTGCTTTAAAGCAAACTTTTCTGCATTCATCACTCTCCAAGTCTGCAGCTGGTAACCAGAGGAACCTGGCTTTAAAGCTGGAGGTAAAAAGAGAATTAGCACTAGAACAATTTTTTTTAATTCTCTTTAAGAAATCCAGCATGAGGGTTTGTAATGGTATAAAGATTTGTGTTGTCATGATGTGGCCTCCTCACCCAGAGCTCAAGAAGTGCAGAAAAGCATTCTGTTACATCCTTCTGCATGTTTGTAATCATCCACTCTAGGGAAAAGGCTGACTAACTTCTTTTTTACAAGAAGTTCTAGTCTAGTGGCCCTTCTAGAACTTAATCTGACTCTTTCTTTGCGCCTGGATAGCACTAGAATTTGACACACATAAATATGAATTACATGATTAGAAAGTCATCTCAAGGTTATTGCTACTCACAGTTATGTGCTCTACAGTTGACATGGTGGCTTTGGTGTGTAAGCATTAACCCTGGGTGTTCTGTGCAGGCAGAAGGGGCTTTGCCTCAGTTCCAAACAAACTGGGTTGAGCATAAGTTCATCTCCACAGTGCCAAGCCTAACTCAATAAAGCTATTATCTTGGAAGTGAGTTAATCATCCCTATTGTCTGCCCTGCGGTAACAAGCTCAAGAACTGCTGAAATGGGCCAGGCTCTGACTGTGTGAGAAGCAGTGGGATGACCCCTTGGTGTCTTATCCCCTCCACTGGTGATCTGGATAGAAGGTAGGACTGGGAAGAAACTCTATATAACCTCAAGGAGTTATAACCCAGGGTATGGGGTATCATCGCTCACTATAAATTAGTGCCATTTAAAATATATCTATTTTAATAGAATCATAAAATCATATAAAATCCTGAGTTGGAAGGGACCCACAGGATCATCGAAGTCCAACTCCTGGCCCTGCACAGGACAGCCCCAAGAATCACACCATGATATCCCATCTGTGAGGAGATCCACAAAAATGCATTTAGATATGCACAAAATACATATCTCCACATACTTTTTATGAATACGATCTGAGAAGTAGTAATTTCTACATGCACAGAGAAAACAAAGCAGAGATAAGTATGAGTTCCTTTTTTGTGCAAGAAAGTGAAAGTAGTGGGATGAATGATCCGTTCCAGTTGTGAGTGAAATCTATATAAAATGTGCTTTCACTGCTCTAAGTGCCTTATATTACTAAATTGGCCAACAAATTAGGTTTGAGCAAATTAATCACTTAAGAGCATAATTTTGACCTTACTTTCTCAGTGTCTCAGAACCTCATCATAAGCCATGTAGAAAACATAGTGTAAATAGAGATCTGTATTCCAGTGTCATCCCAAACTGCCATAGTTCTGGCATATCTCAGTATGTGATTTTGGGGATGCCTAGTGCTGTGTGCCACCACCATACAAATAGTTAAGTGCTGTTTGCTCTGCACAGGATACCTGCAGGGAGGGAGAATCCATGTTTTATTCACAATCATTTTTATTTCCTAATCAGTATTTTCTGTGCTAAGAGTAAATAAACCAGTATTAAATTATAGAAGGGGGTGTTAAAATGAAGTATTTAATATCTGCAAGACCTCACACTTTCCATGGTCAGAAACAGCTATTTTTATGAATTACTGTGCTCTTGTTCACCTGCATAGACTCACCGTACTCCTTTCTCAGGGAGCCCTCTACTGACCTAAAATGCGGTGTGTTCAACTAAATGATACCTCAAAATATCATTTGACCTGTAATGTAAACACATGCCCTGATGCCAAGGTAAATTTCAGTAAGAAAAAAAAAAAAAACAAACCACATATGGTATTACTAAATATTTAAGAAATTCTTAATTTTAAAGGTTGACAGCTTTAGGTCAAAACAAACACGTTTGCAGCCGGATTTCTGTTTCTTTGTCTAGACAAGGGAATGTGGTTTGCAGAAAAATAGAGGGTCAAAGAACTGGCTGTTTTCTCATTTTCTTGCCTCTGACTTTTCTTGTTTGAATCAGTTAACTTTTTTGGAGGGTGATGAACTCAAGAACAACTGCTGTGTAGACTGATTCTGCAGGAAATTTTTCTACAGTGAATTGAGATCCCACTATTAAAAATGCTCATTAATTTGTCATGAGTCTGCCATTCATATATTAGCACTAGTTTCTGAAATTGGTATTGCCAGGGAATCACAGATTTCATTCAAATAGACTCAATGTCTCATGCATAATTAAAGCAATCTGATAACATGAAGGAAGTCGGGTGGATGGGGAGTACCAGCAGAAAGCAAATTCATTATATATAAAAATATAAAAGTATTTCTTTAATTTTGCAGGGTGGAGAAGTTAGGGAAGGCTGATTATTTTAACATTTGAAATTGCTAATGTTGTGCTTCTGAGAGGGGATTTTAATATATGGGGGGGTTTAATTCCTTATTTACATGGGTGTAGGAACTGGAGCTGTTGTTTATTGTTGGGTTAATGCCATAAGATCTCAGCAGGTCACTCTGCTCATCAGTACATGTGGAAAGAGAGACCCTTGATGCAAAAGATGAACACCTGAGACTGACAGTGCAACAGCCAGCCAGGGAAGCTAAACTTTTTCATTTCCAAGGAAAAACAGGAGGAAAAAAAGTGTTATTTTCAACACGCTGTTATTGATCACCCTAAACAGCACAGAATCTTGCCATGGTCTTTCCTCATCCATGAACCCCAGGGATAAAGTGTAAAGGGAGAGGTGCCAGGTGTGAGTGCAAACATGACTTGAAAAGAATGATGCTGATATCAAAGGAAGTTGAGGCTCAGAGTTCAGATGAGCTGCTCAGTGTCCCACACTCTCAATCACAAGGGTTGTTTGAATCTGTAGTAGGCAGCAGGGAGGGCTGTTGAGTGTATTTGGGAATCTACACAGGTCTGTGGCACTACTTTGTTACATTATCTGCTTTCTAACATGGTTTGTGATGGTTTTGGTAGATTAGCTGCCATGTGTGTTCTGGTTTCCTCTAAAAGTGCACAGATCTCAGTAAAGTGTTGCTGATATGCATGGAATAAATTTACATAATAACCCCCTGAAAATTATAGAGAAGGAAGAAAGAAGGAAGAGGGGAGAAAAAGTATGTTGCAGAGGTTTGGGGCTTGAAATATAAAGGAGTTGTTGCTGCACAACTCAGGTTTCAAGTAGCTGTGTCTAATTCATTCCAGCAGGTAAAATTGGAGTATGACACTGCTGAAGTGCTGTGTTCACAGAGGGATAAACATGGCAGTTTACCTGATTTTTTGAAGTTATGTTGTTTGTAACTTGACATATGAAGAAATCTGAGATGTCTGTTTAGATTTTAACACTCTTAATGTAACTAAAAATGTCCTAAAGGCTCAGCACTTACACCCACGGAGGTTTGCATAGCGCAGGCATGATACGGAACAGTTTCAAATTTCACTAGACAAAAAACACTCAAAAAAACCAAGACTAGCATGTGAACTTCTGTGTTAAAGAAACTGCCTGCACACTGAATACTGATGTTTATTCTAGCAGATTGATCTCTCTCACGCATAATATTTTCGTATCTTCGTATCAACTAAATATGTTTCCATTTTATTCATTTTATACATCTTTCTCTTCCTATGACAGAATGGAGGATGGGTTGCCATGCCTGCCTTTTCAGTAAGACCAGATAACATTAAAGACATGTCCCTGCAAGGCAGGTTCAGTAAAAGCATGCCCCCAAAGCCAAACCGAATCTGTGNAAATTAACTCCCCAAGATTTTGTTGATCTGTTGTGATCAGTCTGTGGTTAACTGAGATGGCCTTTCAGGATGCTGTGTGCAGCTTTTCACATTTTTTCTATCCTGGGTTTAAACTGCTTATATTTAAAAAAAAAAATGCATGCCAGTAGACATGCTTTACGTTGTTAATAGGCAGCTTGAATATTTGAGTAAGCAAGTTGCCTTGAAAACTGAGCTTAACTCACAGAAAAAACAGGTGCGAACATAAAAAATAAAAATCTGTGATGAATCCCCCCCCAACTCCACTTTATTTTGTTTTCTTATTTTCATTGTGATGCAGCTAAAAAAAATAAAGGAGAGATATATAATTTACATAGAGGAAAATATTGTGTGTGTTTAAACCAGGTATTATTTTTTTGCCACGGTCCTTAAGAGAGTGGTGCAGATACACCTGATGTCCTGAGAACTGGCTTTTGTAGTGAAATCGGGTTTGTAAATTGGGTAGCATTGCAAGAATACATAGCTCCTAAATGAGTAGGTTGTAAAACTTTGGAAGAGAGAAGAACCTACAACTTCATTTATGAAGTGTCATGTGATACTGAATCATCTTTAACACCAGTATTTTTTGAAGTTTGTGAGGTTTTTTATCTTTTTGGATCTGCATGGTGCCAGAGAGATAAAGGCAGGGACAGTAGTTATTTCCTTTCTGCAAAGATGTTTATGCTATAAGGTAAAAGACCTTAAAAAATGTTACTTTAGTATAAAGCTATTCAAAATATTCAGATTTATTTTGCAGTATGCAAAATTTTGCAGTATGCAGTTTGCGTGGGTTGGAGGGGACCTTAAAGATCATCTTGTTCCAACTCCCCTGCCATGGGCAGGGACACCTTCCACTATCCCAGGTTGCTCCCCAAGCCCCATCCAACCTGGCCTTGAACACTTCCAGGGATGGGGCAGCCACAGCTTCTCTGGGCAGCCTGTTCCAGTGCCTCACCACCCTCACAGGGAAGGAATAGTGTATAACTCTACAATTATTGTTATGTTTTATATTAATATTTATCTCTAAAGTAATTGGAAGTTGACCAAATACATTTTTGTTTACTGAAGAACACCTTTCCCTCAGCCAAATATAGTGAAAGTGTTAAAAATGTATAAGAAAATCATTATGGAGTGAATTAGCATTTGAACTCTAAAATCTTTCCTTAGACATTATAATTGTGCAAATGTTACATCAATTATTGTGTGTATTGTATGCGTATTATTATGTATAAATGCTATTTGAGAAGTTGTCATTAGTGTTTTAACCACTTCAGTATGGGAATAGAATCAATTATGCTGCTTTAGCATTTCACTTAAGGAGAAAATTGTTGTCTTTACTCTTGGCTAAGTTATTCTTGAATTTAATAATGCAATAGTCAGTCTGATCCATTTTTCACCTAGGAAAAGGGAGCGGAAGCTTGTCTTTATTTTCCATGTATATTCAGTGTTGTACTCATGGGAATTGTATATCCAAAAATAAGACTATAAATAAGAAATCAGTAGTCTTTTCTGTCTTGCTGCTTTATGTGGGTTTGATATATGCTTTTGCAGCATTATTACTTACTCTGTTCAAATCAATGCTCTGAGCTTTCCTTTAGGTGATTGATTTCCTCCAGATTAGCCTACGAAGTACGTGATTTAATAAACACTGCTGTTACCTGTTTGCTAACACACAGATGTCTGCAGTCTTACAGACAGAGATACTGTAAAATTTCCAAAAGGGCTTCAGTCAGTCATAAGATTTTGATGGTACAACATTATTTGAATAGGAAAGAGAAAACAGCTTTGGTCTTACATAGTTGAAAGCAAACTAAAATCACTTGGAAGAAATAGAAATAAGACAAGAACTTACAAATACGAAGCCAGACTCTGTAGGAGATAATGATGAAAGTAAAGATACTTATTAGGGTATTGTCCTCTTTAATGCTACTTTTCTGCTTTAGAAAAGAATCATTTTTTCCATACTTCTGTTTTTTTAAACATTGCAGTAACAGATTGTAAAGTATCAGTAGAAATGTGTAACTGTTGATGTCCCTCCCTAAAATATATCTGAATATGCATTTGCATTACCAAGTTTTTGCAGAAATGGGGTGTCAAGGAAGAATTTGAGTGGTTTGTGTGATACAGTGCTATTTAGGGTTCAATGGCTTTGGGCTCCATGTAGAATACCTACATGGTATTTTATTAGGATGTTATTTCATAGCATTGCTTATCCACAGCAACTGACAGAGTGTGAATGTTCTGGGCAACTCTATCTTGAAAGAATTCCGTGCAGGACAAGGAAGGATTTTGTATGGCATTTGGACATTTAAAACAGATTTTTTACAGTTGCTCATGGCTGGGTTATATGGACCTGGTTTAGATACAGTTTGGTACAGGTTTCTGTTTGCCCTCACGGTTTTATTTTTTTGTATTTCCGTAATACCTCTTTGATATCTGGAAGACCAATGTTTTCTAATGCTTTCCAACCCAGACACTTTCAGGTATAATCACTGTTAGAAAATGTAATGGCCTTCAAGCACTGTTGGCCTGTGCAGTTGGGAAGTTTGGAGAAAGGTTTCATGAGAGGTTAATGTGTAGTATTTTAACACAGATGTCCAAACACAGTATTTTTCATCTTTAAGTTCACTCTTAGTTCTTTGTTATTCCTGATAATGGCCTGACATAACATTATTCCTCCCTGGGTTTTTTTTGCTGTATATATGG
Source organism: Lepidothrix coronata (assembly GCF_001604755.1). Classification (NCBI taxonomy): domain Eukaryota; kingdom Metazoa; phylum Chordata; class Aves; order Passeriformes; family Pipridae; genus Lepidothrix; species Lepidothrix coronata. The sequence continues at coordinate 316,415 of NW_016690322.1, read as the reverse complement.
TAGGCGTTTTTTTTCTTCATGCCTTTTTCAGTATTGTATTCTCTGAGGGTAAATCTCAATAGCTTCACAGTATGTCTTTGCTCGGATGGAGGCTGCAGTCTGATACACAGCATGTTCCTTCAGTCTCTATACCTGAACTAGTCTGTGGCCAGGTCATTTCTTTAATGCTTTCTGGGAAATATTGTGGGGTTCTATTAATCTTTCTCCAGGAAACTTGTATTTCTGATATTACCCTGCTTTCATCTGCTTTCCTGGGAGATGGTTTTCCTTTTCAATTGCTGTACTATTGTTTTTAATATTACTAAGGCTTGTTGCTTTTCCTGCTGCTTTCTATTGTAGAATTAAAATGCTTCTTTTGACACAGAAACTATCATATTGCTTTTGAAGGATAGATATTATTCTTGCTCCCCCAACACCTTGGGAAGTATTGTGCCATATGATTCTATTCAGTCCACATTTTTATCAACATGGTCACCATCACCTGCAGCCATCATTCCATTTAAAGCACAGCCTTACGGGTATTTTTTCCCTTTTTGCAATATCCAGATATGAAGAAGATGAATGAAAGTTTCTTGCATGTTTTTGTCAGTGTGTTTTTACAGCTGCCATGAACAGTGATGGACTTGGCAGCCTAGAGACTGAAATCCTCTGTTTAATCACAGGCTGGGTATAGTTCAGCAGAAAGATGTATTTCTATACACAGCCCCTGTAGCATGTCTAAGCCTCGAGCTGGAGAGTCAACCTTCTAATAAGTGGAAAAAAGCTCTCAGGCCAGTCAGTCCCTGGCCTCATCTGTGGAACTGTTGAAAAAGAAGCATTTATGCCATTGAGCTTTGTGACAGGTGCTGACATCTAGTCTGGAGTGGACTGAGAGTTCTCTTTCATTCATTTGGGAATGCCTTTCTGTAATTTACTGTAACTCACTACACAGTGTAGTGTTCTCTCCAGTTTGGAAGCTGTACATCTGTGTGCATTGAGTTGTCACATAACACTTCAAAAGGCAGTGGGTTTTCAGGTCAGCTTGCATTTAACCCTGGGCTTGATCTCCAAATCCTTAATGCCTGTGATCATTTATTTTATTTTAGTTGTGTAAACTCTCAAAATCCAATAGCTAAAACCAGAAAACTGGTTTTAAACCAGTAAAACAATAAACCTCATTCCTATGTTTAGAGTATTGAGACATTTTATTTGAAAACAAAGGAAAACTAAGGCCCTTCAGAGACTCCTGCAACATCCTGGGTCCACAGAAGACATATTGCACAGAATTCTTGTGTGTGGTCATAAATTGTAATCTCTGAACATTTTGTAATGCTGTGTTAGACAGGAAATGGTCCTGGTCACATTCCTATTCACAAAGATGTGTTAATGGGGATTTATTAATTTTTCTCTAAAAATCCAAGGTAATGCAAGTATGTGCTATGCCAAAAGAAGTGCTGGCTATTAAATCTGGTAGAAATAATTTGACTTGTTTGGGTTTTTTGTATTTTTCAGCTAACAGGACAAGTGACTTTGAAAATTGCCAATGAACCAGTTTTGCCGTTTAATGCCCTCGACATCGCGTTAGAAGTTCAGAACAGTCTCAAAGGTAATTTTCTTTAGAGGAGTATTGTTCTCCATTAATTCAGGAGAAAAAAAGAATCATCTAATCCCTAATATGTATTGTCAATTTTCACTTCAATGATAGCCAGTGATTTTACCAGTTAAACAGTGTCATTATATAGTGTTAAATAAAATGTGGGTTTTGTTGCTAAATAAATCTATAAAATATTTATATTTCTTCTGATGTTACTTTGTCAATTAAGCAATAATTAGTACTAAAATGTCCTAATTACAGTCAACAATAACAAACTTTGTGACTGAACTTGATTTTAATTCCTTTCAAGGCTTTATTCAGTACAAACGAGGCCTTCTAATCCCATTATCGTTTGGTTCCTTAATTTTCACAGTCATCTTCCTTGCTTGTTTATTCCACTAACTCACCTTGTTGCAGAGCATGCTAACTTCTCTCTTTTTTCAGGTGTGACAAAGCAAGATAATTTACCAATACATATTGTTGGAACTGTCTAAGCCCTGATACCCTGCAAGCTCCATATTTGACATCAGCATGTTTGGGACAATGGGTTGGGATTAGGGAGACGGAGGAGAAAGTTCCTAGTCAGAAAGTAAAGAGGAGTCGCTGGTAACTAGGAAATTGTGCAGAGATAATTCTTGTAGACTCTGGGTTTGGCACTGTTTGCTAGATATAGGATGAATGCCTTGATATGAGACCTCTGCATCGAGACTGGGGTGCCATTACAAATATTCCTGTGTTGCCTTCTTGATTAAAGAACAGACATTCTGCAGTCTCTTTGTCCTGTGTCGACAACAGAACCCAATCAAGCCAGTAGCCCTTGAGCAGAGCTGTTTAAGGTAACCCAGTTACAGGGGGCAGTTGTGCATTCCCTTTGCTTATGGGGGCTGCTCTTTGTTTGTTATTTTTCTTTTCCCCTCTCTACAAGTAGTAGAAAAATATTAATATGTTATAGGGAACTAAACCCATATTATGTTACTGAGATATTCTCTGGTGGTGTCTAGACTACAAAAGAGCAAAATGCTGCCTTCTTATCAATTATGAAAAGAATATTCCTTAGCTCCAGTCCTGAAGTCTAAGGAGGGAGAGAAAGTCTAGTTTTTAATGCTGTCTAGTCTCACTCATCCATATAAACTTTCTCCTTCAGTATTATCTGTCTTCCTCCTTCCATGCAGTCCCTTTTCCCTCGCAGATTCCTCATATTCTAGTGTATTCAAATGAGATCCAACTCTCTTTCCTTTTCTAAATGACTATGCTGGTTGTGGAGAGCACATAAGAAGCTTAGTCCTTGAAGAATAATAAATCTTTTGATAATTTAGCTGCCACTTTCTAGAGCATTCCTTGAATGTGTACAAAATGAGTTATTTTAGAAGCTGGTTTTCTGGTCAGAATTCACTGAACTGAAATTGTGAAAAGTACATCCCTGACAAGAATCCACATGAAATTTAAAAGACTGCTCCAAAGCATTGTCTTGTTAGGACCTCACAGTGGGAAAATGTGAGATAGGTTGTTATTTCCTGGTCTCCAATTATGTCTCTGGTACAGATTACCTGTAGTATCCTAAGGCCTTTCAAAAATATTTTTATTTATATGTTTATGGAAATCTTAAGTTGGCCTGTTAAATAAAGATGTAAGTTCTACAAAATCACACTCAAACTATACATATACTGTAGCAGAATGTGAGATTGTATCTCAAACATAAAGACTTCTTGCAATCTTGAGGTGCTGCCCCTGCATTTCATTCACTCCCTACACTATAAAGCACCACTTTTCTGTAATACACAGTCATAGAAGTATGATACCTTTTCTTTAATCTTTACCATCCATCATTGTCAAGACCTAGGAGTCAGTAGGCAAGTATTGGTCTGGAATCAGTGAGCATCTAAAAAGACAAGTAATTTTAGCTCTGTTGAGCCACATAAACATTGGTTTAGTTCAGCTTAAACACAGCAGGGAATGATCATCAAATGAAAAGTGTGGCTCAGCTGGTATTCCTTCAACTGAACATGAGATGTCTGCTATTGTTCTTCCTTTTTTCTTTATTTTGAGTAACAGGAAATGTTGATTTAAACTGACATTTTCCTCTAACTTCAGTTAGATCATTTATCTCTACCACTTCAGGGGAGGGGAGATTATTTCCTAGGCTGTAGGGCCAGGAGAATAAGTCTTCTCTCAGCTGTTCACTTTGGAGTTTTGTTTAATGATTTTTCTTATGACTTTCATGTCTTGTCTATCTTCAACTTGTGTCAAATAACAGTTTATTATCATTTTGGAAAACATTAATACAATAGTCTTTTTTCTGGTTACTTGAATGAGTTACTTGAATGTACTTTTTAACATGGCTCATGGGTTTCTTCATTCTTCAGAAGATTTTATGTTGTGTGAAATTTCCAGTTGAAAGTGGCATTGTCTTAGTAAACTGTTTCCTTCCCCAAATCAATGCAAACTGTAAATGTAGAAAAGGTGAAGGTAAATCTGCATGACATAGATTTGCTCATTAGGCTTAATTTTGTGCCTCTGGGATTTGATTCAGCCAGTCCCTTTAACACCCATTTTATTGCCCATTGGACTTTCTCACATACTTAAAGTTAAATCATATGTATAAATACTTGAGTCAGTGTTTTGCAGTCTCCTCGATGCACTCAAAAAAAATTGTGTATACCTTTGTATTTGCTAATAGTGCATTTATTTATGTTTGTAAAGGATTTAACTCTGTAATGTGGTGGATGTATCTCTGTTATATTCCCTGGGATATTACTCAGCACTTTACAAACTATTTCTTACATCCAGGATAGTCTGGATAGCAAGTTATGTCATCCACAGCGTGTTCACATCTGGCTCATGGCCTGTACCTCAGAAAGATGGGAAAAAGGCTGTTAAGTGACATGTGTTATCTCCATTTGCACACACCAGAACTCTTGGAAACAAGCTACTGCTTTTGGGTTTATCTGAAAGGAAGGGTTGTGACTGGAGAGACATTTCATTTTGTGCATCTGCTGATGGTCTGATGTTTAACAGAAAACCTCATGGTCATAAATGATAGGAGATGGTTTCCAAGACTGAAATCCAGGTCCCCAGGGCTACTCAGGCTGTTGTCTGTCTAATCACAGATGTGATTTTTTAGACAAATTCATAAATAGGTGACAGCTTCAAATATTCTCATTAACTACACCTTGCAGTTGTGTGGAACTTGTGCCTTCTGTGTGTTTAAAATTAAGACTCACTGCAAGTTGAATCAAGTACAAGATTTAATACTCTCTAAAATTTAGTGTATGTTGCAGGAAGTTTCAGGGATTGATGATGGAGGTGCTCAGGTGTCTCATTAGGATTAAAAGCTTTTCTGTACCTTTGCACCTGACTGTCTCAGCAATAAGAAGTTCAATCACACAGTTTATAAAAATAAAGGCAGCCAGTTTGATGCTGACCATGTCCCTTGCTTGGGTGTTGTAGAAGCAGATGCCATTTATTATTCCCAGTCACTTGGGCACACCTAGACTCGTGCAGACCTTCCAAAAATTGGTGTCTGTGCTGCAGCCCCATGGCTGTGCAGCACTAGGCAGGCAAGGTAATATTCCCCAGTTGTGTCTGTCAGCACAGGCTGGTGAAGCTGGTCAGCAAATTGTAGCCATCTCTGATAGGCAATGGCTGAGACAGAGAGAGGCTTGTGGAGACAAATTGTGTGGATGAGATTTTCTGGTTTTCCCTGTATGGGAAGTGCAATAGCTGTGCTTTAAAGCTCTTTGGCTGATGCAGTGTCAATTGTGTGTGGCTTTCTATCAATTAGGTCCCCAGAATGGATGTCATACAGATGTTACAGCAGCTGAAGTACTTGGGGTGACAATAGTAGGCAGTGCTAGCAGAAGTTTAAAAATAATCTGGTTTATGATAAGCCATTTCCAGGAAAGTATGCGTGACTTTCCACAGCCTTGATTCAACCCATACATTTCAAAACATCAGGCTAAACTCTTTGTCCTTAGAAAAATCAATACAAAAACATATCTCTCTAATTTACTTGATGGCTGCATGCTCATTGCCTACAGCTATCTGCTAGTCTTCAGCTTGGTGTCATTTTGTCTGCTTGACTGTATTTCCCTGATCATTTCGGGTGCTTTTCAGAGTTAATTTCTCCACCCGTCTGTCATGTTCAGAAAGTTTCCCTTTTTACTGTTTCCACCCATTATTCTTGACTGCTACAGAGGGGAAAAAAGCAAAACTTGATTATCTGTATGTATGACAGAAATACCTCCTTTGCCATGAGACATTGACATCTTGTCTTCAATATCCTTTCAAGGCTAGTATATATTAGTACCTTTCATCAGCCTTTAAAAAAAAAAATCATGGAAAAATGCATTTTCCATGGACAAAACATTTGATACTGAAGGGAAAGGATGAGCAGCTAATCTGTCTGTAGGCCATGTAAGTTCAGCAGCTCTGTACAAAGTCATGGATAGCTTAATAGAATCATGGAATAGTTTGTGTTGGAAAGGACCTTTTAAAGACCATCTAGTCCAACCCCCCTGCAATGAGCAGGGACATCTTGAATGTTTCCATGGATGGGGAACCCACCACCTCTTCAGGAAACCTGTACTAGTGTTTCACAATCTCATTGAAAAAAGTTTCTTCCTTACACCTAGTCTAAATCTAATCTTTATTTTAACACCTTTACCCCTTGTCCTATTACAACAACCCCTACTAAAAAAGTTTTTTCCCATCTTTCTTACAAAGCCCCCTTTAAGTATTGAAAGAGCACAATAAAGTGTCTCTGGAGCCTCCTCTTCCCCAGGCTGCTCCTGTACTGACATGCATGTAGTGATATGTCACAACACGCCTCTTTAGTGGTAGCCTCTTTGAAAAGAGTCTTCCTGTAGCAACACCAGATTAGTTTGCTTGGGCAATTGCAGTCATGGTAGCAAAATTGAAGCTGATGGGAACATATTCTTTGCACTGAGGATGTCTGTGGATTTGTGTTTCTGCCCCTTTAGGGTGCTTCCTACAAAGCATTCCCATTCAGATTTTCTACTGCCTGGTCTGATCATCCTATTTTTGCACAGCATGAAAAATCTGCCTAGTGAATACAGCAGCACACCATAGCTGATCCTGAATTTGCAAACTAATCAAAACCTGAAGCAATTTCCCTTCTCTCTTACATGCAAACACATGTTCACATGCATGGTGAGCAAGCATAACTTAAGCATAACTGCTGATTTGTCTGTGCTTACTCTCCTGTAGGTACTTGTAGGCAAGTACATTCATAACAGAGGGCACAAGCACAATTTAAAAATGTTGACTCTCTAGCAGTTCTTTTCATAAGAGCAGTCAGTTACATGGGGAAAGGCTGTTGTATTCAATGTCTGTAAACATAAATATCTATTTGGTGTAACCTGTTTCTGAGTAGAATCCAGTTACATTTAGCAAGTGTAATGAGATTCAACAATGTAATTCTCTGATCAAGAGTACATATGCTCTTGAGTCACTTTCTTGTACTTGCGATTTTATTTTTATAGCAACTAAACAGCTAGCTTAGATGATTCATCATGAATCATACTGAAGACAAAAGGACAAAGAATACAAAATATAATAACGTGGCATTGTTTTCTCTTGAGTGAAGTGATACTTGTGCTTGATTTTCTCTGTAAAAGCATCACAAGATGTTTAAGCCACCTTTAGTTAATACATCCTTCTCTTGAAGGATCATTTGCCCTTCTAACTCCCAGCTTCTCAACTTGAAACAAGTATAAATCACAGCTTCCCTAGGCAGTGAAGTTCCGTGTGTTGTGATGCCCATTCTGTCCTTGGTTTGCTGGGGTAACACTGGCCATAGACACTTGCAGGTTTTGTACTGAAGTATTAAAGAGGGGCCTGGGTGTGTGTTTTCTGAGATCTGATTTAGAGTGTGTGGTAAACAGTGCTTCTTACTTATGAGTGTAAACAAAAATGTAGTTGGTTTAGGTGCCAAATGCTGTGGAGAATGAGTGGGAGCATGTACAGGATTTTTATGTTTGAAAGGGTGGTCTAGTTGGCTTCATTTCCAAATATGGAATGATGGATTTTCCCTTTATCTCACCTTCCCTATTGAAAAGGCAAAGCTGACATTTGCAATTGTTTAAAAATTATAAATGTTTTCTGTTACTTGGAATACAAAGTGCTTTGCTGAAACCAAAGGATTCTTTCTAACAGGGTGAATTTAAGTATTTCCATATGGACAGAAGTCCCGGGGTAAGGTATGCACAGTGCCTACATTACATACCTGGGAATAGCAAGTTCTTCAGCTGCACGGGATGTTTGCCAGAGATTTGAAAATTAAGGATAATGATATTTTGCAAAATATCACAAGTGTACCAAGTTTATATACTTGGAGAATATTTTTCTGATGCATCAACCTAACTTGATCAGAATTTAAATTACTCCAGACTCAATCAGAAAGATACCAGTCCCATCCATCAAGATACCAGAGTGCCTGTTATCCATTCTAATTAGGGAAAGGTGGCTTGGTCAAGTGCCATTAAGAAAAGAACCTTGTCTCAAACCAGGGCAGACATAAACCATCTTCTCTCACTCCTGTTCTCACAGGGAGCTCCTGTTCATTGTTGAAATTTGTCTTGATAGCTCAGAAAATTTGACAGTTTCTCTCATGCCAGCATCTGTCTCTCCCTGTATTTTGGATCATTTCTTGTTTTGCTGGATTGGAATGTGCTAGCTGAATGGTAGGAGTACATGGGGATCCATGAACTCCTTTTCATTTACTGGAATTTGTCCAGTAGCAAATCTCTTTTTCCATCTGAGAGGGACAGTATATTATATTCAGGCATTTCTTTGATTTCTTCATTATACCTGTTTGCTTTTCCGTTCCTATTATGTGCTCACCTTTCAGACTCCATCCATAAATAATTTGAGAAATGGGTTGATGTTTCTCCTGATTTTGACAAAGGTAGAGTTAATTTTCTTCCTAGTAGCTGGTACAGTGCTGTGTTTTGGGTTTAATGTGAGATTAAGGTTGATAACTCATGGATGTTTTAATTGTTCCTTAGCAGTGCTTACCCTGAGGATGTTCCACTTTCCGTGCTCTGCCATTAAGGAGGTTTACAGGAAGCTGGGAGGGAACATGGCCAGGACAACTGACCCAAATTGTCCAAAGAGATATTCCATACCATAGAACATCATGCCCAATCTATAAATTGCAGGGAGTTGACCTGGGGGGCTGATTGCTCCTGTGGGCCCTGCTGAACATGCTCAGCAGGTGATGAGCAGTTGTACTGTGCATCACTTACCTGTCTTGAGTTTTATTCCTCTCGCTCTTTCTCCCTTTTCAATGCTGTATTATTATTGTTGTTGTTGTGTTTGGTTGGTTGGTTGTTTTTAAACTGCCCTAATCTCAGCCCATGCATTTTACCTTTCTGGTTTTTAAATTATTCTCCCAATTCCATCAGGGAAGCGGGAAGGTGTGAGTAAGCAGCTTCATGGCATTTACTGATTTTAAACCATATCAGTGTTCTCAAATTAATATTTTTGATTTCTCCATGTATCTATTAGACAGGGAAGTTTAACATTCATTTAACTTGAACCACTTTCTTGTCTTAATCATCTCAGTCACTAAGATAATGAACTCACTGACATTTTTACATTCAGCTTCTAAAGCTGCATGATTTATGTTGATGAAAATATCATTTGAAAGATTTAAGGATAGTTGGTTTTCTTGTCAATAGGCAAAGTGAATTTTGGCCTTAGGATAATTTCTGCATCCTGGAAATGTTTATGGTGACTGATATTACTTTTGACTTTATATCAGGTTCAGACTCTGCTTTTTTTCTCCATGTGCTTGTAAAAATGAAAGCAGTCTATGCACACACTGGGAAAGGAGGCCATGCTCTCCACCTGCACTGCAGGTGGGAATAGACTACACATTCACAATGTTCCAGTTCACATTTCACATTCCTCTATCTGGACTATGACCTGGGAAATATTGAGATCAAAGTGTGCTCTGAAGGGCTGCGAGCTTTTATTCTTTTGGTGTCTGTGTAGGATTGCTAACAAAGCAATAGTTAACACTCCATATTTAAAAAGTTTTGAAAATACTGACTGGATTGGAATATACATTTGGATATCAATTAAACTTTGCTCATTGGCATATAATTTAAGTGATTAAGAGGAACAGTTTCAATCCCCTCTACAACTGTTGTTAACCTCTAGGATTCTAAAACATTCAATCAAATTCAATTAAACTGCATATTACAATTTTCTATACAGCAGTCATTATGGAATGACTTTCATGGAAGGCTTTCAAACTGTTACAGCAGTAACATCAAATGGCATTGAGTAAATGCTGTCTTGGAAGGAAATGATATAGTTCCTGATTTATAACCGTTGCTTCCTGCGGGCCTGTTTTTCCGATGCTAGACTTCAATCTGTACCCCAAAATCATTCCTCACAGCTTATTAGATCTTAAAACATCAGAGCCCAAATTGATCTTTGAAAAAAGGATCAGAGGTTATACAGAATAATCTATGGCTTTTCTTGATCCATCACAAACCCCTCAAGGGAAAAGAGGCTCAGGTTTTAATTGGACTATTCATTTTGGCTTATAAGCAAGAATAATAAGTGGTGTTCTCTGAATCACTGGCAACTGTCTTGCTCTTGCTGTTCCTAGGTGATGAAGTAGGCGTTCCTCAGTTGCTTGCAGTGGCCTCACGTCTGAGGGACACGGCCGAGCTGTTCCAGTCGGACGAGATGCGCCCGGCCAACGACCCCAAGGAGCGAGCTCCTGTCAGAGTCAGGATGCTCAATGATGTGCTACAAAGCTTGGAGAAAAGCTTCCTGGTTCATCAAGCTCCTCCAGGACTTTACAGGTGGGGTGTCCCATGCGTTCTTTACTTGAGCTAAAATGGTTTTCAGTGTTGCTTGGTTTGCAAAACTGTCATAGTTTAAAAAAAAAACCCAAACCTCAGTGAGTATCTGAGATTAAAGCTATTTTTTCCTATCACATCCTCTCTGCAGAAAACATTAATTCATTACAATACAAGGGGTCATTAGAATGCAGCACTGTAGCATTTCTGTCATGACATCTTTGCTAACAAGATGTACTGTGTGATGGCAGCCCAGGCAGCATGACAGATACGTGTGTTAGGCGCTACAGTAAGCTTCCAGAAGAAGAAAATATTTTGAAGTCTAATACTGCTTGACAAGCTCCACCTATATTTTATTTAAAACTTTTTACAGTTCATTGAAGATCTAGAATTATACAAGATACTCTGTAGCATTATTTAACATATTTAATTATATAGCAGCCTTCTTGGATGCATTTCAACCAGTCAAAGGCAGTACCATGCAGTGAATGAGGAGGCCTTAGTCAGTCACTATTCATAATGGCTTTTCTGTGGTTGGAGTTAATCTCTGATATAGGTTCAGCTGCACTACCCAGGTTGATTTTAAGACATCGTAGTCATTCCATCTTTTACTGTCTAAGAAGAAAGACGTCAGTTCTGTATCTCTCACCATCGATTCCTCTACAAAGAAAAAAAAAAAACGAACTTACAACGATCAGTAGCTTAAAAAAAGTTTGAAAAACAAGAATTGGCCAAGCATGCCCTGAGCAATGCCTGGTGCTCTGGCTCCTCAGGAGCAGTCATGATGTGTGTCCGTGTGCTTCAGTACAAACTGTCTGAGCGCTGCAGCCCATCAGTGTGGAGTTTCATGGCTTGACCCCAAGGGCATGTTCTGAGTGCCCTGGGCTACACAGGAGGCAGTGTGGGCTGTCTGACTTCACCAGGCCTGCTGGGATAATTTTGAAGGACTCTGCAGCTGAAGATACCCAAAGGCTCATCCACGCTGCTCGTTAGGGGGCATTCCCAGGTAAAACTGTCCCTAAAGCCATATTCAGGTTTTACTTTAGGGAAAACTGGTTTGCATGCTCAAAAAATAGAGCTTGGAAGGCAACACAGATATACAGGAGACAGACCAGAGTCAGGACATAAAAGTGAATGAGGTATCTGTGTTATTTTGGCATATAAATGCACTTGCAACCAGAACTAACTGAAGTAACAGAACAGTTCTTTGTTTCAGTTGATGGGAAAAATTATCAAAAATCTCAGTGCAAGTGATTGTGTCAAGTAGACATAAAACAGACACATGGTAGAAGTAGAGATTCTTCCAAGCATTAGGAATGGCATAAAACAAGTGCAGTCATCTTTTAACAGAAGCAAAGGGAAAAAATAAGAAAGGTAGTTGTGGGGAACTCAGCAATGTCAGTGAATTAAAAAAAAAACCCTACAGCTATAATAAGGAAAATATAATAATTACATTTGGGGAGGGGCTAATTTACTTCCTTCCTGCTGTGACTGGATTTATAACATAAAGAAATAAAACTAAATGTCATTAAATAAAGTCTCATATTCCAGCTTTAGCACTGCTGTCTGTCTTGTCTGAACTGGTATGGTGTTGCAAAGGAGCCATAAAACTGCTTACTATAATGTAATGTGTCTGTGTTGCATTGCAAGGGCACATAGTTGGATCTGGCCCAGTTCTTTACTCGTAAAAATAAATTATGCCAAAACTTAGGATTCCAATAAGAGGGGTTTTTAAGTCTTCTAATATTTGAATTCTTGCACTGTTTGCAGTATTAGGTTTGTTATTTATCAAAATGTAGTTGCTAGTTATGCAGGTAGAATGTGACTTAAATTTATCCCCTGCTCTTCACAGTACTTCGGTGCAGAGCAGAAATACTTTCCCAGTTGGCAGTGTGGAAGTGAAAATTTTGTATTTGTTCCCCTCCTGATTTAATTACATTTGATACAAGATTTAACAGTAGACAATAAGGTTGCTTCAAAGTTTGGGAGAAAACATTGACTTTGACCTGACTCTGAATAATTTTACCAAATGTCATCTGGAATATATAACAGTAAAGGACACCTTGTATATCATCATTTAGATACTCATTTAAAAAGAATACACTGTTTATACTGTGCCAAGGTGTGTAATTGTTACCTTTAATGGAAAATCTACACAGATAAAAAAGTCAAGGACAATGTTAGGTTCCTCATTTCCTTTCTTGCCATCAAAAATCTACAGTACAGTTTCTTAATTAAAGGGGGAAAACAACATCTAAACATATGTCTTTATTTGGATTATCTTTCGCTTTTTAGGGATCGAAAGTCTTTCTATTAATTGATGGAGTTATATGAATATATTTTGTGTTCTGAAGCTATAATTGTATTGCAGGAACACCAGAAGTACCTGAAAAACCTGATATACTTTTTTTTCTTTTGCTTGTATAACGTTAAGCTTATTCTTTTTGTAATTTGGTAAAGAAAACAAACAAAAAAATGAGTCTCATAGCCAGGACCTTGTATGCCATGTTTCGTCTCAGTCAGAAGATTGATAGGCAAGTTATAAACCCCTGAAATAGTGGTTTATAATGGAAATGCTGGCAGCCCTTTAACTATAGCAGCACAAGCAGTACAGCAATAAATACTGTGCTTCATCTGTAAACAGAAATTTAGGATGCAGTTTGCAGCCTTGACCTTCAGGCTCCAACTGTGTTTAGATCATTAAGATTCCATAAATACTGTAATTTACAGCCTTCTGAAGGAAGAATTTGTGTGCACAGTAAAGGACGTATTCTTCACGAAAAAATGATTGCTTCCTGTATACCCATTTGGACTCATATTCTCAACCTCAATCAAAGTACTTGACAAATTTGCTGAAGTTTTAGGCATCATTTTTAGGCTTATGTTCATCCTAATTCACAGCTCTCTGGATATATACTGTGTTTTCTGTCCTAGGACTTGAATTAAAAAGAAAGGTGGATTTTTTTCTTTATTGCAGGAGATAGGTTGCAATGTTACTTGTGCTTCTCCGCTACAAGGGAACTGATATATCTTTTCTGTATCTTTTTTTTGTGTGTGTGTGGTTTGCACACACGTTGCCATAGCTATAGTCTCTTACTGTATATATGTACTTAAAAAAATGTCTCATTCCAGTCAGTGTCATAGGGCAGTATATGGGCATAATTTCTGCATTATTCATCTATAACGAGCAGTAAAATTAATCACATTACTTTTTTTTATAATTAGATCAGGATGTTTGACTAAACTGAATCATGATTGACATTGGCAGGTTGTTCAATACAGTGTCAGTAAACACAGTCGTTTCGATGCTTATCCTTCTTACCTGAACTTCATGACATTGGACTGAAAATTTGACAATAGCACACTTTCCCCATGATACTCTATTTCCAACTGAGCTGGAAATATAAAAGTACAGCTTTCATCAGGGTATTTTAGTCTTATCCAGAAATTTAGGTGGAATGAAAAATAATAGGTTGAAAAATATTATCCTGCTCTGGGAAAGTTACCCTGGGACTTGATTTGGGGTTAGGACAAAATCGCTGAGTTTTATTGTACCTGAAGAGCTTCTTTGATTCCCAGTGGTAGCCCTGGGTAGATGTTCTATTTCTAAAATAAGTGTGTAGTAACAGAATAGGATAGCTATTGATGTTCTCCATTTATCTGTCTTTGTTTCTCATAACATAGCCATAATATTGATAATTTTGTGGATTTATAATTTTTCGTTATTTTAATGGAAAAAATCAATAGAAATTGATTTATTTAGTCTCTTACCTCTAGCCATTTCTTGCTTTCCCCTCTTGCAATATATACTAATGTGAAACATTTCTGTATATTTTCTGATTATCATATTTTGCTACTAGTAGTAATAACCACAGATTACACAACAGTGGCATATAAAACGTTTAGGCACTGTACACAGACAGGGGAAAAAAATATCTCAAGCATTTTGTCTGCTCAGTGAGGTGGTCAGCCTCAACAGAGAAAAAAAGATTCCATAAATACTGATCATGTCTACTGTCATGCTTCTGCATGCTTTTCCCTCTACAAAAATGCCTACCAAAACCCTGACACCAGCAATATCATGGACAGCAAGACATCATGTATCTTCCTGGTGTTTATAAATGCTGAGTTCAAATCTTATGTTTACCTAGACTGAGTAAGAGTGTTCCCCCTGTTCCTTGTATATTTTATTGTATTTCTTCTATTTACTGATCCCTACAGCTTCTGACAACCTGTCAGCCTAATGTACCTGTCAAGTCTGTGTGTGCACTCCTTAGGTACTTACATGGAGAGCTTCTTGTCTCTATGTTGAAATACATAGCACTTCAATGAATAATAATATTGCAGAGAAATGAGATAATGAAGAAGACTTCATGAAGTGTCAGGCACGGGACACTCAGTAAGACAGATGTCCTATCTTACTGAAGGTGTTCTGTTTCTTCAGGTCCATGTCCAATTTTCGTAGCAGTAAGTATGCAGGATTCCCTAGAATACCCTGGGATGCTCCCAACAAAATTTCCAAATCTAAAAGAGTCACTAAAATCAGGGTTTGTGTCCTTGGTCTTTAAAATCAAAGCCAAAAATAGGTGCACAAGGGCTCAGGTTGTCATTTCTGCTCCAGTTAGGTGGGTTTTACTCCTAGAGGAGCATTGCCTAAGGATCACTTATGTCCTCACTGACAGTTCTTTTAACAATTTTATAAAAGAATCAAAGTCAGCTTATGTAAAATCTTCCTTTTAAGAGTTTTTTCTTAGTGTGCCAAGTTTATCCTGTCCATTAAGGCTCTGTGCATCTGCCACCACTATTTATGGAATTGTTGCAAGGGTGATTGTGCTTTGTCTAATAGATGTAATTGAGTGAATTGAGTAATAAGTAGGTGAAAAGTAAGGATTTGGAAAGCAAGCTGTGTTTTCAACAAAGACCTCCAGCAGTTTTTATTGCTCATTTGTACTAATTTAACTTCTTCCTTTTACTTCTTTTTATCAGGGATACCCAAGTGTGACATTAACACTTCACTGGGCTAAAAAATTATAACAAATCAGTTTTAATGCAAAATACTGGCAATAAGCAAAGATAGATTATGCACCCTGAATAAAATGAAAGAACAATCAAAAGATATTTTTAGTGCCATACAAAAAGGTAATTTGCTGCTAATCTCATGCCACTCAAGTGTGTGTTGTTCACCAGAACAAATGTTTTCCTTTCAGATTGAGATTTGTTATATACATTTCTGACATATGTAGATTCTGCTGGGTTTATTTCTGCTTTGCTGGTAAACTGCAGCAAATTCTCAGGTTTCAAAGTACACATGCCCTAAGAGTCTAGTTTCTACAGATACATTTAGTAGGAAATTAAAGACCTTATTAAATCTCCATGTGTAAACAAGCTGCTCACTGGATTTACAGAGGACAAGTATTAAAGATGCAAATATCCTGCTAATCTTGAAGAGTAACATGGGTAAACATGTAGAGCAATGTCATCTGAAAAATAAAACAAACCCCTAGCCCAGAGTTTCTGCAGAAGACAATAATTCTGTCTCATTGTATAAACTCTGGAATTTGTTTTTTCGTTTTGAATTCTTCATTTATGGCTTCAAGTAGAAAATATCCCTGTCTCCTTTGTTGTAACATTTGGGACCTTTTTGACTGACCTGAACCAAACACATGGAGTATTTTTATTGTTCTGCATTGTATTATGTGGAGCAGAGAGTGATTTGATACAGTGTTGATGATTCTTAGTGTGGGAAATACTGAAATAATTCATGTTGCGCTGGCAGTAGTAGATAATGTTCTGTCTCATATTATCTGCCATGTACAATTCGTAAATACAATGCTAGAATTATGTTGGGGTAGAAGGAAAGAACTGTAGAATAGGGTACCTCAGATTTTGCTATTCAGTCAGAGTAAATGAATTTTCGTCTTACTGCATAGCAGTGATTTCCCATCTGACTTTTGATCCCCATACCTTGCATCTTTCAAAATTTGCAACTCTTTTTCTTCTTTAATTTTTCACATTTTGTAAATTGAGTTATGAATAATGGCATTACTTGTTTCCCTTTCTAATCCTTCACTGGTGCTTCTCAGTTTTGCAGTTCTTCAGTTTCCTTCTTTCTGTCTGATATGCCTTTGTCCAAATGTATTTTTTACACCCAAAGTGCCCTCCCATTTTCTTCGACCTTATTCCTTTGAACTCTTCAATGTTTGAGCAGTCTGACTGTGGTTTATGCAAGTGTAAGTCAGACATGACAACCTCAAATATTCAGCAAAGAAGCAACGCACTTTCAGCAAGACTTGCTGCATTGTAGCTCACTTAATGACATACTAATGGCAAGAAAATCACAAGAAATATTCCAGTATAGTGTTATATTTTCTCCAAGAATGAGGAAAGGCAAAAAGAAGTTTCATGAGGCAGGAGAACAGTGGCAGCTCTGTACAGTCAGGAGATGTAAAATGCAGTGCAGAGCTTGGTAAATCTGAAATTAATGCTTGCATAGAAGATAATTTTTTTCCCAGCGTTTGGTAGCAGACATCGAATGGAAGGATTAGGTTCTTGGTCTACATGCTTCTGTAAACAGAGGTTGTGTGTCTGGTGACCAGGGTTTATAAAAGTGGGAACAATCATGAGTTGGTATGCATAGTGTTTACCACTAGTGTAAAATTGAGTAGACTGAGTCATCTCTGCAGGTCACCCCTGATTAGAAAAGCATGCATAAGAATATAATTACAATTCTTAAATATCAGGTTATTATTTCTAATCCTAGTCCCAGAGACAAACCAATTAGTTAGTAGCATGACAAGCAATGATGTGTATTTAACTAGGTTGCTACAAGCTAAGAAATATCTGACTCCTGAACAGATCCCGAACATTGCATCCTAATAACAGTTATTTAGCTATCATTTTCTTTAAAAAAAAAAAATGCAACAATGTGTTTGGCACACGTAATTTCAGTTTAAAATCATAATTTGAGTCAAATTAATACATCCAAGTCACTAACAGAATCTGGAGTAACACCCTTGATAAAAGGTGGACTAAAAGTATTTTATTCACTATATTCCTTTTAAACATTGCCCTGACTGCTATGTGAGAGTATAACATGGGTGGAAGAACAGAGGAACTCCCTCCTCTCTTGAGCAGCTCCCAGAAGCCAGGCCTGATTAAGATCACTTTGAGTTCACTCACATGGTGCAGACACTCAAAATGGGATTTGAGGGAGTGGGAAGAAGATTCTGTCATGAATCTGCACATTCAGTGGATCGTAATGTACTGTTGGGGTTAAACTCTGAGTAGCACAAGAGGCTTTCCCCAGGATACCTTTTCCTATCAGTGCAGCTCCCCAGAACAGGCATAGTTAGGAAAGTTTAAGAGCTATTTAATTTGATGGACCCAGCAGTACAAATTTGAGCAGCATGAGCATTCTCTGTGGACTGGACAACTTCGGGAAGAGTTCTGACCTGGTCCTCCCAGCCCCTGTGGGAGGAATGAACAGTGCTGTGGTTATTCATTCTCTGGACCAGTCAGGTACAATTTCATCCTCTGGGAGAGTGGATCTGTAACATTCATCTGTGTGTGGAGCAGCACATTTATCCCAGCACACATCAATGGTAATTACTGGTTGATAATGCTCTTACAAATTCCTGCTACGGTTATTATTTTTCTCATGACTGATAATCATGCTGAATTATGACCTTTCCTAATACTGAGGAGGTGCAATAAAGTGAATGAAACTCATACTCAAAACACCCGATCTATATGAGTGGCAATTGAAATGTTTTTTCCTTTGGAATCACCAATACGTGTAATAGCCATGAATTAATGACTGTATTTGTTGTCTTGTAAATTTTTACTATTTAAAGAGCATTTGCTGCATAAATACTACTGAATTAGCCATCTGCAGACATGTAATTATGGCAGAATTTAAAGCTTATTTAAACAGGGAATGTGGAAATCTTTTCATTACACCTGCAAAAGCAGAAAACCACTGTAATCAGGGATTATGTCATGGCTGGAAACCAGATTTCTCATTTCCCTGATATGAAGGGCAAACCTGCGTTTACATACCTTAATTTATTTTTCTCTTCTATACTTCTCATTAATTTCTTTCATCCTTTTAATTAGACTGATTTGTATACTTAAAGACTTCTCTCTGTACATCACACCCATTATGTTTGTGATCCAGTAAATATTATTGTGCATATATTGTAATTTATTACAGCATTGGTTGTCTCAAAGACAAGCCTTTATCCAAGAACTACAATTCCTCATGCTTCCTAAGAATGTGCATGGTCTTGACCTTGCAAAAAAACTGATTTTTTTTCTGTAAAATGACATTTATTTTAATATATGGCCCATTTCACAGCCGTTGTTCTGATAACTGTAAAAAACCCCCTCCCAGCTGTTCCATGAGCTCAGTCCAGAGCTCTCATGCCAACAACTAGCAAGCAGGATACAGTTTCCACTCAACTGTCCCTTGCTGGCAGATCTTTCTTGGGTCTGTGCTTATGGTGCTAAATAGGGCAAGAATATTTAGTTACAGAGAAAAATCTACTGCAATCTCAGAAAGCTATACAAAGTATTAGATTTTGAATTTATTAAATACGACAAAAACTTAGTATTTTATATATTTTTCTTATAAACAGTGGGGTCGGTAACATTTTTTGGATCCAGGAAATATATGATTTTGGTCATGACAGATGAGAACCACTTATGTATGTGTGCAGTATTAGCCAGGAACACATCTCGAATATACTACAAATATAAAGGAGATTGATTGGGAAAATAGTTAATACACAAAATTCTTCCACTAATATATTACCTAGGCAATCGGGCTTAGAAATTTGGTGATGAGATCATTAACAGGAAAATTACCTTAGTTGGGATTAAAAAGAAGTGTTAATTTTGTGTGTATGCATGCCATTAAAGGTAATAAAGATACAACTTTAGGCATTTCTTTAAAGAATGTATTATGACATAATTAATCTTTTATCCATAGTTAACTCTTATGATAATGACCCATCTGATTTTAGCTATGGTGGTAATGATCTCACATCACATGGTATAGAGTTACTTAAGATGATAAACTTAGTCAGGATCAGAACTGAAGATCAAGGTCAAGCCTATTTACTGCATTGGGCACTGGACCCTGAGTGCTGCTTCCTTTAAAAATGGTTTTCCTCCTTAGGAATCAGATGTTAAACATGATTTCTAAATAAAAAGCCCTATGAAGCCATCAGAACATCAGCTGTGAGCCATTTGGAAATAATATTATTAATTCACTTCCCTCAAGTCCTTCAAAATAGTAGCACATCTGCTTTGAATTCAAGTATTTCAGACTGAGACATCCGTAAATGACAAATAGTTTCCTCCAAATTATTCACATAAGCATATGTTTCTTTCACTTCAAAAGCAAGTGTAGCATAAATCATTCAAAGAACAACATGCCTACGTTTGTTACTAACAGCTACATTATTTGAAAGTTAACAAAGTGTATTTCAAACCAGTTGCTACCAGGAAAATACAATTTTAAAATACTGTTATATCAATTTTGTTCAACGTATCATCATTCTTTCAAGTGTACATGCAAGTCCTTGTTCTAAGAAATCACAAAACGTATTTGTGGATTTTCAAGGAATTTTTACATTTTTGTGGAGTATTCATCATTCATCAGCTCCATAGAGGGTTTGAAAGCTCTATGGCAAAGAATCTGATGGGGGGGTTGTGGCTTCTTCAGGAATTTCTAGATAAAGTCGCTTAATTAATTTCTGTAAAACTCTAGGGAAAATAATGCTTAATTAGAGGACTGCTCTTTAGCAGTGATAAATAGTGACTTGCAACTTCTGAAGAACAGATGCATCCTATTTTTTTCTCTTTTGTTCCACTTCTGTGCAGTCATTCTGTACTGTTGAAGCTGCAGAATGGATTCTTCTTACTTACTGATCTTGTTTACTCCAAAGCAAAGAATAAATCAGGCTCCTAAACTCAGCAGATTTTCACCATGAGAAAAACTGTGAGTGCATGGTAATGTTGATGTTCAGCACTGGCAAATAGATATTTTATTGCAGCCTGATTTCACTCCAACTCAGTCTTTAAACTAGTCAGACTTGTTAGCTCCATTAGTCTTATTTGAGGCTGTTCCAGAACATCAGGCCTCTTATGATTAGCTACTGGCATCATATTTCCAGCTTTATATATTATCCTAGACACTGTTTTCTATCATAAGTCACAAAAATGAAGAAATTATTGTATATGTAATGCAAGTGAAAAAATTTCACCACAGGTTGTGATGGATTCAGTCATAGACTCATTTTTTTCCCAAGCTGTCACAGAACACTGTCAGCATTATCAGAAAATCAAGATTAGCATTGTTAGCTTTATTTTATGTCAGTTTTTTCTGTTGGCATAAATTATTTAACTATCAAAAGAATTGTTTCCTTACATGTTTCAGAACAGAAGTGAATGTTTTCTCTGAATGTTGAATTTTGGTCATAAAAATATCCTCAAGCAACCTTTACTTGGCTTGATTTCTTTAACAGATCTTTCTCTTTAGGATTCTGAATGCTCCTACATGCAAACTGGAATCTGGTAGATGAATTTGTAACGATCCCCAAGACAGTTTTAAGGGCAAGAATGTGTGTAGGTGAGGGTAGGATGGGGGTTTATAGAGTCAGGTCTTTAGTTGAAGACTGTCTTCAAGTTGATAAGGGCTGCTCCCTACCTTTAAAAAGTACTGTAACCAAAGAGAACTGTAGGGAAATAAAAGATAATGTATCTTGTAACCCACTATCCTTCCAGTTCGGCTTCTCCTTTTCCCTTTGTTTATTTGGCAGGCAGTCAAGCCAAGCCAAGCATCAAGACACTTCACAGGGCTGCCAAAATCGGGATTTATTGTTTTAATGAGGCCTGTTCTAAACTGACCTCTCAGAAATGTATTCAAACCTGGAATAATTATCTCCTTGTAGTCCCATTTCCCAACAGGATTCTGTTCATGCAGACTTACCATAACCTCTGTTTGCCATAAGTGATTCAATTAAAGGTGTCCTAATGCCTGTCTCTTATGCAAGATAAATTTCTATCTAGCAGGGAATGAATTTATCTGGTTTGCCACTGTCACATAACAATGCCTTTGAAATGCCTTTCAGTTGGTTACACCTTATTTAGGTTTGATATCTAGATTACCTTTAGCTTATCAACTGCTGATAACATGCAAATACATACCTCTCAGGCAGACACTCACCTCTGAGTGTACATGATTTTAATACATCACTTTCTGGGATATATATTGGTAGAACAGTTTGCAGCCTGTAGATGAGGACACTAAGGGAAGGCAGTTGATGGTTCTTTAAAAAGGATAGGATGTGTAGCAAACAAAAGTTAGGAACAGCATATTAGAAATAAAGGATCCTTAAATATGATGTGCTGAGTTTTTGGGGACTTAGGACAGTGAAGGATAGTGACATTTGCAGACCTAATGACATGTAATGACAGTTTACCAGGGAGTATATTTTCTCCTGGTCTTATATGGCCAGCAGCTCTAATTTTATAATTATAAACCTTCTGCCACAGTAGTGCTGTGAAATAAAACAGGCAAGATAATATTACTGCATGTGGGTGTCAAAAAGTTTAGAAAATAAGAAGAGAGGAAAGGAGAAGAACTGTTGGAGATGGAAAGGATAAGGAACCCAGAGGAAGAAGGGAAACTTTCTGTACCATCACCATAAAATTTTCTTAGGTGCAAACAAGTGTAAATAAATGGTTATAAATCAACTCATGCTGTTTTCAGGGAAGAAGAATTTATAATATTTTTATGTTCTACAGTAAATAAACACCCTGTGGAAGTGGAAGTTCCAAAATGTAAATATTGTTATTAGAATGCATTTATTTATTTACCAAAGTAATAAAATTTTTCATTTTACAAACATGAATGAAAACAAACTCCTAGATGTAAGAAAAGTGCATTCAAAATTGAACAGTATCAGGAGAAAGTGAAATTCAGAAGGATTTATAAAATTGAGTTTGTGAGGATGCTGAAGTCATAGCACATTGTGTTTTAACTGGAATAGACAGAGGCTGCCCATAGCATTTACCTGCAAACAATTCTAATGTGATTCCACAGAGAAAACCTGCACTCATTTCATGTGGGGCAGTGTACTTGCCATCGTGTCCTAATGATTTAATAATTACTTTTCAAAACCTCAAATGTAGGCTCTTAGATGGGAGTCTGCTTGTAAGTACCTGAATAATTGAGCTTGTGTTGCACATTACCTGCAGACAAACTTTTCTTATAAGCTAAAAAATCCTTTTTTGTGACAACAATAATGTAATAATCTAGTTTTATCCTGTACTGTCCAGTTGTTCTACTATAACCTCCAAAATAGTTTGAAGTCGTGTTAAAATCAAATTTTTAGTGTGATCTGTCATTTCAAGAAGTTTTCAAATTCATTCTGGTCTGGTGGGAATGACATTACCTCCTTATTTGTGATGATGTAGAACAGCATTTGATGGCATTATTTTGATCAGAAATGGTTATGTTCCTAGGTCTGAAAGGGCTCATAAAAGTTACAGAAGAGGCTCTGTTAGAGTTCAGTGTTACAGGTTTTTTTGCTTCACTTTGCTAAGGCTGGTTCTTTTGTTTGGAGCCATTTTACCTCTTTCAGTGGTACTGCCTGAAGTTATTACTTAGGTTTCCTGCTTCAGCGTTACACTTTTCAGGTCACTGCAATGTGTCATAGAAACAAGTCCATTAAGATGAATGATGTGTGTTGTAATTTCATTAATCTCATCAATAATGTATTGCAGTTTTCTGTTTGGGAGTCTCTTTTTGTTTTGTGTGTGTCAGACTGACTGTGTGAATTATATTTAGAAGATCAAAATAGTTAAAGATGAAGGTAGATACTTAAGCAATTAGACCAGAGACTGGAATTGTTGTTTTAGAGGTGTAGGCTACAAAACCAATTTGTGTTAAGGAATGTTTAAGTAATTGAATTTCACAGTATAAATTAAAGTCTCTTGCTATCATTATGGATGTTGTAGGCACATAGTGATATCTTGTGCCAGTGAAATGGCTGGGGTTTATTTTTCAGTCCCTGTGTAATCTTTAATGAAAACACTTTTCTGACTTGTAAAGGCTTGGAAGTAATAAACTGGACTGACCAATTTTTTTTTCATTTGATGAAGCTTGGACAGAGATAAGAAGTAAACTTCTATAAATCGTTTCTCATGAACATGCATAAAGAGAGAAATCATTTTATGCAACAAAGGAGTGGCATGGCTTGCCAAGCAAAGATAAGTAATTGGAAAATATAAGATCCCAGTGAGAACTCCTAGCAGAAAATTCAAAAAAACAGGTGCCGTATAATGTTACTTACTATTATTTGCATACATAAAAACAAAAAGTAGGTTCTGTCATACCATGCAATCAGCTGTACTGAAGTCATATTACTATAGCAAAAGTTAAGATATTATTTAAACTATTACAGCAGATTGCTTGTCTCTGTCATTCTTGAAACCACTAAGCTTTTCTCATCAGACACCAATTTGCACCACAGTCAGGTGGGCTGGGCTATGAATACCTGTCTTTTACAGTGGATCACCTGCCCGTGCCTTTACTGTGGAATCACTTGTGATTCCAAAATCACAGCAGTAAATTTAAACTGTATTAACATCCTTATGTGTCAAGGCAAACCGTCTTTTTAGCCTGTGTGCCTTGTTTGGAGCACATTTGAAGATGGGGCAGGAGAAGATCTGTTCCTATTCACCACAAATGTCTCAGCAGTCCCCAAAAGTTCCAATGTTCAGGCCATCCACTCTTTTAGAGTCTGATTTCTAGCAGTCTAAGTTAGTGTTACTCTGCTGATGGTTATCATCTTCTGATGTTTTTATTAGTTGACATTACCCCAATAAAGGAATAGAGAAATCCTAATATAGATCAGGGAGCCAGTATTATAGGCATTTGGAGTAGAATTCCAGCTCAGTTAAACTCTCCCAGCCACCAGCAACCAGATCTCTCCTAAGAGTAGAAAGTAATGTGATTATTTCTAGCACTGACCTTACTCTTCAAGGCGTTTGAGAGGTTGTGAACAGGCTTCTTTCTCCCTATGAACTACAGGAACTATAGAGGAGAGTTCTTCAAAAGCCTGGTTCTGCTTGCACTGATCTCAGCAGGAGTCCCTGAACTGATTTCAGAGGGAGCAAAATCAATCCCTGCTTTGAAAAATACAGTATTTTCCATAGCACAGCCTATCCTTAAAAGCCAACCAACCAGGAATTTATCTGGTTCTCAGCATACAGAGTTTTCATTTACTATATCACAGGGACTGCTTTGGGACAGTCCACGACATAACTTGAGTCACCTTTGAGTGTAAGATGCATCATAGTGTGAGGAACAGCAGCATCAGCTCAGAGCTGAGGAAGAGCAGTGCAAGCTGAGGAAGTTATTGCCACATCTGCCTGTTAACAGTCCTCCTGATGGAAATTCTTGTCCCTGCTGAGCTGTTCCTGGAAGTGCTTCTAACCTGTTTCAGTCTGAATGATGTAGGTCGGTGATGACCTATTGTTTAAACTGTGTAAGCTGTCCTGCTGCTGCAGTGTTGGATTCAACCCCTTTCCCTCCTCTGTTTAAAGCTGCAATGTATTGCATTGCAGAACCCTTGAAATGGATGTATTGCTGCCAGGGGATGAAAAGCTCACCTTCCCTATTGCACATTGCTGGGTTTCCTATGTTTTCCCAGCATTGTCTTATGTGAGATGTAAAATTGTCTTATGAGGATAGGAGTTATTTCCTATCTTTGAAAAACACTGCTTCTCATTCAAAACATTATTTTTTTTTTAACTGAAAAGCGTGGCAGAAGATTGTAGGTGTTCTGTGCTGTCATTTATAGGGTTACTTTGTTACCTTTCCCCCTGGCAGACTGGCAGTTAGGTGATTCCTATAATAATAAGCTGCCCTTTTGTAGTCATCTGTCTCGTAGGTACTTGGCAGTTTTATTACTAATTTGGAGTTGCCATTTGGCCCGTTCTGTCACGCAATTAGGTTACTAACAAAGTATGTAAGTTGTCTTGTTTCTTGCTGTTTTCATTCCATGAATCAACTTCTCCCCTGCCCTGAACACCTGCCTTGTATTTAAGGATAAGGTCCTGCACCAAATCACTGTAGCTTTCCCGTTTCAAATCTCACTCATTTCTGTTTACAGTCAAAGGAGCTCCTGGGTGGAGATTTATGATATTTACATGCTCTTCTAATTAAAATAATGATTACACCTGGTTTTGGATAACATTTATAGCCTGCTTCAAAGAGTCTCATTAAAATCACTGACTAGCTTTGAATTCTGAGCCTTCCACACCTCATACAGATAACATTTCCAAGGGATCAGACAACACTCCTGCATATGTTTTTCTATAAACCATTAAAAAGTTTCTCAGATATTCTAGGAAAACACAGATTTTGTTTCACAAGGGTATAGCTGTGTCTGCTGTTTATTTCCTTCCTCGAGTGTGTGACATTAAAGATGGGTTGCTCTTGTTCTGATGCCACAAAGGATTATTGATGAAATAAAGGCTCTGCTGAAGGCAACGAGAGTTTCACCATTGACTTCAGTGTAGCTGGAATTTCACCTCTGAAGTGGGAAATAAATAACAGGAGCAGACAGGAAAAACAACAACAAACCCAAACCTGTGCTGAGGGTTCACAGCAATAATCAAACTTTTTTTTTAGAGGGGAATAAATGGAATCTAGCTGAGACGCAAAATCCTTCATGAGGGATGTGATAGGTGTAAGCTCATGCTTTTGAATAAAATCTTGAAAGGTCAAAGAAGAATGTGAGATTTCTTTGATGGATTTAGTGACTGTTTCAATGTATGTACACGTAGTTCAGTGAACAAGGTATAATAAATATACAGTTCTCTTTCACTTTGCCATGGGT
Source organism: Lepidothrix coronata (assembly GCF_001604755.1). Lineage (NCBI taxonomy): Eukaryota > Metazoa > Chordata > Aves > Passeriformes > Pipridae > Lepidothrix > Lepidothrix coronata. The sequence goes on along the minus strand of NW_016690322.1, from coordinate 290,091 downwards.
CAGGTTTACTGTGCATAATATGTATCATCCATAAAGTGTGGCTGATACTTGCGGGATTTCTTGATGGCTTCTGATGAACTGTTTTGAGTAAAAAGTTTACCATTCTCTCCACTCTTCTCTTCTAGAAATATTCTTTACAGACTGGATGAAAGGACCAGCCAGTTTTCAGTACTGCTGGAGGCACTGGAGCACTGCAAACTGCATCAGTCAAATGAGACCATTCAAGCAGCCTTGTCAGAGGTGCTGAACAGCATCAATTCAGCTCAGGTTTACTTCAAAGCAGGACTTGATGTGTTTGAGACTACCTTAGCTGGAAAGAAATGAGAGGATTCTCTACATTCTAAGACATTTGTTTACAACTTGCTAAACAAAAATTCGACTTGGACCAGAATTGCTCTGAGGATGACACATTTCTCAGCTTTTCCTTCAGTTGTCGCTTAAAGGTACCGCAGAGCGTGGTTTTATAAATATAAAACAGTCTTTTGCACTGTTCACAGTATATCTCAAATGTCTATTCCTGAATGTACAAAACATGAGAGGGAATAACACTTAAGATAGGATTTTTTGGAAGGACATCTACTGTATTTTTATATGTAAAATATGTTTTTATGACTCAGATCTCAATCTTGCGAAGTACCAAGCACATCCTGCAACGCGCTGAAGACCTGGTTCTGAGACACCACAGGTGTATACCTGGGTGAGCTTTCCATCCCTGCTCTGTCAGAAAAATCTGACTTAAGTATACTCTTGTGTTTCTTAACTTCTTCAGCAAGCTCATCTTCTTCCTTACTCCGTTCATAGTAAGTAGTTGAAGGATGTGGCGTTTCCTCAGTTGTCCAGCACCAGAGTAAAAATGCACAAAACACCTTTACCGGTGCAATCCAACATCTTTACTCCTGTGGAACAATAAATACCTCAATTCTGAGAATACAGATAAACTTTGATTATTCCATTTCTGTATGAAAATAAAGAGTTGTTTTCTCTAATGTTTCTTGGAGAGAAAATTTTTGCGATGGTTTCAAATGATTTGAAAAGTTTGAATCAACAGTTACACTTGCACAAGAATACTTTCAGTCTTTATTTTAAATAAAAGAACTGCCTAGTCTTATAAGGCTACAGGCCTTATAAGCTTATACATTACCAAAACAGCCCACTTCAAGGTCTCTCTAAATTTCCAGAGAGCTTTAAATGGAAACAAGACCTCCAAGTCCTGGAAACAGTTTTGGGATTCCATCACTTGGACACACCACCCCACTATTCCAGGCCTGCCATATAGCACCTGGATTGTTGTCAAAAAGCACAAGCAAAACATAAATGCTGTAGAACCTGCTGCAGAACCAGGAATTCCACTCTGGAGGCACAAGCTGGTGAAGCATGTTGCAGGGCTAAAACTCAGAGCTGCTTTGCACTGGGGGAACCCTGTACAAAGGTTCTAATGATACCATTACTTTTTGGCCAAAGTAATCTGTGAATGGAAGGATCAGGAGGTTCAGTGTCCTCTGAGGGGATATACACATTTGAGAACTGCAGGTCTTAATAATGTAAACAATGGAAATTATTAAGCCCTATTGGGTTTAGAGTTTTACAATCTCAGATGATTCTGGGGTTAGAGCTTAAAAAATTAATTTTATATAGATACTTAGAATTGAAATATAATTTATTTAATGGAAATGTTAAATGTATTGTTACCCATTTTACCATGGAAATTATTAAAGGAACATTTCAGGTTGCAATAAAAATGGAAAAAGTGTCTGTATTAGTGTCTAAAAATTGCCTTCTGGAAAATTTCAAAGTGCACAACTTGATGAAAGACTTTTGAAAGTTCATGTAGCAAGCAATAAGAGTTGTTTACAGATCTGAGTTTCTCTTTCCAAAGTCATTGGCAAACAGGCCTCTATAAGCAATGACCCACAACTGGGTATGTATATCTGTGCATTTCTTTGCAAGTTATTATCTTATAATGGGCAGAACACCCCAGGTCTTACCAGAGGCAGAGCTGGGCAGTTGTACAGCTACCACTGCAGTGGGTATATGTTCAACACCAGTCAGTGTGACTGCATGAACTTAGACATGATTATCTTCTATCTTTCCTTGGCATCTGGTAAGCAAGAGTTAATGATGATTTTTTTGCTACCAATTCTGTTTACTGCAGAGAGAATTTGACTTCTGAAGAGTAACATTGTTTATGATGTTTATTCATCCCCTTCTTTGCATACTTTTGATTATTGTAATACTTAAGTGGTTGGAATATCCACTTTTGAGTTGTGTGTTTATTTTTTGATAGAATTTGGGGAGGTACTGTTCATGCTGCATTTGAATGATATTTGTAAGAAGGACTGTTCTTCTAACAGTTCACATAGTCAAATATTTTCCTTCATGTTGACTCACTGTGGAGCCAAAGCCTGTGGTCTTAAAAGATATAGTGTCAGGTACCATTAGGAGAACAAAAATAGAGATTAACACCTTCTTTGTCAGGTAAATTTAAAAACTGCTTCCTCATCCTTAAAATTTATGTTTCACCAAACTCAGGTCTAATGTAACCAAAGTGTACTCATGCAAAATCAGTGAAATCTACTGGGAGGAGTATCCCTCATGTATAATTTCTCAACCATGTAATTCCTCACTAAAACATTTATCTTGTTTTCTCACAATGTCCTTCTATAACAACTTTTAAAATAGCAGACTTCAAAGTACTCCACCAAGAAAGCACTGCTGTTGTAAATGCCTTTCTATTCTAGAGACATTCAGATGTTCTTGTTGGTGAGATTAATCAGATGAGCTATTTAGGGACTTAAATGCATTGATTTCAATGTCATCTCACACATGTATATATCTTTTGTAGGCTTTTTTTTCAGTGTTCAGATCTTACATATAAGTGAGTGCTCAGTGATAATATTTGTATCATTATAGCTTTTGAAGAAGCACTTTTGAGCCATATCCTTCCATTGATTTTTAAATCCTACCTATTGACTTCAAAGAATTTATGGCAAGTTAAGGTCCTAAATACCGTGTGTGTTTCTAGCATAGAGTTTTTGCCCAGCCAGCTGTGGAACATCAGCTAAAGGGAGGTGTTAGTAAATCATAGCACCTTATCCAGATTGACTTCATTCCTATGTTGTATTGAAATAAATAAAGGAGTGCCCTTAAAGGCAGAATTATCTCTGCAAATTGCCTGAATGATGCTAAAAATTTATTACCTTTTCAGAAACATCAATTGCCAGAGACAGTATAACAAATACATTGATTGCTAGTTAATCTAGAGTCATGCTTGCAATGACTAGAAAATCCCTGCAGCTTCCAATATTTGTATGTTGAGACAGTTGATAATAAAAAGCTAATAAGATTTTATTAGTGCATATTTTAAAGAGTCCATAAAGAAGCTAAAGTACAATCAACTCAGATGAATAAAAAGTACATGAGGGCTGGATTTTAAGTACTAACCTTAAAAAAGGCAGTGAATTGTTTTTATCATGCACGAAAAACTGTACCTGAGTGAATACAAGAGCACACAATTGCCTTATATCTTAAAAACATTGTATAAACCTTAATTTACTTGCAGTGATATGATACACCTACATAAACATAAATGTAAATAATAACTACATGAGAAAATTAGCAAACACTTTGCACTGCTTCACTTACCTTTTAGGAAAGTATTTCAGTCTAGAGATGTGAAAAAAGACACTGCAGCTGACCTCAGTTCTTGCAACAGCAGGTGGGGAAAGGTTAAATCTCAGATATCACAGGAGGAACCACTGGAGGTCACCTAGTCCAACCTCCCTGCTCAAGCAGGGTCACCTAAAGACAGCTGCTGAGGAGGGACTATGTTCAGATTGCTTTTGAACATCTTCCAAGGATGGAGATTCCACAATCTCTCGGGGCGATCTGTGCATGGTCACCCTCAGAGAGAGTGTTTCATCCTTCTGTAGATACAGTTCCTCCAAATCTCTTCCTATATTTCTTAGTTGTTAAATTATTGCAATTAGTTTAATTGCAAGCATTCAAAAGATAACCAGCATTTCATTTAGTGAAAACTCTTGGCCAAGGTCTCTAGGATTTCACAGTTGATATGTTAGAAAGTTTGTATGAGGAGATTTGTCCTTCAAGATGTGGAGTTCTAGAAACTAATATGTTTCTTTTGATGTCTTTTTGTACAGTCTTTGTCCCCGGTTACAGGATTTCTGTATAACTTAGGATACTGATGGAGAACAAAGGACACATTAGAAAATGCAGGGAGGAAAATTACCCGTCAGCACATGTGTAACTATGTGCTATGAACGCTTCTACTTTAACCAAACTTTGGGAGCTCAGTGCAATTCTATGGTTTGTGTTATGCAGAAAGGCAGGCAGGATAATGGTATGGGTCATTCTGGCTTTAAAAGTTATTAAATGCTATAAACATTGTTGTGTCTGGGCCTCTGTTCTCAAGGGAGCAGTTAAGATTTTCCTCAAAAGCCTTGTGCTGGAAGTTGTTATCTGTGTCACTCAGAAGTGGGTACCTCTGACATTACAGTACGTTATGGTTCCTATCTCAGGAAACAAGCACAGTATGGAAGATGTTCTTTCCCTTTGGCAGTCAGTAACATTTCAGCAGTATTTTGCCAATCCCAGAAAGGTGAGTGATAGAAACAAATCTCATTTTAAGATGCTTGGGACCTGAATTTGGAAAACAGCACTATAAATGTTCAAAATGTAATGAGGTATCTTCCTTTGGAGCTCTGAATTTAACAAATTTGAGATAGAGTCATGGGTTGCACAAATAAATATCTCAGAAATATAAAATACACATGTAGTTACTATTAAACACTATAATAATGATAATTACTTGGATACCAATGCAAAGATAGTTTTGGGTGGCTTTAACCATCTGTCTGTCTGTTCTCCCTCTGCCACCATCTTCTCCAAAATTAAACTCCCCCTTAATTTTCCAGCTACCAAGTTAATCCCCCTCTTTTCTCACACTTGATCTCAGTCATGCTTTTTGTTCCCCATTTGATTCTGAACTCACCTCCCTTAAGTTTAAATTCTTGTTCCTGCTACAGCTGACCGTAATAAAGAGCTAAAAGTGTTGGAAAAGTCGTGCTCAGATCCAAATGAATAAGGAGACATCATTTGTTAAATTCTAAGTGTTCTCTTCTGAGTCTGTGCAAACAGCAGGTTTTCAATTATAACTTCACTGCATGGAAGCAGATTTTCTTGGGGCCCACAAAGTATTTTTTTTCCTGTCCTCTTTCCCTCTAATGTCTGGAGCAGGAAATTCCCTCAAAAATAGCAATGTAGGCAGGTGATAATCTGGAAAGTTTTGAAATAAACTTTTTGAAGTTGGGTGAATAAGAAATTATAGACAAATTTAATCAGAGTTGGTACTACCTACTTCCTGTCTACAAAATAAAACAAGCAGTATGTAAGCTTGTTATTTTTCTGACCTTGCATATGCCATCCAGCACCTTTCATTACATGATGGCTTCATACAAAAGTTATGTGTGTAATTATACTGTATTAGTGTTTTAAATTATTAAGGATGATAAGGACTCAAGCCACATGCCCAAACCTGTACTCGAAAATGCAAACTTGAGCCCAGGAAGTGCCTAAGAATAATGAATACTTGTCTGGGAAGCAAAGGCTTTAAGAATATATAAATTAGACTGTATGTTTACTAAAACTATGGTGCTATCAAGCCTAACTTTGTTTTTTCCTAATTTTAATCCCATTGCTCCTGGTTATTTCTACAGTTGCTCGTATACACTTGTCACAACTGGAGAAAATGTACACCTACACAGATTTGCTCAAAGATTATATTCTCCCTCAGGCTTATTGACTTGGTCTTTTTTTTTTCAGCAGGGTTGACTTTATTGTAGTTGCTTATCAGGGTACTGTTCCACACGAGCGAGGTCAGCAGAATTTGGACACGATTTCTGGAATTTCCAAAAAGATTTGGTATCAGAATATCGTTTATTTGTGTTGAATCTATTTTCTTTAATCTCTCAACATAGATTATTACAAGCAAGAATACATATGGGTTTTTTAAAATGGGCAGGAGTCTCTTGGTCAATGTTAAGTAAACCCACAGGACAGGATATAAATGTGTAGGTACAAGTAATATAATCTAGAATAAACTTAATAGCTATTATAAATGTTGGCACAGATTAATGCACAAGTATATTTTACAGATTGGAATTAATACAAGGGCTTAATTTAAGAAGTGTAATCAGAATAGAGGCGTGGAACAACAGTTTTGCTGTGTAAATGTAGTATGTGCTTACTCGCCTGCCTAATGCATTTGGTTAAAATAGATTAGGATATTGTTTAAGCTACTTCTCTCTGATTTATTTTCCAGCAAGCCTTTGAAAATGAAGTCTTGGTCTTTATTTTTCCTTTAAAAGTGTTCTGCCTTTAGTGTTTATGGAAAGCCTATTGTGTTGGGGCAGTGTAATGCCGTCTTGTCTGATCATTCCTGGAACATTTAATAGAATTGAGTGGTATTTCAAAGTACAGTCTTTGGAGGAAGGTCCTTCACTGACCAGTTACTGTATATGATGTTATCTGCTTGAGTGGCTGCCTTTACCATGCCATGCTGTGGGTGTGCAATGTGAGGCTTTGAGGCACTAATTTTTTTTTACAGTAGCATTGCAGAGTTTTGCTAATTTTCCCCTGTTTGAGGCTGTTTCCTCCTGAGCATCCTGGTGATACAGCAATATAATACCAAGTGCTCTTAGCACCTGCTACAAGCTCTTCCTACAGGGGGCATTTTATGGGTTTTTCTGAGCAATAATAAGTGCATTTCCACTCTTTTTAATTAGTGTCTCTTGGAGCCCCACTCGGCTTTTATGTAGCACAGTCTTAATACTGACCCCAAGGTAGATGGAGAGGTCTGACTGATGTGTTGACTTGCTAACAAAACTTGCTACAAAAACTGCTGGTTGACCCCTATCCTTAAAAAAAAAAAAAAAAAAAGGCAAATAAAATACTTGGTAAGGGCTTCCCAAGCATTTGGTGTTTTCAGTCTGTACACTGAGGATTCTCAAAAAGTTTTGGATACTGGTTTGGTTTTTTTTTCCATGCAGTCTCATTTCATGTTCTCAACAGCTAAAACATGTTGTAGTCTGTGAATCCACTAGAGGGGAAATAAGGAGATCCTTAATATTTCATACTTAGAGCAAATAAGATGACTGAAAATTCTCTGTATTTTCCATTTGCAGTTTGTATAAGTTAATATGCAATGTACTCTTATCACATATATTGTGATTTGTTATTTTGAGACAAATAGAAAATGAATGTGATTCCATATATGCAGTAACTATATTGAATTCAGGGAATGCTTCACATCCAAGTGTCTTAGCTATTTGCATACAGTGAGAGCTAGCACAAATTAAGATGCTAGGAACAGATATTTTAGGGGTTTTTAGTACAGGTCTGGTAATGTTTAAGGCCAGATTTTAGCATTGCATTCATACCTAGATGTATGGTAATGTATTTTATGTCCTCATTGCTGTACCTGTGAGATTAATGCTCAAATGCTGTTCTCAATGTCCGTGTTAGTCTCAACACAAACTCTTATTTTTTAGCCAGTAACACCCTACAGAGTTTACCTAGTTGGGTGGAATATGCAAGTATTTCTGCCTTTTGTATGCAAAAGAGCAGCTGTCAAGTTGGGTTATCTTTGTCAAGCCTTGACATAGAATGTGAGATGCCTGAGTGATGACTCCTTCATTCCATCTACTACATTTTCATGTAGTAAAATCAGGTTACCACAACTGATAGCTAGTCAATGCAGAATACTAAGTAACTACATTTTTTTGACCGTGAAGTAATATAAGCTTGATGCAGTGACTCCTGGAAACCAATAAATATCATGTTATGTGGAAATGTGCAATGAAAGGTTGATTTTTATAACACATTATAGAATGTTGAGTCTGAATAAAGTAGCTTATTTGCAAAATTAGTTTACTTTGTATCAATTTGTACTTTTATAACATAGCATAATAAAAACGCAGTTTTGGCCATTAATGTAAGTAGATTCTACATACTTTGATTAAGAAGCACATTTTCTTGGTTTGTGCTCTGAATATGATTTTTGCAGTCTGTGAGAGTGTTTGTATGGAAGTGACTGTGGGCTGGAACTGAGTAATAGACATTTTGTGAAAGCAGTTGTGAATTAGACAATGTTTTTTCTTTAGTTGCATTGTTGAAAGAAATTAAACTGGAATATAAAAATGTGTATAATGTACATTGCACTGAATGTCTTGAAATTATATTAATTTGATTTTTTGTTGTTTTTTCTTTCTTTGTTTAATTGGTTCTGCCAGTAAGCTGCAGCATATGCCTCTCAAGCTGCTGATTCAGTAATGTGAATCCCAGGGCATTAAAGCATAATGGGAAGAAGGAAAAAGGCAAGGAAGGAAAATAATAGCTAGGCAGAACCCGAGAAGCTGTGATGTGATAATTTACTGAGAGGTAAACTTTGAATTATCCACTTTCTGTGGGGCTGATATATGGAAAGCCCAGATATTCAGATAATTGGTCTTTCAGGTGGGAAGAAATTGTCCTTGTAGGTTTTTGAGAACATAAATTTTGAAAAGTAGATAGAGACTTTGGGTCAAACTCAAAGTATTCAGGATGAGGCTCTTAAAATATACAAAAAAAAGCTACTGAACAGCCTTAATGCTATCTGAAGAGACCAACCAGTCAGTTTTTAAAATCTTGATTATATGTAATATAATTTGAAATTATTTGAAATTCAGATGATCAGGCTTTTTCCTGTAGTTCAAAGGTCCAGGTGTTTTTTATTTCATGAAAATATTAATTCCATCTTTTGCTTATAGTATATGAGAATATGTATTTCCAAGTTTTATTTCCATTTTGTATAGGGTTTTGCTGGGTTTTTTTGAAACTCCTGTTCACTATATTAAAAGGAAAAATAAAAGGAATACCTTGTAAATATTTTTAATCATGGCTAGATAATTAACCGTGTTTGATAAATGAACTCTGTACAAAGTGCAGCTCTGACTAGAATATTTCATGTAATGCTAAAGATTAATTTGTGAAACATATTCCTTCAGGGTATGTTTCCTTTAAGGCACATAAACTTGTGCCATGAAAATAGAAGCCACCTGTATATCAACAAATTTAGACAAGTACCTGATTTGCAATTCCTGCTGATAGATCTGTGGAAGTCAATAGTAATGAAAACTGGCATTGAAACAAAATGTTTTTTCACCTGGGTACCAAAATCTTCCTCTGTGGCTCTGATTAGGAGATTGCACCATTACTGTCTTTCACCAGGTATCTATCTGAGAAAGGATTTAAAAAAAAAAAAAGTATATTTAACATATAAGCATTCCAAGTAGTCAGGCTTGGTACAGACCAGATTTGTCCAAGAGAATGGGAATATAACCAAAGTTCTCCACTGATTTTGTTAACCTTGAGATTGCTATCGCATTTCTTGCACCTTTATTTCTTATCGAGTAGTAGCATAAAGATCCATGTGGGATGGGAGTCTATAGGATCATGTAATTATGAAGGCATTTGCATTTTGCATGAAGTGCACGTATGGTAACCATGCAACTGAAGTAATGAATAATTCGACACTGTCACCGTGAAGTGTTTATATACCTGGCTGATGAACACAAAGGGAGTAGAAACAGATTCTGGCCAAATTCTGATGGGTCTAGCTGTGGGGTCCAAAGTCCTAAGAGTGGCAGAAGTGGCCACTGGGAAGGGCAGGTGCTGGTAAGGTGGTTCTACTGCACCAGGCAGCGGAAAGCAGAGGATGGAGGGCTGCCTTTGCCAGAACCCTGGTGCCTGTTTGCCCAGCTCTGAGTGCACTGCAGACCAGTAAGAGCAGTTCAGCCCCACACTGCTCTGTTTGGTTTGCAAAGGTATGAAATAGCCAAGACTTTAACACTAGAAACAGTGGTAAATCCTGTCTTTGAAAGTGAAACTCAGAGCATTGAGAGTTAGTTTCTATATTCCATCAGAAGAGAGTATAAAAGTGGCTGTGAAGGTGGTGCTGTGAGCAGAATTGATTTTGAGATACTTAGTACCAACAAGTGGATCACCATTTTCTCCTAAAAGGAGATGGAATGGATGATCCTGGTACTGGATAAGGTAAGCTCGGTCTAAATATCTGAACTTTAAAAACCTTAAAGACTTTGTTGAGGCAAATACACAAAGGCACCAAAGCAAAGATTTCTTCCAGTGTAGTGACCTTGAACACTCAATTGACCTTATTTCTAACAAACTTCAATCTCTTTCTTCTGATAGTCCCCCCCCTCAGCTGCAGAGGCTCTGGGCTGTATCTCAAGTGTTGTCAGCTTGCATCAAGTGAAGATCTGATCTGCTGTTTGTAGCTCAGCCTTAAACAAAGGGAAGCATTTCTGACATTGCTTGGCTATCTCGTTTCAAGAGAAATCTGGTAAGATTTCTAGTCAATGCCTCCAATTCACCATTGGTGTACTTGAGTGAGGTCAGAGCTGTGCTAGAGAGGAATTATCCCATTGGGTTAAGGGTTACTTTCATGTTCAAAAGAGAGCAGACATTGGAATTAATACCATGCCAATGCCTACTTCCTCTGAACATGTGTCATTTGTTTAATAGCAAGCATTGAACTAAAATTGGATGGCTCCCTTAAACAGTTACCTGCTTTTATTTTGTATAATTAGTTTCATACAGTATCCTGTATCCCCTAGTTTAGAGAGGAAGATGACGAGCACAGTGCCCCATCAGAACTGTGTCACTCTATCTTCCACATGAAGAAGGGGAAATAATAGGCAGAAATGTACTGTAAGAGCTGAAAATACAGAAATATAAAATATAAAACTTAAAACAATAGAAGTGTTCACATGGTTATGCAATTTAGAATGAAAGTTAAACCACTAGTATGTAAAGTGAAACAAAATGGGTAAATATTGTGTCAATATTGAAGAGTAAAAATGACTGAGAAATGCTTTTGCTTTGATGGTATAAACCTGTGGAGATTGTTACACAACACACAGGGAAAAAATAAGGATTAAAAACTGGTCTAAGTCCTAGCTACATTGATTTGTGCAAGCTGTAATGTGTGAGAAGGTGTACTGCTGTGGGACTAGTCAGACACTGAAATGTCTACTATCTCTCAGAAATGAGCTGTTATATTCCTAACTGGAATATGGCATCCAGAGAAACAAGAACAAGAAAAGGGAGATTTTTGTCTTTATCTACCACAAAAAACCTTCACATTTTTAACTGTATTTCTGTGTTTTCCTCTGAATAGTAATAGACCTCCGAGTAAGAATTTGTAGAGATGGATTTGTCTCCAGCCTGGGTGACAGGCAGATGTTTGTCAGCGTGAGACTGTATGTGAAAGATGGTCAAATTAGCTGAGTAAGTTTGCGCATATGTCATGTGTCACTGCATTTCCTAAAGTGAAAGATCACTGCTTTATCTAAAATGAAGATGTAGAACTCTGCTGGGAGACCTTGATATGCAGGTGTTACTTACACAGAGAGTGTGAAAAATCAGAGCATACCCTCACGCATGAAGTTCATATTTTCAAATTCTAGGTGGACGACCCTGTAATGAGCACTGACTGAGTTCACTTTCAGGACTGTGCCATTCATAAAGCACTTGTCACGCTCTCCTAGCACAACATAATCAGGGCCCTATGAGTGAGTAATAGCCTTGTGTTCATAGCAGGGCAATTTATTATCCTATATGTAAAATGACAACTTCATTATCATTCACTATTATAAAATAGCAGGGAAAATAGCAGTTCAAATGAAAAGGAGGCTTTTTAAATAATTCTTTTTACAGTCAGAATATCCAATACATAAATTCACGGCATGTAACATTTTTATTAATTTACAAAGAGTTTAACTTGATGTTCCATGGCACACTTCACTGATGCTTCATTTTTAGATTTAGAGATAAAAAGTCGTAGTGACTGGCTGCAACGTCGTGGGTTTTATTCAACCAGCTTTGTACCTCCTACCTGTGCTTTTTTAGAATGGCAGAATTCTGCCTCAGTTCCTTTGCTGGCCATCCAAGGAACTGACAAGGCTGGGAGATTTCATGCAACTTTGTAAACTGACTGCAGGTACTTAGTGCTGGTCACAGTGCAGTGCAAAATATTTGACAGGTGATTGGTCTCCTCATGGTTTTTGCTGTTATTTCCCTGGCTAGATAATGGCTTCACCATCCATCTGCAATATCCAACTGTTGGTTTAGCTCCTGCTGTCAAGCCTTTTCAGGGTAAGATGAACTGTTTCTTGTCAGAATAGTTATATTTACTCAACTTTTCTCTCATCTGTTAATACTTCTGAGAAAACAACCTTTTCAGAATACATTAATTTGCTTTAGATTACATGTGCTGATGCCCATCATTTTATAAATCTAGAATAAATGAAAATGGATGATGGACCACGATGGGTAACTCATTAAGTAGATGTAGAATAGATTACATCACAAGGTGTGATCTGGGTGATGGTTAGAAGATCCTTCCCAATATGGCAGTGTTGGCACCATTAATGGTAACTGGGAAACAGAGTTAAATACATGGGAGAGTGAAGGCAGAAGTCATCAGATTTACAGAAGAAGGACTGGAACAGCACTGATTTGAAAGGGCTGATAGAACTCTTTTTTTTTGTTGTTTTTCCCCAGACTATTTTAGTAGGTCATTTTAATGGCTTTTCTGCACCAATTGTCTTTGCAGAGATCATTCAGCATTATGGCCAGGCCTCAGCCAACACAATTCAGGGGTCTGTAATCTACTTTCCAAGTTTTTTATTAGTTTAATCAAATCTCTTAAGAGGGGGCATTGGCTACTGCTGCAATGCAATTCTTTTTTGCAAAAACACGTATCAGAGAAGGTGTTTGCATTCTAATAACTGTTAGGAATCAATAAGGAGTGATCCATATGATGAAGACAAGAGAGAAAGTTGTACTGAATGACTAAATAAATTTATTATGGCAAGAAATTATCCTGTAAATTTTGCTTAAAAATTAATTGCTGTGTTGTATGAGCACCTCGGGGTCTCTAAGCTGGTAAATGTCACAGCACCCTTATGACCTAAAGAGATTTTCTGTTTTCCTCTGTTATAAATAGTGGGACTAATGTGGAGGGGGATTGCTAAGAAAGAGAAAAACAGGGATACTTGGGAGCTCCTGCTTTCCAGTAGAGAACTGTAACTGCTGGACTGTCCTTCTTAAGTCTTTGTCAAAGACAGAGATTTTTGCCAAGATAAATTTCTCTAGTCAGAGAACAGTTATATACTGGAGGGGCTTTTTTTAACAAAAGGATGTACAAAGACTTAAGAATTCTCTCCCTGACCAATTGTATGACACTTTGGATAAATCTTGATATGCAATAATACTCAAGGACCTAAGTAATACATCATATTTGATCTGACCTGGCATAAATCATTTATTCATGATATATCATTCATAACTTGATTCATTGACTCATCTTTAGACAAGACAAGGTCAGTAGAAAAAAATGATTAAGCTTTTTGCCTGCAGGAGGAAGAAGCTTAAACAACAAATTCATCTTCACATCTGACCTCATGAAACTTGACAGAGAAGATTTTAAAAATAGAAGTAGGCTTAAAAAGCCAAGTTTTACTCCCAATTACACTAGTTTAAAGTCACAGTCACTCCACTTACTATAGAGTAAATGGGAAAGGGCTCTACAAGTCACCAGAATCACTCTGAAGTTCGTACCATTGGCATGAATTTGACTCTGAAAGAGGGCACTTGGACGTTTAAAGTTGAAAATAATGGGCCTGAATATTTTATTGGATCAAAGATGGCAAGTCTGGCTCTGTACTCAGTCATATAATTATAAATCTGGTAAGATGACATGAAATTTCAGACTAGTCTGAGCCTTCTGGCAGACTGTGCTACCCACCTCCCCTGATTTACAGACAATGTTTTTGCCTTTGTTACTACTGGAATTTCATTTCAATGCACTTCCTCCTGAAGTGTCCTTGAGAGCAGCATCTTTAGGACAGGTCACTGTTTTGTTAAATAACACAAGCTGCAAGAGTATTTCATTTCCCAGCAGTGTATCCATGGCCCTTGACATTTGCCAAGCCTTTCCTCATAGAAAAGAACAAAATCTTCTTCACGTTCTATTGCAGCACTGGTAATATTTCTTGTGGAATAATTATTTTGAGAGGAAACAATACCACACTTCAGGTAAGGTAACGAGGATCCTTCAAACTAATTTAAACTAATTGTCCATGTGCTTAAGTGTCCACAGGGCACAACGTTACACAAAGAAGCATCTATTCATTTATGCTTAAATTAAGCAAACTAAAGCAATGTGTCAAAATTGAACTTGATTTTCAACTTATTTGCAGTTCTCACAGTGATTGAAGGCCTTTATCAACAAGTGAAACTGAACCACATGCAGAGTGCTAATACAATGAAACTTTTGGAATTATTCTGCTTGTTTTTAAGTAACAGAGATTGAAATGCTTAATTGTAAAAATAGCTGGAATCAGCATTTTATATCAATGAACCTGGAAACAAATACAAGCAAAAGACAATGATTCAGTAGAAAAGAAATAGATTTGAGAGAGCTGATGGGGATTGTTCACAGAGGGATTTGGGAAGGCTTTACTTTCTTTTTGGCTTTTTATATTTAGACTGTTTTATGACAGAGTAGCCTACCAAATGTTACAATTATGAGTGTGAGCTGCAGAGTCCTTGAGCAGTGTGTTTCCCTTACATATCAATCTGAAAACCTGAGCTAAATAACTTAGTGCTGATTCCACATCTCCAGTGTTCAGTAGCCTTTAAAATGTCTAATTTCTTCACTCTGTGATTGGGTTTACAGAAAATGTAAATACAGAAATGTATTAGCTCAAGGCATGTTATGTTATTTTCTTATATCACAGTTCTTAAAAGGAATACTGTATTTTTACATGAAAAAAATTTAATCAATTTAATAAGTTTAAAAGTAAATTCAACCTAGGCAAATAAGTACCACAAAAAAAAAAAAAGAAGAGAATAAAAAAAAAAAAGAAGAATGGAACATGACAACCACAGCAGGAACTAGAAGTCCATTGTTACTGAACCTGTTTACTTTGTGAACTTGCAGCAACGGGTCTTTAATAAATAATCACAAAGAATACTCATGATGTGGCCAAACCCAGAAAAATAAACATCATGTTGCTTTGATCATAGAAACATATTTACATTAAAACTTTTTATTATAAAGAATTTAATTTCTTGTGGTATGGCTAATGTTAGCTTCTTTGTGGTTTCAAAAGACTGATGTCTGCAATGCAGTATTTCACTCTAGAAAATGGTTCCATCCAAGGCAGGAATGACTATGGATGAAATGTGCAAAATTCCAATTTGATGTGAGTTTCTTCCAGGGGAAGTGGAAAACACAGATAGAGACCCTGCCCAGCTCCTCAGGGCTGAGCAAAGAGGGATCCAGGGCCAGTTTGTCCTAGAGAGAAACAGGGAGATGAACCAGAACTGAATTGGGAAGGTAAAGTTTTCTTACATGTTAAAAATACTACATTAAAAATACTGTTCCATCTAAATTCTTTTACCTATACACCTAATGACACTAAAGAAGAGGAGTGCAGTGGCTCACAGTCCTAACACAATCACTTACTGATTCCTTAAGAATGGGGGATAGGAGGGCAATGCACTGAATTTGCCACAGCAGGAATTAACCAGCAGGTTTCACTCTTGAAGAGAAAGGAGTTTCTCTGAACCCCTTAGCCTTATATTTGAATACTGTATCTCCTCCTGCCTAACTGTCCCCTTGTATAGGTCCTAAGCTTATCCTGAAGTCTGCTCTGTTTTAGGAAAGAGAGACAAATACTTTGTTCAAAGTTAGGCTGTTTGTTTCTTTATAACTCCTTACGCATAGATTTCTATTCTGGTGTCATTTAAATTCCTGCAGAAGATTCCCAATTGGTTTCAAGGACATTTTGACTTGACACTGTTCTAATGACACCTTCCATTATTTCTTTTCTATTTCTCACCCATTCAAATGAAGTGTTATACTGATATTGTTGTACAGATTGGATGAAATTCCTGATAAAACCGCACTGGTTTTGTCTGAATAAAATATTTCTGTAATATTGTCCAGTTAAAATTTACAATTATCTCATGATTACTTTCTCCAGCATAAAGCCTTTCATTGTGGTATTCTTTTTGTCAATGCCTGGGAATGTCTTGGTGAACCAGTGCTGTATTTCCTTAGCAAATGTGTTTCTACATTCCAGTTCATTCCCATTTCACCCATTGCAGAATATTCCTATTGCGCTTCCTTTCTTTCTGGTATAAACATTGCATTGACTAACTCAGATTAGTTAATTTGTGGTATTTTACAGCACTAGAATTTTAGACCAAAGCCCTGTTTGCTTCAGAATTGAAGACATTATACTTCCTGAAAAATTACCCACATGCTACCCTTTAACTTGGTACATTTTCTTATTTGGAGACACAGAAGGAATCAGTTTTGCAGGTCAGTATTAAATGTATATAATCCCAGCACCAAGCACGTCTAGTAATTATTTTAAAAAATAAATAAATTGTTGTTAACACCAGCTTTCATATTGCATTTTTTGAATTAGCAGAGCCATGCTATAAAGAGAGGGATATATCATTCAGCATGTCTGGCTGTATTTCCCAATCGCTGTTAAGAACAAAAACTATTAATACTAAAACATGGTGCTGAACGAATAAGGTCAAATTCATTCTGCAGCTAGAGTGACATTATAATTAATGAGTGATCTGTATATGGTAAGAAAGGAGAATATTGACCCATTAATACACATTTAAAATCAAAGACCATTTATCTCCTGGCAATTCTAGCACGTGTTCAATGCTACATGATTTTTTTTCCCTCTAAATGAAGGACAGAAGAGCCATTTAAAAACCAAAAGTGGTTGAATCTATGAATGATGCTTGAAAGTCTGAAACTTATGCAGCATTTTATGTCAAAGAAGAACAGGAGGAGCACAGAAGGAGAATGTCTGGAGCAGCTGGAAGGCTACAAAGATCCATTCAGACATTCAGGTTGGGTAAGTGCTTTATCATAAGCAGTAAGTATTATTGTTCCATTATATGTATGGGGAAATTAAGCATAAATATAATGCCCAGAGCTGTTCATGAGAATTCAGAAAAAAACCCTCCAGTCCACTGTTGTGTTCACTAGAAAACAGCTTTTCTGTATGCCACAGGATGGCCTATGAATCAGAGAGAACCTCTTTAAAGCAGCAGGAAGTGCCCACTGCCCTCAAAGGCAGAGCTCCCAGAAGGGCACGGGTACCCCCATGTAAACATGAAGTTACCACGTAACTTCACAGAACCCTGTCGAAGGAGACTGAGGAAAGGAACAAAGCAAATTAGTACCCAAAATTATCCAATTCAAATGTGGGAATTTTCACAATTTTTGTTGGAGCGGTTCTTCCACAGGGAAAATATATTTTTGCTGTGCTGAGGTTCTTCTGCTGTGCTTGCCATGGCTGTACCTCTGTCCCTCTGTCCTGCAGGTAAAAATATTAACTGTTTTCAGCTTGTTTACTGCTTTGCATGACATATTTGGCTTTTACCTTTTTTTTCTAGGTGACTATATGTTTTGACATGCAGTTATCCCGAAAGTCTTTGTGAAATCATCATAATAGACTTCAAGTGCTTAAGCCAAATAAAATAGAGCAAAATCTTCTGTGCCTGCTTCAGAGTTTTTATCTTACTGTTCCCTGTGGCAAGTTCATAACAATTAAGTTTTTCAGAATTGTTCTGTACAATTTCTAACTTAAATATCTAACTCAAAAATCTTTCATGTTGCACCAGCAAAAATAATATCACACAACTAAAATCCTTGTAACTGTATTTTGCTAGAGCCATATTGCCACCATTAGGGGAAGAATGGTTGTAATTTTCTACTATTTTTTTCTTGAAATGATTTAAGAAAAATATCAGGTTTTTTATTGGAAAGACATCAATCTTAAAGGTCTTTAAATTCAGTATTTTCAAGAACTCTTCAATCACCCATAGGGGATCCAGCTGATAACAAATAAGGCATTTTTGTATTTCTTAATCCATTCTGTGAGTATATGTGGGTAAGAACTTTTTGCATTCCAAAATCACAGTAGAAACAGAAACACTGGCAATGTGTTTTGGTCTACCTCAGATAAAATGAAAGGGAAAATTTATTATTTTAATTAATTCCCCCATCATTTTGAGTAAGTAATCAAAAATTATATCACTGCTTTCTCTGTGCCTAATTTCATATTGAATCTGCTTTGCCACATTAAATATTTGCTGACCTCACAAGAATTGAGGTGTGAATGAATGTCACCAGGAAATAAATGTCAGCTGACTAGGTCACTACCAAGGAAGAACTGTCTTGGTCTGTAGCCAACTGCATCCTCTGTCAGACTGTTGGCTTTCAGGCAAAACTACCAACAGTCCAGGCAGCACGTGCCCAAGACATCTCAGGGAACCCACCAGAATCCTGCTTCTGTTGATGATGTCCTTCAGGTCAGTGCAGAAATCTTCTTTCTGTAGGTCTTTTGGGAAAACTTTAGCCTAAATTTAATTTCCTCTAAAATGTACAGTTAAACACAGATAGTCCTCCTTCATAAGTATTGTACATTGTCAAGTCAATGTTGATTTTTACTTGTAGTTGCTTCCCATGACAAATACATATTTATATATAGAGAGAGAGTTCATGTAAACTTTTTAAGTTCTCAATATATTTTTTCCCATGAAAAGCATTAAAATGTGTAAATGCAAGTTGTTACTTGTTTATTGTTTTGGGCTTTTAGTGTAATTAGCATCCAGTTTCTCTACTAGATAACAGAGCAGCCAGATTAGGCTGACATTATGATGAGAGAAGGAATGAAAGGACTTTGTGTTTGGTTTGCATTTTTTTTTTCTATTTCTCATTGTTTTCATGCAATATATCTAATTTAGCCAGCATAGGGTACCCTCTGGGTTGATCATTACAGAAAAATAGATAAGTAGTGCAAAAGTTATACCTATTAAGTATGATTTGTTCTATGAGAAATCTATAATCTGTTACAGCTCTGTCTGAAATGAACTGAGATGCATAACATGCTGTATGTGGTCTCTCTTCTGAAAACAGGTATAAGTTTAAAATTAAATTGCCTTAGTTTGGTCCATGTTTAATTTTGCTTTTTTAGCTTTGACCAGCCTGCAGTTTATAGCAAATTGCAACACAAATGTGAATTCCCATTAAACAAAACCCAATGCTGTTTTCAGATTCAGTGCAGTCAATGCAGTGATAATGAAACATGCTTGTCATGTATCTTTAAAAATTATCATTCCTTGGTTTCCATCTTTCCAATCAGGCTGTGACTCCAGTGGCCTTGAAATGGATTAATTTTCTTCCCAGACATTAAATTTAGTTTTAACAAGTTTCATATATAATACTGACATTTCTGTAGTAGGCAAAATACTTGTGTGACATTTTAAAGCCACACTTTTTTCCAAATCAAGAAATGAGCTATAAGATACATGAAAATATTCCAGATTCTTAAAATATTTGTGTTATTTCTAAGAAGCAGCAAAGTTGAAAGCTTTGAAATATGACTTCAATCTGGATTTCTCCTCCAAAAGTCTATCTGAATTAAATATTAAGTAGTCTTTGCTCAGTACGTTGGAAAGAAATGGTGATTTCTGTATATAAAGCTGTTAAAAAGATCTGCCATGGCCTGGCTATTGACTGATGCCAGGATGGTGCTTGCAAAGGCCTTTCACTAGGCATAATTTGTGTAAAAATTGAGAATTTAAAGTCTTAGAAGTAAACAGAAATGAAGAATCTAAATCCTGCCTCTTTCTCTGGCTGTGAGTGTTCCTGGATAAACAAATAGAAGAACTCAGTTTTCTAATGGGGTCAAGATAATCTGAGATGTAAAATATTATTTAGTAGCCTGCATGAATACATCATCTTATGTCATACAAGAGAAGATAGGTAAAGCAAAATAAGCTGTGTGAGAAACAAAGTCCAGTAATTAGCTTTCTTTCCATTTGGCAACAAATGGCTGTGCAGTAATATCAGAAGAACATTACTGAAACTAATTTTCAGTAATGTGACTCCTTGATATTATAAATGCATGAAACCCATTAAATAAAGTTAATTGAATTTTAAAAGGCCACTTACAGCTCACACATCAGGTAGTTTTCTGTACCACATCATCAGGAATATTTCTTTGTGAGCGAAAAGCAGAACAAAAACAGAGCAACAAAACCAAAACAACTCCCCCTCTGCCCTAGATTTGTTATATTCTCCTCTCAAATATCCTGCACACTCAATGTGTTGGTACTTCTCATTGGAGAAGTTTGTTCCTGACCCCAGGAACAGAAGAGTAGCACGTAATAAAGTAGCATTTCTTAAGAGAACCATGAATGCAGAAGAAAAGGATTCCCATGTCAAACAAGCAGTTCTGAAAAAAAAAAAAATCTCACCCTCTGTATAATGTCAAGAAGAAATCAGAGAGGGATTAAGCAAAATCTGTTGTAAGAAAGCCAAACTATAACCTCACCCTGAAGACAGATTTGGAGACAATCAGTATTCTCCACTAGAACAGTTGACTAGTGATGATTAAGAGCAGCCTTGGAGTTTTTAGACTACAGAGGGAAAGAATTTAGCATATATGTGTGCAGAACTGGGCAGAGAGAATAGCCACCCATTTGTACAGTGCAAGCAAACATTGCAAAGCTTGTCTGAGCTGTTGCAAGTCACTTGGCTAATATGAGAATCATAAAACCATGGAATATGCTGAGTTGGAAGGGACCTACAGGGCTCATCAAAGTCCAACTCCTGGCCCTGCACAGGACAATCTCAAAAATCACACCATGTACCTGAGAGTATTGTCCAAATACTCCTTGAGCTCTGGCAGGCTTGATGCTGTTTGGAGCTATTGAAGTTTGGTGCTTTTCGGAGTTTGGACTCTGTTGTGGCTGAGTGTTGTGGCTAAGTCCATATGGCTGAGAAATTTGGGTGAAAAAGAAGGGAAACCTTTCATCTTTTGCCCTAGTGAAAGGCCAGCTTGTCATTGGTGTCATTATTATCAATTATTCCCAAAGGGTATTCCCCAAGACCCTTCCCACCAGCTGATGCTGTGGTTCAACTGCTAGTCTTGCCAGTGCCCATGGATTTTAGTAGCTGGATCATCAATTGTCTCAAACTCATGTAACCACAGCTTAACCTCAGTAGTTGTTTTTCAGAGAAAATCCCTTGGGAGGCACAAACCCTTTAAAAATGCAATCATTCTTGTGCTGCAAAGGAGAAAAGAAAAATTAATAATCAAAGCTGCATAATGAGCAGAATGGCAGCTTACTTATGGAAGGTGCATTTTCATCTCCAGCAAGTGAGGAAGAAATGACTTCTGAGAATACAAATGAGGAAAATCAAATACCTCAAGATCTTTGGGAGGAAATTTTGACTTATCAGATAATGAGCTTGCTTTTAGTGATGAGAATGATAATGATTCCATTACTAATACTGATAACAATAACAATAGCTGTGTGTGAGCTTAGCAACATCAAATGGTTTGTATCTGGTGAGAGAATAAATTGTTAATGTAAAAATAAGAGAGACTTGAAAAGATAGAGATATTTTTAAAAGCAGTGTAGACACAAAGAAGCCTAACGGTAATAATTAATTATATGAAAAAAATTATTATTATTTACAGAAACTAAAATAAAATTGTCAGGTTGAGGAAACATTACTAACTTGAATTCAAGCCTATCCTCCTATCATCCTCAAGACTGAGTGCCATGATAAACAGTCAGATGGCCAGAAAGCTTGTTAGATATGCCAGGTTTTGATAGCCTGATCACTGGGCTGTCTGGAAGGAAAAGAGAAAATAAACAAACCCAAACCCACAGACCAAAGACAGTGTCCTTGCCTTTCTAGAGCTGAGAACTGTCCACTTCTTTAAGATGATCCAGTGAGAGTTATTGAAACCCAGCTAGACTGAAATATGACCTACTTTCCCTTGATAGAAAGAAACAGAGCCTTCTCACAGACATCAATAGATATTGGAATGAAACCAAAATTATCAAGAAGACTGATAATGACCGAAGTAATTAGGATAGTTGATTATCAAATATACACCTTAAACTGTTTCATAAATTACAGCCTGCCAGATTTAGCCTCAAGGGAAGGTTCTACAGAGTCAACATGAGAAGTTATGTTGATACAGAGAGTATTATCATCTGCTGACATTTACCTTCCATCCCTTTATCTAAAATCATTCCTCTATTAATTCATAATCCACGATAAGTAAAATATACATCAGAGGAATACACTAGATAATAAACCCAGCATTGTAATTTCCAGCCAGGCTAGTTAAAGCTAGAGTTTTAATGAACTTCAGCTTCTCACTTGGAACTCTGCAGGGAGGGAAACAGTGGACTGATTCCAGCTGCCCTTAATGACAGCGCTTGAGTCCCCCACCTCACACCTTGCTTGTAGCTGCTCACCAGTAACATTCAGAGGAGATGATTTTAGTTAGACATGGACTAAAAGAAGTGTTAGTTTCCCAAAAGCTTCAGCTGATGCCCTCTCTCACCATGGCTGCAGAAATGCCTTGCCCCTTACAATGAATACTGTGCTACTTATTGAGGGAATTTGGTCCTAAGGGAGCAGCTTTGAGGGAAGGTTTCAGGGCTGGCTGGTGAAATAACACAAGTATGGGACAAATTTTTTAAAATTAAAAAAAAAAAAACAACCAGACCACAAGCCAGGTAGTTTTTTCTACTCTTTTTCATTCTTAGTTCATCCTGACAGACTGAAAGCAGATTTAACAAAAGAGACCAAGGCATGGCAGAAAAGTGGTATTTTCTCTGCAATGAGTGTTTTCAGCTGCTCTCAAGACATGCTTTTTGTCAGTTGTACTTAATATTATACAGCTGTTCTAAGTGGTAGACTATTACAAAGCCCTCTCATTTCTCTTTATTGTAGTTCCAAGATTTCCTATCCTGAAGGAAATTGGTTTGGATACAAATGTGGAAAAAGTAGTCTAACAGTTCAAAGGATTTATTCCAGAAAAGTTAGTCACAGTTTTGCAATAGAATTTCCTGTGAGTGGCAATAAAATGCTTCCTTCTTTTAGTTGAAATATTTGATGGATTCGTTGTCTACCAGTGCATGAAAGTTAGTTGTTACAGTAAGGTCGGCTGTCTGACTCCAAGAGAGAGATAAGTCTCATGCAAACCTTTCCTTCCCAAGTCACAGTATCATGAGGCGAAAAATCTGTGGGTCGAGATAAGGTCAGGGAGATCACCTGACTATGACCATCACATGCAAAACAGACTCAACTTGATGAAAATTAATGTATTACCAGTTAAAACAGAGTTGGATAATGAGAGACAATGACAAAAATTAGAACAATGCCTTTCTCTCGCCCCTTTTTTCCTGACTCAATACCTTTGGGAACACTGTGGAAAAAGTGCCTGTGTCCAGCATGGAGCAGCCCAAGCTGATCCTTACAGAGGCCCTGCAGTGCCTCACCCACACCCAGTACAACTGCTGACATACCAAATTTTGTAAGGTACTTCAATCAATTACTGCTTTTCTTTTACATGACTGAAGCCATTGTTTTCTGGAGAAAAAAGGACAGACAGAGGACTTACCATCTTAGCAGGAAAAAGAGGTCAATCTTCTGATAACAAGGTGAAATCTTGCTAGTCTTATCTGCAAGGTTTGCTATGGTCTCTAAGCCAGCAATTAAAATAATGCAGCAGCATCTATATTTCTGTTCCTGACCAAGCCACCCTGCGTATCTACCAGCCTTTTTCTCAAATGGCTTCTCTCACCGTGTTCCTTTCTGTGTTCTTCCCTGCTGCTCTTCAGTGTCCTGAACACACACTGTTTTCCCCTTCACAATATCTCTGGATTCAAGCGTGTCCCCTGCCAGCCTCAAAGAATGACAGAATCATAGAATCAGCTGGATTGGAAAAGACCTCTGAGATCATCAAGTCCAACTCTTGATCCAACCCCGCTGTGGTTGCCAGCCCATGGCACTGATGCCACATCCAGTCTCATCTTAAAAACCTCCAGGGATGGAGAATCCATGACCTCCCTGGGCAGCCCATTCCAATGTCTGATTACCCTTTCTGTAAGGAATTTCTTCCTAATGTCTAACTTAAACCTCCCCTGGCACAGCTTAAGACCATGCCTTCTTGTCTTGCTGATAGTTGCCTGGAAGGAGACCAACCCCCACCTGGCTACAACCTCCTTTCAGGTAGTTGTAGAGAGTGATGAGGTCTCCCCTGAACCTCCTCTTCTCCAGGCTGAACAGCCCCAGCTCCCTCAGCCTCTCCTCATAGGACTTGTGCTTGAGTTCCTTCACCAGCCTCGTTGCTCTTCTCTGGACCTGCTCCAGCACCTCAATGTCCTTCCTGAACTGAGGGGCCCAGAACTGGACACAGAAATCCAGGTGTGGCCTCACCAGCGCTGAGTACAGGGGAAGAATCCCTTCCCTGGTCCTGCTGCCACACTGTTCCTGATCCAGGCCAGGATGCCATTGGCCTTTCATGTTAAAACAGATGTGCAGTGTGTTTTACATGGTACAACTTGTTCTGGCTGAACTCTGACCCATTGAGTGGCCAGTGGGACCAGAGCTTTGAGAAATGCACTCTTACACATCTTGTATTTTACAATTCCTTTCTATTTCTGTATCTGTCTCCTAAATTCACTCTAATTTTGACCACAGCCTCTTTAGCTAGGAATGTATCTTTCTTCTAAAGAGCTGGGGTGATTTCCATACACAACAGCAAATGATTTTTCCTAATTTGACCTGTAAATGGAGAAAAAGGGGAGTGAGCAACATATCATACAGTGAATAAAGGGACTGTGACTACATGAAGTATAAAGGAGAGCTTTTAAAAACTTACATTGATTAATAGCTTGCATAAATTTAAGCATGTCAGTACCAAATGCAACTATGATTTATCAATATTTAACTGTGAGACAGATAGCCATAAGTAATCAATAACAACAGACAATTAGGATACTGAGGTCATTACAAGAATGGCAGTGGATGGCAAATGGCTCTAATAGCCTCATGAGAGAGCTCTAATGATGCTAATGGTAATGGACAGCTGTAGGAAACTGCTCAGCATACAGCCACAGAAATGGGAAAGGCACAGAGTCGTGGTTATGACAAGTATTCCCAAATCCTCGAGATTTCCCAGCCCACTGTGCCCCATCAGGCACTGCTGTTGGTCCTTGGGCAGTCACAGCACAGGGCTCCCACTGGAATCCCACCTCCCATCCCACAGGTTACTGGAGGTGTTTGCTTCCATAGCAGTTGTTTCCTAACAGCTTCTGCTGGTCCCACCTTGGTAGTTCTCTGAGTTATCTTTTATCCCTTCAAGAGCCCAGAACCTCTGACCTTCTCTACTTCCTCAGTTTCCCAGACTGACAGTTCACTGTTTCTGCTGAGTCACTTTCCCAATATTGAGGTTTCTTTTTTTCTCTGGGAAATGTGTCTTTGGGAAACCAGTTTCCTGAAACCAACTCTCATATTTTCCCATTTGAATATTCAATACTGACATTTGAATCCCATATTCCAAAGCCAATGTTCCCTTCATATAGTCCCTTTTCCCTTCGTTCTGCAGCTGTCTTAACTATGCCTTTACTGCATTATTTTTCCTATGTGCTATTTATTGTGTTAAATCAGCCATTTGTTAGTTCAGCAGTTCCACCACAGTTTATAGACATTCTCAGGCCTCATAGTTATGCTAAATCAGCAATTTGGTTAGTTCTTGTCTCACCACGAGTAATGCCAAATGTGTTTTCACAGGCTTAGCAAAAATTATACCATGGCCCATCTTGGCTCTAATGATCCCCTTCCTGCTAATGTGGTACAATATTATGTTAAGGCCTATCCAGCTCATTGGTTCCCTTCACCTGAAATAGCAAATCATGAGAAGGTCTATCAGCCTGTCTTGGCTTGCTGGTTCCCTTCCCTTGCTATGGAAACAAGGCGTCTATGTTGTTCTCAAATTCCCCCTTACATCATCTCCATTAGGAGAGCACTTAAAGAGAATTTGCTGGAAAATTCCTCAATTTAGGAAAATCACTTTAGCCTTATAGGTCAACAGAAAATTAGTCACATAACTTGAAAATTGTTCTTTATCCTCTCTGATACCATTTTGATTTTTTTTTTTTTCTTTCCCTGGAAATACATTAATTTTAGAATATTTTTTCAGACAAATGGCAAAAAATCATGCCTGTAAACACATTTTCTGATTCTATTGCACATACATATAGTGTTGAATGCTGGCATGGTACAATGTCACATGTAGGTGGAGAAACAATTGTAGCAAAGAAATGTACTTTATGTTTTAGCTGATAAAGTTATTGATTGAGATGCTTAGGAAAAAACAAAAGCTATATACCAATTCATCTGTAATTGATAACTTTGAGAACTTTGTAATTCTGGTAAAAAATGTGGCCCTGGTTGGACACAGAATATACATGTAAATTAATTGCTGTTACAGTCTTGTCATTCTTGCCAATGAAATGGTAATCTTAGTATTAAGAATAATATGTTATTGATTTTGAGATACACTTTTATTATGTAAACGTGAAGTCAAGGCAGCCAAAGTAACTGCAATCTTAAGCAGAACCTAATTTTTATTTGTCTAGAATATTTTATGATCATTCAGTAGAAGGTTTTTGTCAGAACAAGACCCAGGGGAAAAGTGGTACGTCACTTTCTGTACACTTCACTTTTCCTGTAATGAACCTGTTCTACCAAACCCATGAGTACCAAACTGATTTCTATACTTATAGTGGAAATGACAATAAACTAGTTCGTATTTTTCAGCTTGAGATAGGTAACTTGTTAAAAAAATATTTTATTATGGGGAAAGCATAGCCTGGGCAATTTATGGATTAATAACAACTGAAAAATGTTGGTTATGGTTTAAATGAAGAATGTGTCAGTCCTACTAAAAAGTAGCACACTTCTACTACAGGGTATGAAATAAGATATTTGTGAAGAAACTGTGTATGTGGACCAAATATTAAATTTTGAAACATTGCTTTATTTTAACATTTGTCGGGCCTATTTTAACACTAAGCATAAAATAGGGCAGGTTGTTTAAAGAAATTTATAGTCTGCATTGAAAGACACTGAACAACCTAAATCTCCCTTATACGGCTTAGTGATATTCTGTTTCATTTTAGATACAACTTTAAATATCCAGTAAGTCACTTGTAATAAATAAGCATGGTAGGAGTAAAACTATTCTTGACTGTTAACTTGGGAGTACACCATGATTTTTGCCTACATCAATGTGATTCTGCACTATATTGTGGGTGAATCTCTGATTAAGTTTCCTACCAAAGATTGTATCAGTAAATCAAAAGCACCAAGTAACACAGCGCTTACAAAATATATTTTCCTGAAAACTCTGGAGGGTTAAAATGATCAGTTAATAAAATGTCCAGATGTTGTGTGGACTTGTGGGTGATATGCCTTTATCAGCAGCAGGTTACCTGCAGCAGCTACTGCATACGTGACCAAGGTTCATTTCTGGTTTTCAAAATTATGTCACAGAAACAGCTCTAGGGGAGACAAAACAAGGGGTTTAAATGTGTCACTGGGTAAAGGGTAGATGTGCTTGGACTTTACGACTTCTGCCTTGTAAGGATGGATTGATGGGGGCTTCTTTCTGACAGAAACGGCAGCACAGAAGAACGTCAGGTGCTCTTGGGATGTCCTCCCTGTGGCAAGCTGATACCAGTGATCTGCTACTTCCTCATGATGGTGATTTTGCCTGTAAGGGACTGAAGTACAGTCCCACAATTTAGCAGATAAAAACTGAAGACTTCCCGCTAATTAGAATTAAAACAGCTCACATACATATCCTAGTTTTTCTAGAAGTGTTTTGAAGCAATGTTCTGGCATTCCTCCATGAAATGGCAGAAAGATATTTGAATCTTCAGATATACACATATATATGTGTTTTTTGTGTGTGCCTCTATCTATCTATCTATCTATCTATCTATCTATGCAAACGCATACATCCAGTGCTTTTATTTTTGTTTTCATAAGTAAGGCAGACCTTGAAAAAGGCTGTGAATCCTTTTGAAGTGTTTTTAGGAAGTTTCCAACCAATTTATTCTGGATTCTTTAATAAATTTACATTTAAACATCCCATTAAAGCCTAATTATTTTGAACAACCAGGGAAGGAAACTCAGAATTAAAAACAGAGTGAACATTTAAAGCCCTGATATAAAATGTTTGCTATTTTCATATAGTTATTTACAACTGTGTACTGACTGAATTAATGAGTTAATTTATTACCTGTATATGAGTATTTATTGTTGGTGTCATTATTATGTGACTGTAATTTTAATTAATTCCTTGACAGCGTGTCTGTGATTTCTATATGGAACATTAAATGTCAAATTGACTTTCTTTGTTGCCTCATTTGTAAGTATTAAAGTATTTATGTACAGTAAAAAGAAATTAGTAACAATTACTGTAAGAAATCTATTGAATATGCTAAATGAAAGCAGAATGCAAAAAACCCACCCTGCTGAGATTTAGACTATTTTGAATTCTTTACAAGTTAGATTGAGCATAGGACATGATCAAATGCAAAAAAAATAATAATCCATATATCAACCCTCTGTGTGAGTCTATATAATGGTTTCTATTTAATTTTTGAAGAGTACATTATGGAAGAGTACTTTCTGCAGTGATACTGAGGCAGAGGCAGGCAACTGCAGTCATATCATTGGTGATTAAGTGATTCTGTATGCTTGTTTTATTAATATTTAGATTAGTGACAATCAGAACTTCAGACTGAGTTCATCCGAAGTCCTCACTTTCTAATGTATTTTCAATGTAAAAATGTCATGGGCTTCTCAAAATCTGAGCATATCAATCAGAAATTGTTTGTTTGTTTGTTTGTTTTTCAAGTACATGTTATGGCAGCAGAGAAATTCCATATAGCTGGATAATTACTGGATTAGCCCTGAAAGTCTAGAAACTACCCCATGCCTTAACAGCAGCAGCAGCAGCAGCAGTAGTACTAATAGTGGAATTATGGCCCTGGAGGTCTGGTTTTTATCTTAAGCTTGTGCTAATTCTTATCACATAACTGGTAAGCCAGTTTTATGTATCTATGCTCTGAAAGCTCGGTTCTGGAAGTACCATAAATGAACATAAGAACTAAGAAAAGTGTGACAAGCCAGATAAATGTTTTCTGGAACAGATTCTATATCCAAGATCTATAGTTTTTCTGTCTACTGTAAGTCACTGTCACTGTAAGTCTTTCTATTACTTCAGTGGGGCTAAGACAAAACTTTCACTCCTTGCAATTTTGTAGTTAAATTTCCCATTCACAAGTAACTCTTGAAAAGACTGGTGCTGAAATTTTGCAAAAGTATTAAAAGCTGTAAGTTACTACAGTGTGGTGACACCCTGTAATTACTGTGAAGCCCTTACACTTTTTGTATTGGCCCAGAGTAGAATTTTACAACCAAAGCTTTTAAATATACTGAAGATATTTCAGCAGAAATGCTGGTGTCACTTTTTGATGTTGTTGAAACCTTGAGGACAAAGCTAAATCCCATTTTTAGGTGGGAGTATTTGGTAGTGAATTAGGGTAGGAAACTTCTAATTTTTATTCAGAGTGGTCATCCTTATTGGATTGATTCTAAATATTTTGAATTTTTATTATCCTATTAGAATATTGTATTCCTACCCTCAGTTGAAATCTAAAATAATAGATATAAAATACAGGTTGGATAAGGCGATTTAATTAGCACAAAAAATTGAAAACATACATACTAAGAAATTTAACCGTAATTTTAGGTTGATGAGTTAACCTGAATACATATTTTTATATTCCATATTTTAAACCTTAACATAATTAAAATGGGCCAGATCTTTTAATCTCTATATCTAATTTTCCTTTACAGGTATATTAATAAACATTCCAGGAGATGCCAATGGCTTTATATAATGCTGATTGCAAAAGAAAACCTTATTTCTCATAGCAGAAAAATCCACCCACATGGAACCTTTTGAGTGGTCTGGATAAGGATCTTCTGTATTAATGAAGTTTATTTGCATGGTAAACATGCTTATTTTGTGTTTTCCTGACTCAGTGTCTTATCTCAGCCTTTCATTTGCAGATTAAACAGGCAACTGAACATGGGATTTTTTTTTTCCTGTAGAAACCTTTTTTTAATTATGGTGGTTTTTTGATCTTAGAGCATTACAGATCAAAATGCTGATGTTTTATGAAGTCCCCCATACTGATGTTTGTATTATATTACGGTATATGGTTAAAAAGAGGCCAATGTTAAAGAGAATAATAAGAAATTTCTTTAGGTTCTGATATCTTCTAAAGTTAATGCAGTGGTTAAGACCTATGTGAAGAGTGTTCAGTCCACGAAGTTGCCATGCAGTTACTTCAGGAGCTGATTTCAGTGTAACCACACACTGAAGTATTTACTTCATTTTTCAAAACTTTTTCAAAATCCGAGCTACAGCTCTTTCAGGACTTGCTTATTAAGAGGCAACTTTAATCTACATGGGTGTATAAATCCACACATTTGAGCTTCCATAAATTAAGACTGGTTTGACCTGGGGCATAATATTATGGTAGTACTTAGTTCCCCTTCAGAACCACGGGGAACCATTGTTCTGTTCACAGGGCCTGCATATGAAAGACAGATCTGCCCTAAAGAGCTTCTAGTCAAAACAGACCTGACAAATAATAGGAGGAAAGAGCTGTTATTCGTGTTCACATTTTATACCTGAAAAACTGATTCATAGAAGATGTTATGAAAAGCCCATAAAAGTCAGGGAAAGGCTTCCAGTGACTTCAGTGGATCTATGATATTATATCAGCCAAGCACTTAGGGACATGCTTTAAATGATTGTCTCACTGTAAGGCCTGTTCCACAGAAGGTTTGCAGAATAGGCTGAAAACAGTATTTCTGGTGCCAGTACTGAAAGAATTACCCACAAATGCTGTAATTTTGCCAAAAGGTAAATCTATTTATGGAGGCCTATTCAGTCTTTCATCAGTTAGATGATCCCCTGTATATGGAAACACGCACCTTGCATTTCAGTTAAAGACCGCAGATCTGATTTGTAGCCTATGAAAATCAATTCTGTTCTTCAGCAGACTTTACACAGCGACTCCAGGGAATTTTAATCATTGATACGAGAATTCCAAAACTGATCTAATGTTTAAGAAAGAATTTTTTCCTTGCTACCACAGAAAATACTGGTTTTGTGTCAACCTCAGAAATGTCTTACTCATTCTCTCTGAGTAATACACCATAAAGTAGGTCATAATCTGGGGCATCTGAAATTTCAGTTGTAATGGATCTTGCATGCAGCAGCCAAGGGCAAGTTTCTTGCCACCAGCTCACTCTTCAGATCTCCTTTGCAGTGTTTATATTCAGGCTCCCCATCAATGTCAGTAGGAGCTCAGCCTATGCTGGAGGTACAGACTGTGCAGGGAAAGAAATGGACGATCATCTGGGAAGTGAGAAAGGAACAGTAATAAAAATGAAAGAGTAGCAAGCTATTAAAAGAGTCTAGCCTGTTCCAGCATTCTAGAACATCAAATTCATGTTCTGTTTGGTGGTATTCATTAGCATCAGTAAACATTATTAATTATGCAAAGAGCCAGAATTCATGCAATGCATAATCACCCACAAACACACACATGAAAGGTCCTCCTTATCACAGAATGTTTAGCACCTCATATTTTCATTTGGCCAGATGAGAGTGGCCTAGAGTAGAAAAATATGTTTCTCAGGCACCAGTCAAATTTGTGGTTTTGGCTAGAGATACCTACAGAGATGCTGTAGGAGGAAAGAGAAAGGAAAGGAAATCAAGGTCAGAATCCATTGTCATTCTCACAGGGGAATGGCACACTGGATATTCTGGCAGCCTTGATGGCTGAAAAGGTGGAAGAAAACAGAGAAGACAAAAACCAAGCCAGGGCCATTGGCTCAGATGGATTCAGAGCACACTGATCTGTTGAAAATCATTTAATGAGAAGAAGTTTTGGAGAAACAACTAAATATTGGTCAATGGAGGGGAGAAAAAGTACCTGTGCAGTTGAGCAACCACAGTTCTGTGATAGCTTCAGCCTTCTGATCACCACAGCAGCTGAGAAGATTTAACACTCAAATAACCCACCTGTCCTTCAGAAATCTACAATGTCTCCAAAATATGTATTGTGTAGGTGACAATTTAATAGAAACTCATTACTAAAGTTAACAGTAAATATTTTAAACTACCCATGCAAGGCAGAAAATCGCAAGTTTAGGAGTATAATTCTGGTTTTAGTATGTTGTATTAGATTACAAGTGACACCAAACTTGAGTGATCTGCAGCTGTAGGTGCAGTCAGTGCTGCAATGTATAAGCAGAGCTGGTTGTATTACAGATGCAAACTCAGCCAGGACTTGGAATTTTGTTGCTGTCAGGGTTGAAGTGGAAGCCTTACTAGGATTATAATGTTTCATGTTTTTGTTACAGTGTCCAAAGCAAACATTGTCTCCTTGGACGCATAGCACCTCTTTTAAGCAAAACTGCCTTTTGCATGTGATGCTCAAGAGTAAACACTACAAATCTGATTTACCCAAACATCACTTTAGTTATTGGAGACAGATCAGTGGCAATGCATAAGTAAGCATTTTTCAATTTTACAGGAGATAAATAAAAGCATCTTTAATGCTCTTGTTTTGAAAGAAACACTCCTGTGGTTCATTTTTTTTTACGTAATGGGAATCTGTCAGTTTTGCCTCAGTTTATATTGGGTGTTTTTCCATGCCCTGGTGACTGTAGTTGGTCAGAACAACACCTGCAGCCAAAAGCTCTGTTAACTTGTCTTGGCAACTGTGGTTTGCATGCTTGCCTGCTTCTGGCATGGTTGTTCATTTTGTTATGTCTTTGCAGTTAACTTAGGCTACTACTAAAAGAATGTGTGATTTCCCTTTTCCAAATGCTTTATTTTCTCATTGGCTGACACAAATCTCCCTTTCAGGAAGAGCTGGATAAATGTCCTCTGAACTTGTATGATTTTTATGGGTGCTGCTGGTAGTTAAGGAGGCACTGCTGAACTGGAACAGAAAATGCCTCCATTCTTACCTGTTGGGAGTGTATCTGGTAGGATGGAACCTCGTGTCCAGAAGAAAGGTCCTGTAAAGTTTGAATGTTACTCAGTACAGAGTCTCCAAAACAACTCAGACAGAGTCTCCAAAACAACCTGAGCGATATCTGCATTGCAAATAGCTGTTGATAACCATTTGTGTTAATCATGTGCAACTCTTGTTGGCTGCTAAGGAAAATTTAACAGAGGTTGGAGTTGTGGAATCTTACCAGTTTAGAGACTGTCCCTGCTGTCTACGTGGGAAAAACCATTCATAAAGACGGAAAAAAAGTACTTTCTATTAATATTAGATTACTAAGAACTGGAAAACAAAGATTGACAGTTAGGATGTTCATAGATTTAAAGGAGTATCATGCGTTTCATCTTGAGGGTTTATAGTAGCAAACATGCAGTGTGATGATTCCCAGGTGTGGAGACACAGCCCTCTAGGGAGTTCCATCCTGTGTGGTTTCTCCTGGGAAGCTGTTCAGACCTTTCTCTGGAGGAAGGCTCAGTGAGGAGTGTGCAGTAATCAACAGTGCCATCTTGTGAGTAAAGCCCACCCCTGCACATCGATACAGGAATTACAGCCAGCAATGAAACATATATACATATATACATACATACATACATATATGTATATATATATATATATGTATGCTATTTCCTTTTAGGAGTATCTGGGTCTTTCTGAGAAGCTACCTGTTCAAAACACCAGGAACATAGATTGTTTCCTTATATGAATAGGCTCCCATGCTGGCCATATCCGTTGAACTTGTAGGCAGGGTTGTATGGGAGTTTATCCTGTAAATCAATACCTGCTGTAAAATACAGTAGTACATAGCAGAATTTACCTCCTTGTGTCCCCCATGACCTTTCTTCTTTGCTTTCTTTTTGTCATTCAGCAGGTAAGAGCATGCAAATTCACCATGAAAGGCATTTTAGCAAATAATAGTCAATCCTACTTTATAAAGAATGATTTATGATATTATTTCTGTTACTCGTTATTGGCTCCATTCCTTGAGATGATGAAGGACCTATCTTTATTAACCTCAGCTAGCTGAAAACATTTCATCTGTGAGGGTTTTTTTTGAAGAAATGCATCTTGGTAACTCATGATGGAAGGCATCTGTGCTGACCCATCAGCATTGCTATGACTTTCAATATATTATACTTAATAACAAATAAACATCCTTAGCCAGAAACAGAATCCTGCACTGCAGCTTGATTACATCCGCAAAGAACAGTGATTGCCCAGACTATCTGAATACAAAAACAGTGAGTGATGGTGAGCAAACACAATCTGTTTAAAGTTGCACTGGAGAAATACTTTCAGTCCACAAACCAAGGGTTTATCATTATTCCAAGGTGGTGGAATAATGATTCCCCCATTGATTGTAGCAGTTGTCCCTAATCTAGATGGGGAGATAGTGAATACAGTGGCAGCTCTCTCTGGAAAATGCAGCTGAACTTTTCAAAGTAAAAGTGGGGCAAATTGTCTTCATAAAAGATTGCTGGGACATGTAGTCAAGAGAAACAGGCATTGTGGATTTCTTCATGCCAAGGCTGGATGCTGTCTGGAAGGTAATGTTTGGTCAAATGTAACTACTGTGGTCAAGCAGAATGAAATGTGAGTAAAAATTGCTGTAATACATAGCTGTTATTTATTTTAGACCCATTTTAAAGAACTAATTGATACTTCTAAATTTATTTTTAGGGAAAAATCCTTAAGCACAAACAAAGGCTTAGTAAAACAAAACTTAGTAAAACACTGAAGCCTCTGATGACAAATTTATTTGTACCTTTGTTCCATTAGTAGCCTCTGTGTTTTGAGGGCCTCTGTGAGTCTCACTGATATTGATTTGATGCTCTGGGTCTGCAACAGGTCAGACTAGATGGATCTCTAGCAGATATCACCTGGGAAGTCACAGTTTGTTCAGGACAGGGAGCAGCGTTGAATTTCAAAGGCATACTAGAATTTTAATGCTCAAATATCACAATAACAGGTTTTTTTGTGGAATAGCCAGATTCTTCCTCCTTATGAGGCCCATTAATTTAAAGGAAAACAGTAAGGGGGGAGAAAAAAACCCAAACCGAAACAAACAACCCTCAAACAAACAAGGAAACAACAACAACAACAACAAAAACCAAACCTACTAACCTAAACCAAAATTTTAAAAACCGCAAAACATAAATAAGATAAAGGAATGAATGAGGCTGGATCAATCTGTGAGTTCTGCTTTGTATGTTTTTCTTGAGTTTTTTTATAGTTCTCAACAAGAATTTGAAGTTGTAACTTCTTTCACAGGTAAAAAATACATCACGTTGAGCAAGAGAGTACCAGTATCTTTAATAGTGGGTGTTAAGTTCAGCCAGCCAAAGCCTCTCTGAGATTAGGTGCATGTTACATGGCATCTGATGTGGTTCTGAGCACCAGCTCAAACTGATCTAACGTCTTCTTTAGCAAACTCCTGTGTTCTTTTTACTTTTTATTAGCTTCAGTTTTCTTTCAATGGATTGGTTTGGTTTTCATACAAGTCTCTTAATAATTAAATAACAGAAAATTGGGATGTTAAGCAAAACTGAACTATGAGACATTCTCAATTTATTTATCTATTTATTTGCTTGCCTGCCTATTTATTTATTTATTTATTTATTTATTTATTTATTCCTTTTGCCACTCATCTCCTATTCTCTACTCAAATGTAGGATAAAAATCACCATTTCCTTTAATGTGCTCTGTATTAATCTCAGATAAATTGTCTTTACCTAATTAATGTTCTTTGATGAGGTTTAGTGATAAAAGTGAAAGTTTTGTGTGACAATATAATGATTATAGATAGTTAAAGATTTTGTCTGCACCATTGTAATGGTCCCAATTCATAGGCCTTCTGAAGAACCCATTCAGTCGTTTCAGATGTTTTTCACAGTTTTACTTGTGACCAGGATATTTTTATGGTCCTATTGTGTTCTAATGTAGAATGCAAAGAATTTTCTTCATTACTGCTTGCTTGATTTATACTCAAACACATACATATACAGTATATATTGCTGATGGAATACCCATAGGGAAAGAAAGTAGCAAAACAGACATTTTGGTGTGTTTGTTGTCAGGAAATGTCATGATTCATCTTTCATGAGCATCTGCAAATATGCATCTGCCAAATCTATTTTACTAGAAACTTGTTCTCAGCCAAACATATTCTCACCCCAAGAGTAAAACATTTTTGATTGACAAGTAGAAAAGGATTAATGATTACTTTAATGTCTCTACAGATTCCCACATTCCCATTTTCTGCTGCACAATAGGAACAAAGATCACGATTCACTCTCACTGTCACATGATAGGAATGAAATTATTATTTTTCCAGTTCTTTGCATATCCTTTTGAAGTGACAGAGGGGGAACAAATGAG
Source organism: Lepidothrix coronata (assembly GCF_001604755.1). NCBI lineage: Eukaryota > Metazoa > Chordata > Aves > Passeriformes > Pipridae > Lepidothrix > Lepidothrix coronata. Next base: position 253,551 of record NW_016690322.1, on the reverse strand, counting down.
GCCTTACAGGATGAAGACTATGGCCCACCCTCAGTGGTTAGCTTTGCTTAAAAATATATTTAGTTCTGAGGTGCTATTTCCAGAACACTGTGTTCTAATCTGCATCAAGCACTACTAATGAAATGAAATTTATGAAAATTGGCATAATTCTTGCTCTGCTATTAGGAGGGTCTATGGCAGTCCCACATATGAAACTGTAGTAATTATCAGGGTTCATCAGGCCACACTGTTTCCTGTCTCTCTCTGATTTCATCCAGTTCTTGTTCTCACACCTAGAGAACAAAATTTCCATTATAGCTGTGCAATGAAATTGTAACCCATGTTTTAGCAGGCTGAATACAGAAATTGCACTGGGACATTAAACTAAAGTTTAATATCCTCTGATAAGAATATACTCTGCCATTCTGTGACTGTCTTTCAGTTTGAGACTAAATATTGCAGAGCACGTAAAGTGGCTACTAAGCTTCCTGACAGTTCTGAGCCATAATCTGTTGGATTTCATTAGGAGCAGGGGAGAGAAGGGAGAAGGACTCTCCTTATTTATTTTGGCAGATGAAGTTGTCAACATCTTCTGAAGTCAGCAAACAGCAAGCCCAAACCAGGGACACTAAAGTTGAAATAACTTATGTCCCATGATTAGGATTAAAGCTCAGGTGTTTTAAATGCAGTCCTGCCCTCTAATCTTAAAACAGAGCTCATTTCAATGCAGAAATTAAATCATACCCTCAAGAATGCAACTAAATGTGGTTAATATGATATCATGGTTTGCTGTGAGGATTATTTTTGGGTGCTGTAAATGCTAAAGTACAGAAAGATAACCAATGATTTCCAGGTATCATTTTTTAGTATGAAAAGTTAAAGGGGACAAAAAAAAAAAGCTATGTTCCACAGTATTTATTGACTTTTCCTTCTTCATCCTTAGTGGCAAATTCACAGCATTTCATTAATTTATGTTGTGCTTCCTTCCTCTTCTAACTTAGTCTGGTTTTTTTGCCTCATCTTGTTTAACGTTTAATTGCATGTTTATCTTTTCTCTCTAAAAGTAGTAAACTTATCAGTAAAACGAGGGAAAAATGGTTTGGGGTGTGTAAATCACTTGTTGCAGTCCACAAAAGCCATTAGAAGGGTTGTCTCCTTTGTACTCTTTTTTGTTTGTGTGTTTGTTTGTTTTCTTCATTTATCCAGACTAAAAAACATTCAAAACATCAACAGATCTCCACGTGGTTCATTTCTTATCTAATGTGGGGTGAATTTCTGACTGAAATTTCTGTGCTGGAAATGCAAATACTTGTTTTGGCTAAATCCCTCCACATTCTGCTGCCCACCAGCCTGGGTTGGACATCAGAGAGATGGTCTCCTGTATATAAAGGATAAATGAGTTAATAAAAAATAAAGTACAGAGGAGGCCAGAGTAAATGGAGCATATAATTTTCTCATGAACTGGTCTCTTAAGTTTCATTTTGCAAGGCACCTTGATTTTCTACATATTTATGAAAATCTGAAAGAGTGAACTCGATGCTTAGTGTGAAATGTACTTAGCAATTTTCAGTTAGGCTGTATCTTGCTTTCCCTGTCAGAAGACCCAGTATATTCTGCAGGCACTATCACAAAAGATAGCAAATTAATGATAATTTGCTGTTATGAGCTTCTGTAGTGCTGCAAACCTTCCTTCAGAACCATTCGTCTTACAAAACAAGTCCACATGCCAGTTTGTGCTGTTTGGGAACATGCAAGCAGAAACATTGACAAACGGATTCTTAAGCGTGGAATGTGATGCTTCAAGAATAAAAGTTACTTAAGATTGACATCATTGCATATATATAAAACAAAGTAAAAATATTAAGAAAGATGGGTGAATATAAACTTTTGAAAAACTTTTGAGATAGAGATGGGGGTTTTCTTCTAGCATCCAAATGGTGTTTTCAATCTTGAAAGCTCCAAAGCAGTTTATAAAGATAATTAGGCATAAATGTCCCCATTTCACAGCTGTGCAAACAGAGGGAAACAGTTCTATAACCTACTTACCAAAATCTTACAGAGGTAAGCAAATCTTGAGCCACCAGATTGCAAGCACTGGTTCATTAAGATTGCTTTTGTGTGCCTAGTTCTTTTTAGCTAAAGTAATTATTATTGATATATCAAAGGAGTAAAAGTAGTCCTAGATCTCAAGCTCTTAATATGACCTGTTTTATTCCCGTGTAATGTTACATTTCTTTGATGAGACGTAAGCTTCAGAACAATTCAAAATATTTCAATTCTCTGCCTCATCACGGCCTTTGAATGCCACTAAAATTTCCAGTGTAATGTCTGGGCAGGTGTAAAGCAAGAGCCACCTGGCTACAGCACTGCAACATCACAGTAAAATGAACTACCCAGGTGTTGCCCCAACCACCAGTTGCAAGGCACTCAGGAAAGGAGCTTATAAACAGAGGGGTTCTGCAGTTTTCTAAGTACACAGCATAGAGTCTCCTGCATTAGCAGCATCTCCATGACAACTGCTTTATAATTCATGCCACATAATATATAACTTTGCTGTTAAAAAAAAAAAACAAAAAACCTGCCAACATACTAACAAGGCCGCATTCTTAAAAATTAAATGAACCTGAAAGATTTTTAAGCAATCAATTAACCATTAAATAAAGCTTTAGGGACATCAGACAGTGAGAATGACATTATTTACGGCTTTGGTGTGATCATGAAATCTCATTCCTTGCCTCTCCACTGTTCTCACCATTTCAAATCCCCATAATTGATACTGATGCAACATTTCAGTCAATAGGTATAAATGGAGATGAGGAGCACGAATGGCTCTTTGGCATTTAATGAGTAAATAGCATCTCATGGAGCTTCATGTTTCAGAATTTTTTGCTAATCAATCTTTTTTTAACTGAAAGAGTTGAAGTGTTTGAGGCATATCAACAGGTTTGGGGATTAGCAAACAATGGAATGATAGCAAAGATAATGGAAAAAATGTGTTCTAATGTGGTATAGAGAATTAAAACTATCAAAATGTCTCTCCCAGTTATTTCTTCAATGCCAAAGTAACCAATCAAATAAAACTGCTGCTGTAAGATTAATAGACATTCTGAAAGGTGTGAAATGCAGTGTAACTTTAGTTCTGTAAATTTACCAAGACAGCAGATGTGAGAGGAAGAAACAGATAACTAGATCCAAGATTTTATTGAGTATATCCTACTTTAAGAGTTAGAAAAAAGAAATAAGGGTAACAGGGTTTAATGTTTAGCGGATTGCGACCATACTATTAATTGTTCTGGTTTAATCAACATCTGCTCATTTTAACTTAGTAATTTTATTTTAAACATCAACTCTAGGAAATGCTGGGATGCAGGTCTTGACTCCTTCTGTATCAAAAGGGGGATATGAACACCCATCATAAGACTGCTCAGTTGTTTTTATGCTGACTTTTGTATTTGGGTTTTTTTGTTATATGTAAAGAATATGTATTGACTTCAGAACTGAGGAACAGAAACGACACAAGATATCAAATAGGAAGGAATTACCAACTAATGAGTAAAAGACTTCTGTTGGGTTATAAAACTCAAGCCCAGTTAAAGAAACAGTAAGGCAAAGAAACACATTCTGGAATGAGAAACACTACTCCAAAATACAGGGACCTCATCATGAGACAAATTTTTGACTTAAGTTTACAGGTTTAATTTAAAAACTACCAAAAACACAAGCCTAATTCCCCAGTGAGATCTACTTCAGAAACAAGCATTAGTGACCAAATGACAGCAGCTGTGTACAGCTAATCCCAAAGCAGGGTGTGCTTATATCAGAAACACATGATTTTGGCTGCTCTCTGAGTGTCTTTGTTTACTGCATTTCCTCCAGTTGATGAGAGAAGAATTGAACTAAAATATCCAGCAGCAGTTCGAAATGGGACTGATGTTTCACTTTTTTTTCCCCAGTGTTCCAGGTATGAAGTATTATTTTGAGATTTATGTGACTCTGGGGCAGAATTTAAAATGTTAAGTTTACAGAGAGATGGAATTTTGGATTGAAAATAGACTAAATCTAGTGCTTGAACCCGAGGAACTGAGGCAATTCTTTATTTCATTTGTTAGGGAGGTTCAGGGGTATATACTAATGTATACTGTGGGGTTTTGTTTGTATTGACTGTCATGTTTCTCAATTACTGGGGCCTGTGCTTCCGCAGAGGACTCAGAATTTGACAGTGGGGGAGTGGAAGAAGTGGAACATTTTGTACAACATAAAGACAGTTTAATTTTCCACAGCTAAAAATGATAAAAACTCCCAGTGGAGTTGAGCTGCGTTTTTCTTTTAAACAACGACAACAAAAAAATAAGCTTCTCTCAATAGATTCTACCAGGTCCATAGTCAAACTTCTGCTTTCAGTCCTAGCATCAGGTTGCACTAGAAACACTGAAATAAGGAGTGAAGGAGGCAGTTGCACACAAATATCGTTGCTAGTAGAATGGCAAAGATAATCAAGTACGAGTTTATTGTTGCCAGTTGCATCCAGAGGGACTTGGAGTCTGGGTTGAATGAGGTTGGGCCTTCCACAGATTAACCTTCTCAGTAATAGCATTGTGAATTAGGCAACTAGTTTAATTATGTTGACCATTGATAACTATTTCTTTTCTCTGACCATGTCATTCCATCTTTCAATGGAATGTGTTTATTCCTTTCCTTCTGTCTGCAATCCATGTAGCTCTGGCCACCTGTTCAGAATATTTCTTCCCTGGTACATTCAGTATTTGCTCAGTTAATTCTTCCTTTTTCCTCTTTCTTCAAAGAGCTACTGCTGTGTTGAACAATCTTTCTACCTCCCTCTCTTCAATTCTTGTCTTCCTCTTAGGCACCCAGACTGTGTGCTGAACATACTGATTTTGTGTCTTGTACAATGCTAAGAATATCAGTTTTTAATAAACATCAGTACAGCAAATGCACAGTTGCTATAACAGAAATAAATAGCTCAGGCAAAAATTGAGACACTGCTGCCTCTGCAACAGCCACTGGCTGCAGTAACTGTAAAATGTAACTAATAACTAAATTGTCAGTTTTGGTGGGTGCTAAAGAAACCAAGCAATGTCACACATGCAGATGTTTACTTTCCATTATCCTAGTAACCCCCAGTATAGATATATCCTTGTGGTGCAATGTAAACTCCTTTCAAGATGCCATTTAAGAGAAATTTAATCTGTATAGAGCACTAACAAACTGAAGCACAGCGGATTTATTCATTTAAGAGAATTATTCATTTAATTTTCACCATTTAGTATTTATATTCATTTACCATTCATTTATTCTCTTCATTTTTATTCATTTATTCATTTATAAAATATTCATTGTAATGGATTTCATTATCACTATAGTAACTGTAGGGACAGATTTGCAATAATTTCATTCCTTAAATAGGTCTAGTTTTGGAAAAACAGGGTAAGGCCACTTGTTCTGTTAGGTTCATTCCCTTTTCTCAGAAGTGTTTGTCTCTTTACTCCCCTTGTTTCTTTACAGCCCTCCCTAGTTTCTCTTAAATTCCTTTATGTTTTATGGCAACAGCTTAGTTCAGTGATATTAGAGCAAATGCTTGACTGATGTGAATTACTGACATCAGAGTGTGTTATTCAGTGCTTTGGACACTGATTTCGTCTGCTAATTTCTCCATATATTTCTTTGCTTTTCCCTATAGGATGGCTTTTCCTCTAAAATTCACTTCTTATTCCCTTTTAATGCCAGTTCCATTTCTATGTAAATTAGTCCCCTGCAAACCAGGGAACAATGACCTTTTGAGCAACAAGTGTTGTGAACTATAGCAGAAGAAAGTCTAGACCTCTGAAAACAGTCAGTTCTGTGTATTAACAGTTCTGTGTATTAATTTCCATTGGAGCACTGAGAATTCAGGTCTTAAAAAAAAAAAAAAAAAAAAAAAAAAACCAGCAAAAAAAGCCATTTTTTCTTCTAGTGTGAAAACACTGGGTGAATAGTACCTTCCAACTTCACCAGGCATCAGATTGTGCTTTTGATGAGAAGAAGAAGGACTGGATCATCCAATGCCTTTTGTGTATGACCAATGCTTTTGAGTTAGGGTTCTAGTTCTTTGGTTATAGCTACAGAGACTGGTACCAAGTGCTTACACAGTTGAGTCTCTGAAGTGTATTACCAGTCACCTTAAAAGATATCATTTTATGTGTAGTGAAATATTATCCTGGAGAGCAGAATATTCCCAGTTGTACCCATTTTTGTTCTTGGTGAAGGGTTAAGTTTGTAGTTTTTCCCCTTCCCCTTCCACAGATGGCTCTGTGACCAATTTAGTGCTGCTTTGCATTGTAACTTCCAGCCAGTGGCAGTGTCTGGTCTCCCATATCGAAATGTTTTCTTCTTTAAGCAACTGGTGCATTTGAAACTTAAACTCAATAATCTTTAAAAAACTCTTAATTCAAGCCATTCCAGTCATATAGTCTTTCACAGTGCTCTGAGTCCTGTCAGAAACTTTGGTGCTGTTTCAACAACAGAAACACAACCGAAATATTTTACTTCATTGTAGTTGGTTGGATAGTACCTGTATTTAACATTTACTCTTTTTTTTAATTATTTATAACACCAGATTAGAAAAAAAATTCCTATCCTTGTAGAAAGCATAATGCACTCATCATGAACTGGGTATTCCCTACAATTGTATATTCAATAAACTGAACTGCTTCAGATATTTACATTCAGAAGGTTATCTCTGTTGCCAGAAGAGCTAGAAGTAATTTTCTTTACAATGAGATCTTAAGTTTGTAGAGTGTGTTGTGACCCTGAAGCAAAACCACTTCATACCCCAACCTGTGTCTGCGACTCTAGTTTTCAGAAGCACTGCTCTGGAGGATTTTTATCAGCTCCAAAAATGTCTTATCTCTGGTTGCTTTTAACTGCATAATAAGAGGTCATTAGAAATAGGTAATGTCTTCTTAAAGGTTTATAATCTAAAACCCACAGTTGTCAATAGAAGAGTCATCGATTTCAGGGACTGTGAATCCAGGTATTTATTCCATAATATGTGCTGTTTGCTTAGTAAACTTAGTAGTAGTGAGATATGAGGAAATGGGACTGCCTATTAAAGCTGGACAGAAATATTCTGGTGGCATTTGCTTTTTCAGATAAAGTCTTGAAATTCCTGTGAATCTAAATATTTTGCAGCAGTGAGCCTCTTTAATTAACCTCTGCCTCAGAAAGCAATCCTCTTTGCAGCTCACCTGCCCAGCTCCTCCCAGGCCCTGAGAATCCCTGGAGCACTGGAGAGGAAATCCCAGGGCTCCTGTGAGGCTACAATACCATCTCCAGGGTTTTAGCCTGCAGGAGCTCTGAGTGGTTTCCTGCTGATGAGACTGATTTCTCTGAGGGTGAACCTCAAAGGTTAGGCCCAGACACAATGTAACATCATTAATATAAATGTGTACTTTTCTTTACACTCAAACTAATTTTCTTCAAAATATTGGAACTTCCAAAAAAAGATTTTTTTTTTTTTATCAATTAATGAAACTTAGGGAAAAAAAATAAAAGTGTACGTTCAAATAAGAGCAGACATAGTTTATACTTTCATCTCATCTTCTTGTGCAGTGTTTGAATGAGTTTTATATTTGAGGGAGTTTCACTCCCTCTCAGTAGAGACTCAGGTCAGTGGGAAATGATCTAATTTATACTTTAACCCTCTGGTGTGTGTATGTACATTTTTTCATTAAATCTGAACATTAACCTAATGGCCTTTAGGCACAATGCTTTCTGAAAAACTTAAGCATGCTGTTTATTGCTTTCCAGCTCCAGTTCCTCTTGCAAACACTACGGGGACCTCATTAAACTCTGCAGCTGTATTATCCTCCTCCTTTATTAAGTTCCTTCAAATATCCTGCCGTGGTCTAATGTCTTCTCTTGTCAGCTTCACTTCACTTCATACACCTGATGGAGACTTTATTGTTTCTATTTCCTTGCTCTGAAAACTTCATTCATAGCCAGTTTTGACTTCTCAGGATTTTCTTTTAGTTGATCCCTCCATTGTGTCAGCCTTTGTAGTCCCTTGATTATACTCTGTGCTTTTTAGACATGACATGCATTTTTTAATCATTATTTTAATTTCCTGATTTAAATCTAAATAGGGCAAGAAGTACAGCAGAAACATAGATGGTCTTGTAATCTTTTCTATTGTCCCGAAAAAAAGGGGAACTTGCAATAACATGAAAAAATAGTCTCAAAACCTGGAGAAACTTGAGTTTTATTTTTAGGAAGCTGTTAGTCCAGCAAGTAAACTGGTGGGTATAAAGGGCAGTTCAATGCACTGGTATATCCTAAAAGTTGGAGCCACAGCCACTCTTTGCCTCTTGAATCTGCCACATGGGTTTTGTATTGATTTCCCCCAATTCTTGCTGCCACTCCAGGCTCTTTTGACCTTCCTGGCAAACATTAGTATTACAGGAAAGGTGAAGGATGCTTTTTTGAGGGACCTCTACCTGTTATATCCAGTCTTACCCACATATTGTGGTGTCTATAGAGACAAATTTCATCCTTAACTTCTTTCACCAGTTTCAAGAGACTTAGTTTTATGCATTTAACCTGAGCTGACTGTTACCTCCTCATATTAGTTCCACTCTCTTGTTATCTCTATGTCACTCTCAGCAATAAATGAACATGTAAACACATTTCAGAAAAATTAGAGATACTGGAAAAATTAATATTAAACTGTTCATGAAAAATTGGAACTTATATAGACAAAAAAAAATCTTTCAAAAAAATGGTATAGTAATGTAACAATTATCTCATGCAGAGCCAGCACAAGTCAGCATTTTAAAGAATTCTACATATCCACTTACAAGTACTTATGATTCTCAGTGCAACCTGTTAAACAAAGTCAACTATGCCAGACTAATGCCAAATCAATTACTGTCACTTACATGTCATACACCTACAGAAAAAAATATTCTGAGTTGAATGTAGCAATTGTTTCAGGCAACAATACATTCATAATCTGAGCTTCTGAAATTAAAGAGTCTGGTGAAGTACAAGAGAGAATTTACCATATGTTAGGACTTTCCAGTGTTGGTGTTCCTACCATGCTGAACTGGAAGTTGGGTTGTTATTGCACTTTACAGTAAGTTGAACATTCAGTGTCTTACTGGTCTAACAGATCTTCATTGTAATCACTCAAAAACTGCTCCTGTTAGTTTCAGAATGTTTCTTGAATAAATCAGAATTAATTGTGGGGTTTAGAATTCAGTTTCTCAAATTATTCATGGGGGTTTATTTGTAAAAAATAGGTTTAAACTTGAAGAAATTATTCCTACCTACAGATAGGTAGCAGTGTGATTAAGTTTACGCAGATTGATAAAGAGGTCAGAGGAAATACTTTGCTTTAGGGTTTTCTTAGATCAATTAATGAGTAATCCCAGCTCCCCTGTGTTGTACTATACAACCAGAGTATCCTCAGTAGTCCCTGATGCAATGGTGGTACCAACATCACATATCTAAGCTTTTAATGTTAAAACTTGATCATACAATCATAGAGTTGTTTGGGTTGGAGTGGACATCAAGGATCATCTAATTCAAACCCCCTGTCATAGGCAGGAACACCTTCCATTAGACCAGGCTGCTCCAAGCCCCATCCAGCCTGGCCTTGGACACTTCCAGGGATGGGCAGCCACAGCTTCTCTTGGCAACCTGTGCCAGGGCCTCACCGCATTCACAGTAAAGATTTTCTTCCCAATACCTAATCTAAACCTGCCCCTTTTTCAGTTTAAACCCATTCCCCCTTGTCCTGTCACTACATGCTCAAGAAAGATGCTTTCAAATCCTATATTTTGCAAAATGTTCATTAAGAGGGAGATACATATTCTTCTTTTTAAAATGTTACTTTTTTGTTTTATTTATTACTATTTCTGTTGGTTGGGTTCTATGAGAATTTGATACTCGTTTTGGCTGCTTATGCTGGTTAGTTCTTACTGACCACATGCTCCATTCTAGCTGTGTGCATTTAAGCTCAGGTCAAGAGTTGGGCAGACCAGAAACCTGCAAAACATGCAATACTTTTTATTTGCACTATGTCCTTACAGCTGCACGTTTTCTTGTCACAGTGGGTAACTCTGCTCATACAGTGCTGTGTGTATGTGGAAGTCAAGTGCAGTAGCATCATGTGTGTTTGACTTGGAAAGCACTCACAGGAATCAGAAACTTGCTTTCTTCAGAGTGAGTTCCTTGCTTGTTTGCAGAGAGCAAGCACAAAGGATGAGCACTGGGGATGGCTCCAGGCAAGGGTAGTTCGAAAGCAGAGGCTGAGTCTGGGGCCATCTGGTGTGTCAGCTCACATAGTGCAGGGCCAAGGTAGTGACACCTGTTAGAAACTGCTGCTGATGAGCAGGATTTTGCTCAATTTGTTACTGTCTCTGCAGATATTCCTGCATTAATTGGTCAAAGAGAATGAAAAGAATTACTAAATCCACCTTTTTAGTTACAAAATAAAAGTCTTTGTCATGGCTATAGAGAACAGAAAGCAAAATGAATATTTGTTTTTAACAATTCATCTTTATCTTATAAATCTGAAGGGTCCCATGGTGCCATGCTGATGCATGTGATATAGAGAACTGATTTGATACAGCTGATATAATCTGAATATTGCATCCTGGCAGCTGTCTGTATAATTTAAATACTGGAGATTTTCATCTGAACAGTTACTCTCTAAAACTAGGTTCAGGAAAGATTCTTTCTCAAGTTTCCGTTTGTGTTAGAACAGTTTACATTTTGGACAAAAATAATTGTATTTCCAGCCTGTAGAAGAAATGGCATTTTGAAAAAAGCTTTTTATTAGGATTTACCTTTAAGAAAAAAAAAAACACAAACCCAAAATACTAAAGAAATATAGCTAGTCTTTAAATAAAATTATTTTTTTTATCATCAACCAAAGTGTGCTCTTACAAGAGGCAATACTTTCAGTTATTTTAGTCTCAAAGGGTTTTTCAAAGCAAAAGAAGTTAGACTAAAAGAGTATATCAAAAATTACAAACCGTAAAGGGAAAAAAGCTATTTCTAAATGCCTAAACTTTTCAAGGAGATGAACAGGTGACAAAATAAAAGTGCTTCATGTTCCAGCTGTATTAAATTATGATGAAGGCAGTAGGAACAATGCAGCCTGCTGTTAATGAAGAGGCCGTGGTTATAGAAAGACTCGTTATGAAAATGAATTATTTTATACCTAAAATTACCTACAAATCTTCCAGTAAAAGGTGGCTGAACCCTGGGAATATTTTGAAAATGAACACTGGGCAGATGCTGAGGTGCCACTACCACCCCCTGCACAATAAGGGATGTGCAACTGATGGCAAGACAACTGAGCAGCCATGAAAGCTCCAAGCTCTGGGTGATTTATTCAGAAGCCTTTCAATAACATCCATGGGCAATTCTAGAAGATTTTGAGAGTTTTATGCCTGGACAGATTTATAGGGGTTATTTTTATTCCTTTAATTGTTCCGTGTTATTTAAGGAACAAACATCTATAACAGTCTGTACATAACTGTGGAGCTGCACAGACAGATCATTGCTCCACCCTCCCAGATTTTGCACAATTACATTTTTAAGAATATCCATTTCTATGGCTTAGATCATCCTTGAGCTACCTGCTGTAACCTGATGCATTCATTGGACTTACTCCAATTACATCAAAAGTAGGTATCAAAATCCCTGGGCTTTGATATTCCATGTTTTCCAAGGCAATCTGTCAGGGTGGGACTTCCCATCTTGTGTCTTTAAAATATAAGTATTGAAGCCATGGCCACAGGTACAACTTTCAAGGTTTCTAGGCACAGCTGACAGTCAGGCCCTGGATTGTCTGAAACAGGATCTCACCTTATGTAATTATTTCAGGCAATTTCTCTCATTGTTACCTTTCACCCAGGATCCTGGGAAAACACCTGCTGAGTATCCTAGAAGTCCCAAAAGGTTCTGTACAGAATGGACAACCTTTTCAGCTGTTGGTCCCAAGGAGTTTTTTCATATCAGAAAAATTATATTGTTTAAGGAATATCTGAAATTTTCCAGATTTGCTTAATTGTTTAAAAAACTCAAAAAGTGTTGGGGTGTGTGTAATATTCCTCTACTAAGCTTAAACTAGAATTTCACTATTTGCACATATGATTATTTTGCTGTTTGTTTATTGGTTCTGCTGTGGTTTACTTTAGGATTTTCCTGTATAAATAACTTAGCATATGTCCACAGTAACATAACCATTGTAATGTGGGTTTATTTATAAGCTCTTAGAAGTCATAAAACATACTTTGAATTATTTATATATGTATTTATATCTATATATTTGAACTTACTCTGCTGTAAGGCTAAAGGTCCTAGGCCCTCTGTCCTCCTGTCCATGACATGAGGTTTGGCACTGTGGTGTGGGTAACCTCAATCTGTCAGCTCTATCACAGTGAATGTGTGAGTGACTGTTTAGCTCATCCCCTGGCATTGCACAGTGTGGAAGTTCTGGACTCTCCAAGAGCCTGTCAGGAATTCAATCCATGATACGTGTGAATCTCAGAAAGACAGAGAGAAATGTTGGGCAAGACCTTTTGTGTTTAGTGAGTGGCATTTCCTGACAAAACTCTGCTGTGTTGAAAATGTTTTCCTTTCTAGTTCTGTTTCTTATGAAACTAAACTCTTTTTGCAACCAACTACTGCATAGTAAATTGATGTAAATTGTAATTTACATCAGAGCAGACTGTGACACAACAATATCGTTGTTTCCAGGGAGCAGAGGAGCTGTGGCCAGAGCAGAGATGTGCTCACAGGTAGTAAGGCTGTCATTGTCACTGCTATGCCATCAGTGTTGATCGACAGCTTTGCTGGGCTCCAAAATTTCTGGCTGTGAAAGAAAAAAAATCTTAATACATTCCTAAGTATTGTGATTCTTATCTTCATTTTTGTGAGATATGATTGTCCTGCACTATTAAGTTATTTCATATGCTAGCTGTAAGTATAGATTCTTCTGATTATTAAAATAGTAGTTCTCTTTCCTTTTATGCCAGTGTAAATAAGGAACAACTTGTCTGAAGTAAAAGAAATTACACATCTTGTTTTATCAATGCAACTAAAAAGGAGAACCAAGCCCCATATTTGTTTTATTCCTTGCTTAGCTTTCAGCAAAACTTTAGGTGCTGTAAATACCATTAAAAAAAAAAACACATTCCATTTTTCGCAACGTACAAGACAACAGCAAAATATATATTTCTTAGTTTTTTGGTATCTTAGTGTGTATATGAAATTAGTACAGGGTTCCAGGAAGATATGAAAGGACAGAGTCCTACCCAGGGAGCAAGTACCAGGAAATTGGTGTTGTGCTGTGCTATTTGCTGTGCCCTATTTTCACAGACAAACAATTTATGCCACCAAAAAATGCATGAAAGTTCAGAAATTACAAGAGTCCCTGTGGTGCTGTGAGTTGTTTTTCCTCCTGTTGTTTTTGGTGCCTTAGTTTCTCTTAACTGATGCAGGCATAAATCCCTTTTTTTCCTAAACAGGGATTCCATTCTGTGAGAGAAATTTTTTTTTTGATTTTCAACATGATCACACTGAAGGAGTTGCTACCTGTCCCCAGTTTCAGTTTTTCAAAGGTACAGCCCATCTAAGGGGGCTAAGGAAATTCTTCCTTCTCTGCTGATGCAGAGAGAAGCATAGTGGCAGGGGATGAGGAAAAGGCTGAGGTACTTAGACTTACACTATGTGTAAATGTAGCTTTAATATAAAAATTGATAAATCTCACAGATAAGTATAATGTAAGGCCAGGTATACAATATATAAATTTAATACCTGCTTATTATAAAGTTTCTCGCTCTGAAAAATACCACAGGGATTAGCAGGATAAATAAAACGAAGTTTCAGCCACTGTGGTTTTTTTTTTCCTCCTAGTCACTACAGTAAATCTAGTTGCCAGAAAGCTCATCACATGTGGCACTGAACATGTTCCAAGGCTCATGTGCCAAAGACCAGAGTGCAATCTTGCATGTGGATCTACAGAGACCTATGTACACAGTACAAGTAAGTTTATGGGAAAATTTATAGCAGCTTTAAAGTGAGTGCCTCCTTAACAAGTGCTCTGGAGTCCCATTACTTGTTTTGAATGTGCAGTCAGTAATCTGTCAGGTGTCCAAGGCCTGGGGTATAGGTCTGGTATAGTCAGTAGCACAGCAGTTTTCCTAAGGTTTTTCCTTTGCTTCCAAGGTTTTCCTAAGTCCTGGACAACCACATGATAGGTCTTTAGTAATTGAAAATCCCTCTCTTCTACAGCTTTAGCCCTCAAAGTAGAACCATAAGAAAATTTTGGGAATGGAATTGAGCTCAGTACCATCTGCTGTCACCCATAGAAATGTCTTTACACCTAAGCAGTCACTCCTTCATTGCTGACAAACTCATTTGTTATTTTATCTTTGACTTAAAAGCAAATTATGATTTTTTAATTTTAATTTTGGTGGTTGTTGTGAGCTCTGTACTCCTAGTCCTAATAGATGTTGGCTTGTGACTGAAGCAATTTAATCCCTGAATGTCTCCCTTTAGTTCTTGTCTTTGCCCGAAGGCAAAGATTTCATTATGGTATATGTCCATGCTGAACTGGCTGTTAACCCAGCTTCTCATGTACAGTTCATTACATAAATAAGGTAAGACTTACATTCTCCCAAATCCTTTATCAGCTGGTAGCACAATTCTTTGAAAATCCTTTTCTGGCTTATGGTTATATGTAATGTTTTATGATGAACCCGGTCAGGACTTTGCCAATAGCTTTGAGGGGCAGGATGAAGTATGAATATAGAAAGACTGGAGATTTTGTGGGAGCATAGATTAGATGGGCCTTCCATAACATTCAGAGTCAAAGAGACTCAGTGAAAGGCTCAGAGCTATGGTCATTATGTGCAGGGTGAACTACATGGCAGAATTCCTTTCAGGTATAAAAATGTATCCCACCTCTACTGTCAGGGCAGAACAGTCCAGAGACTGTAAATCAGCTGAAGTCAATACAGTTGTGTCAAGGACCACATCTGAAGATTTTTGTCTATATTAAAATAAAGTCTGCTCTTAAGGTCTGCATCATTAGTCTTCCAAAATCTATTAACAAGTTACTAATGGGGAAGTCATGTTCATTTAGAAAGGAACCTTCCCAATAGAAGTTCAAAACGTTTGTAAGAAGATCGTGTTATCAAAATCATGTTTCCATGTTCTAACCAAGACTTGGCTTAGCTTCACCTAGTTGGGTAAGGTTTTTTGTTGTTGTTGTTGCCTGATGACTGACAACCCCTTAAAAATATAGTAAATAAATTACATAGTAAGGAGTCCAGAAGGAACGAGATTCACACTGTCTTTCTCTAGTAATGAAATCTTGCTACTAAAATATGATGTACTGAACACTGTTTCATTTTTGTCCTGCTTTTCTTTGGCAGACCTTTATTAATTACCAGCTAAGTACTCACTCCACAGTATTAGGGTTCAAGACAGATATATAGAAATAGAAGAAAACTGTGTATGTTTGTATATGACTTAAATAAGTCTAAAAATCCCTCTATCACCCTGTTATTTCATATATCATCCTGGTAGTGCACAGCCATGCAGATGGGCCTCAGCACTCAAACAAATTCCTGTATCACAGGAGAACTTGATTTTAGAATGAGGAAAAAACCTACACACATATGTAAATCATCTGCTGTTACAGTGGGGGGACCTAGCCAGATTTATTTCTTCATACATCTCCCCAAAGCTTCACCTTTAAACAGTTTTCTTGAGTCACAATGGAAGGGAGATTAGAAGGTTAGCAGTTAGATGGCCAACTGCACCTTGTTAACCAGCTTGTATGATTAGCTGATGATAAACTCCTTTTTAATTTACTGTAAGGTCAATTTTCTGCTGTGCCACGTTGGTGGGAATGTGTAGTTTCCTTAGTACACTCTCCAGGCTACCTCTGAAATGAAATTATCCATTTCCTTCCCACCTTTATACAAGCACATAAATAAAAACAATATTAGGCAGTTCATTAATACCTTTTGCTCCTTGCTGTGTACAGGGATAACCAACTGCTCCAGTGGCTTAAGAAGGAGTGACTTTTGGGACATTCTTTCCAGGGATATGTGGAGGGGAGATTGTGGGGTGTAGAATTTTATGTGACTATTTTCAGCAGAAAAGCAATACTTTTTCCATAAATATTGCATTGCACTGAAAATATTCTATACATAGCCTTGCATGATTAATTTTTTTTTATATAATTTTTAGAAAGGGGTTTAGGGCATAGGGTAGGAAGAACTTTAAATTTTGTAGAGGTATGTCCCAAAGAGATTTTGATATGTTATTTGATCTGTGGACATTTTTCTTTCTTTAATTGCTCACTACCACTGACATAGTTGATTAATAAAACTGGAGCTGCAGAAATAGTAACAACTGGTACCAGTAGTGCTGTGCACCCAAGTACATTGCAAACATAAACTTTACCTTTTACCCTTTGAATGGTTCCTTTTCTCAGATCAGCACAGCTAATCTAATGACTTGCTAGATCACACAGTGAATCAGAGATAGAGCTGTGGAAACAAGTTTAAGGGCATGAAGCTACAAATACTTATGGCTATGAGTAACTTTACTCTTGGGAGTATTTCAATTAACTCCAGGAGGGATTATGTAGTGTAATAAGCTCTGAACTTCATGGAGAGTCTTCGCAGGACTGGTCCCCAAGCATATTCAATTGCAGTCCTCACATAAAATCACATAAATCTGTAGTCAGGGACTTTTAATAAACATATTTTATGCCATAAATTACTTTCTGAGGAGGATTTTTAAAGGCATAATTTTACAGCATTGACCTCCAATAGACTCATAAAATTCTATCATGTTAAATGTATATTTAATAGCTTCAAACCTTTTATATTAGTGGTCCAATGGGCCTGAAAGACTTAAGACTGCAACAACCTATTGCACCAATGGATATTTAGAGAGGTTTAAAAAATGCAGATTATTGACTTTATTATTGATGCAGAGGAGCCATTATATCTTATCAGGCAATTAAATGCCCTTTCATAAAGAGCTCATTGCATGGAGTCTGAATTTATGGAAATGATGAAACTTAATGGCTCCATAGGAATCATTACATCCGGTCTAAAGCACTTTTTGGGATATTAATATTTATTTTCACATTCATACTTGTAGTGATGAGAAATTAAGGAATTTTGTAGTAAATTACAAATATAAATATGTAGATATAGAGGTTGCTATATTAATTTAAGCAAACCCTAAAGGGAAATGAGCTTGCATCATTTCTTCCTGTCTTTAAAGGCACAAAATTAAACCAGCCCAATGAAAAGAGATGGTTGTATTTTGATAGCTTTTGTAAATCCAGAATGTGGCAGGTTAAAATTTACAATTTTAATTTTCATTTCTACGTCTGATTTATGAACACTTACCCACACTTCATCCCTCTCCACAAGAGCCATAATTTTGCACACATTATTCTGACATATATTTTATAGCTAATGAAGGATTTTGGCTGTATCCACATACAATATGGCATTGAACCTGGAAATTGCTCTGCTGTCTTCACTCAAGTCCCTTTGTAAATTTAGTCCTAAATTCAGCCTTCCATTGAGGTCCCTCTAGTTGGCAGCTTTTTCCAATTCTAAGTGTATGTACTACCCAGAGAGGCTCCCAGAGACTTTTTTTTTCCAAACACCCAGACATTCAAAGTCATTCGATGTTAGATACAAAGGAGTGGAAAACATGAGAAGTGCACCACAAGAATGCAAGATTTTTGCAGGGCTTTGTTTTGTATTTGGGATAACACATCACACTTCTGGAAATGAAGCTGCACCTGTGCCAAAAATAGCCACATCATTAAAGACCCTTAGTTGGCACTCTCAGGTGCTGAACCCATCTGAGGAGCTGTCTCTTAGTCATGTGTGGCCTGTCAGCTAGTCCTTTTGAAGGGTCTAGGCAATTAGGATCTCACACTGCATGTGGCAGGTGTGTGCATTTGGGTTTTGGGACTCTGGAGCTGCAGCAGACCCATCATGTATTTGTCCCTACACTCCATTCTCTTTGTGGGCACCTGTGACAAAGGGGCTGCACGGAAGCTCACAGATAAGACACACAATCTCTATGGACATTCACATTTTATTCAGCTCATAAAACCATCAGCAGAAGTGACTGTAGGGCCAAGGAGTCTGATTCTCTGTTTCACAGAGCCCACAGTACAAAATTCTTGCTATATTGTGAGGCAATTGTCTGCTGCTTTACCAGAAATTTTACTGTAGCTCCATTCAGACTTTGCTCTCTCATCTCCTCTTATTTGGCAAAAGAGAAAAATTCAAAGAAAGTCACGTTGCTACAGCCTGTGCTGCATATTCCCTGAATAGAGAAAATGTTCAAATTGACTACATAGATTTAGAATTAAAATAAACCATTTGCTGATTTTCTTGGATTTATCATCTCAAACACTGGCTTTTGCTTTTGTCTGAGACTGGCAAAATTCAGGCCCACGATTTCATTCTGCTGCCAATAGCACTATTTTGCCTCTACTTGACTAAAGTTTTTTTAAATATCCTCACATTATAAGGCCAACTTTACCTACAATACAGGTTTACCTGTACTATACAATTACCCTGATTTTTTTGTAACCGTTTAGAATGTTCCCAACTCTGTTATGGCTAATATATATGCTGAAACATTTGGTATTATAATGTATAATATACATTATACAAAATGTATAATACACATTTTGGTAGATTTGGAGTAGCACTCAGAAGAAACCTCACTAAACGGAGACAGTGCTTCATAAACCACTAATTTAAGGGAGAGCTTAAGATCACAGTACCTTTCAGGAATCTTTTTTGTTTCCACTCAAGTCAATGTTGAGACTTATTCTTAACCTGAAGAATCTTTTCTCCTTAAAGGTTGGTCTGAATAAGGTCTTTTGTAGAATATTACTAAACCAGAAATTTTAAAAAAGGCTTTTTCATCTTTGACTCGCTTTCTTACTGCAGGGCTATATGTAAGATAGCAATAATATTTTAGTTTAATAGACATAATTTCTCTGTTGTTACTTGAAGAAGCTTTATAGACTAATACAAAATGATTTAAGGTCCTTGAAATGTTTGTTTTCAACTCTTTCATTTTCATGTGTTTTTTTTTTTAATAAAAAAATGTGCCAATGCTATAAAATAATTTCTTTTGTAAAAGGAGGCTGTAGAAAAGTCCCTGAAGTGCTTCACTTTGAGGAGCTTTGTTCATCAAGGTAGAGTGCTTTGTAAGCCACAAGCATTATAATTACCTGATTTTGCTCTTGTTGAAATCAGTGGCAAAACTCTTACAGGCTGCAGTGGCAGCAAGAGTGAAAGGAGCTGCTCTGCTTGGGTTTATTGTTCCATTTTCTGATTAACATCTTAAACTACATTTTGATCGTGTAGCTTCTGCTGGCAGAGAATGCCTGATGGTCTTTTGTTGATCTTCTGAGAGAACAACAGCTCATCTTGATGCTCGGCCAAGGCATCTATCTTTTAGCTGCCCCTTTCAGTGACCGTGTTGAGAATGCAGCACAGCCCTGGTTTGGAGTGTCTCCACTCCATCTGGTGACCTGTCACAGGAGCTCTTAGACCTCTTTCCTTTCAGGACCCAGCAATGAATTTTTTTTCTGCACAAAATGTGGTTTTAACATTTTCTATTGAATAAATTTAGCAGGTCAGGCTCCAAGTAAGGCTACTATCATTCAAAAAGTTACTCTGCACCATTTTAGCCACAATAACTGTCCAAAAGATGTATTCTTAGCCTGCAGAAAGTATCATGTCATTCAACTGTCCCAGAGGTCAGTGTTAGAAAATAAAAGTACATCATGTTACCTTAATGTTTGCTGCAATGAAGAGTATGGACAAGTGCTGAAATCTAGCTAACATATAACAATTAGACTATGGAATTTAGCCATTTGGGCATTTTTTTCTTTTCATTTTCCTAAACAGATGGTTTTATTCCTACCATGCAATTTTTTTCTCACCACTGTTTTTTTGAGCAGTCTCATCTAGCTTTCATTAGCTTTTGTTCTCCACACAGTATTCAGGCATGTGTGCTGCACATAATCTAGGATTGTAATTAAACCAAAATGGGAGCAGGGTAAATGAATGGCAGATTTGTACTAATGCTTCTGCCAGAGATAAGGGTAGATAGGTGCAGGGGTCCACCGTTTCTGCTACATTGTATAACTCTATTATGTGTAGGTATTAAACATCTTTCTCCCTCAGTACCCTTTCCCTTTCCCCTCTGCCTTGTGTCATACCACATCCATCAGTTGTACAAAAGCAGTGTCACATGCTTAGTTATTGCTGCCAGTAGTAATACAAAATCAGGCCTGTCTGACATGTAAAAAGCAGAGCCTTCTTTATTGCAGGCCAATAAAAGTCACCAGCAAAAAAGGCTGTGAATTTTTAATGGAAAGAAAGCACTAATGAATAGGCATTAATTGAAAATTAGAGCATGAAAGACAGAGAAGAGCTAAGACAAATCAATTGTAATACCTATAAACTTGAGTTGACAATAAATCAACAGCAATAGCAGCAAAATGCATTGGACCAAAAGAATCACGGATGCAAACAGTTGGAGGTTAGGTGGGAATAAATTAGTTTAACAAAGGTCTACACATGCTAAATAGTTCCACAACTGAACATAAGTTGAGTAACTATACAAAGAGATTTGATCAACTATACAGAAATAATTTAAGATACATGCCCTGCCTCTGGGAGGAGATATGGTCATTTACTGTGGGAGCATAAAGAAGTGAAAAACATGATGGCTCTTTCCTTGGGCATAGTAGGGTCTGTCCCCATGTTAAGTTTATAAACCTTCAGAATACCTTTGAGTCTTAATTCCCTCTTGTGCTAAGCTCAGATGGTGCACATGCCAGCACCAGGTTTAGCAGATGGGCACATGGGCATGAAAGGGGATGCAGAAGAGAAAGCTGGGTCTCAGTACCCTGGCTGTCAGGTGATTTCACTTGTGATGTCAGTGGGGAGTCACCAAGTAACTCTGTGCTTCAGTTCTCCTTGTAAACAATGATAAGTTATTTTCCTTTGTGTTGAAAACCAAATTCAGTAAATGTACTTCAGTGTTCTCTTGCATTAATTTCATGAGCAGCCCTAAATAGTTTGTTGGCTATTCCCAAGCTTAGAGGCAGATGTTGGGCAACTCAGGCTGAACGTGAAGGAGGATATTTAGGAAAAAGTTACAAGGTCATTTACAAAATCTTTTTTGTTTTTATTCTGTTTTCTGACATATAGAAACTGGTTTGTATTATCCATATAATGAGGAACTTGTGTTGTTCTTGCTTTAAACAGTACTCTTTATTTAAACTACGTTGTGCCCAAATGTGCATGCACCAGGACACCTTGGAGTGAGGGATGTTATGCCTTTGTGATTGCTGCAAAGCAGCCAGCATTTGTTTCAGTCCTGAATTCTTCAACATTAAATTACAATAATATTCCCGCTCTCCACTGGCATTGCTGACATCAACAAAAAAGATTAACTCTAATAACAGGACTGATTTTGTTCCTATTAGGCATTTATTAAGAGCTAAATATCTTGATAAAGCAGAATATGCTGCAACTTGACAGCAGAAGTGAAGCATTCTGGAGACTGCTCCTACCATCCATCCTCCTTCCCTGGTGGTGATGAATGTGCACCATGGAGAGATTAGATCATTTGCTTCACTTGAGTAATAAAATGTTCTGTGCACTTTCTCAGTGGTCAGCTTGTTCATTTTGATCAAGCTGGGAACTTGGCTGATCTTGGGATTCAGCTGATAAGAAAATGGAATATTTGCAACTTGGAATTGACTGTCAACTACATTGTTTCATAGATTCAGCTATACTGGTTAAAATATTGTACATTCCTAAATTTAGTGCTGCTCTTTACAATAAAGAGCTGTACCTGAATTTAAATAGTTGAATTTCCTAAGGCATAGGATCTCTTCTATTATAGTAACTATTACTGTCTCATACTTGAGGCTGAGGCACGTGTTTGGGAAAATGTAGTGCCATATGCTGAGCACTTGCCTTTCTGCTGCTGTGAAACCTGCAGGTTCCAGGTGATGTATCTGGACAGAATTGACTGATGGAATAATCACAACTTCAAATTTCAGGTGCACATAAACAAACATTTTTCTAGAATAGTTAATATGGTTTTTGTCTGATCTGAAGCTATTTGAGAATTCAAGTTGAATCCTGTTTAATTAAAATCTATCCAATTATGCTGCTTGCTTTTTAGCATGGAATTTACACTCCCATTTCTCAGAAGAACTTCCAAAATACTGAATGACTCTGCAATATCATATTCTAGGTGCAGGTTTTTTTCCTTCAGTTGAACCTGTCCTACTTTGTGTCATAGAGTGAGCTGGTGCATCAGAAAAGAGGAATCTAATTTTCTGCCTTTGTAATGAGTAGTTTTTATAGTTATTCAGTCTTCACTCCTCTTTGTGACTGTCATGTTTAGTGGAATAGCTTCTACAGGAGGAACTGAGACTAACCCCAGTATTTCTGCAGTAACTGAGATACATAACAGCATAACGGTTAGATGCATGTATCTACAAAAGGCCTTGTGAGTTTGTCCTCTCAGAAAAAGGAATGCTCTCAATGACTTTTCTGGAATCTATTGTGTAGTTTAGCAAAAATTCCCAACATATCCTTTTAAATGCCTTAGTCAGTTTCAGGTAAAATACAGATAAAACCATTAACTACTGTAATTTTCACTTATTGTAATGCCCATGCACTTCAGACACAAGCTAATATCTTTGGGTTTTTTCTCCTTTTATTCTGTGTGATTTTGGTCTTAATGTAGGAAGCATCTGGTTGCCAAAACTAGAAGGGAATAAGGATTTGATTCGTTGCAATTTGCACACACATGCTTCCTCATTCAGGGCTGTTACTTTAGCATAGGTATTTGCTGTATTCTAAAATAAGCAAAGTCCAAAAGTATAAGGCTGTCCTTTATGCATTGCACAGAAGGACACAGAGTAATCAATGTCAAGATTAAACAATGCTGCCAATTAATCATTAAGTTCAGAATGACTTGGCAAAGGTTTTCAGTATAATTTGAGAAAGAATATGGGGCCCTGCAGTTTTCTTAAAGGAATTCTATACATTTCTAAAAATGCATGCAGCATGTTGTTAATCCATGTCCTTGTTTTGCTGTAAATACCTGAAAACTACATTTCTGAGTTATGCTCAGGTGACCCAGGTATGATCAGATGGTACCAAAGATGCCAGGTCAGCAATCGTTGGTGTCTAGTTAATTCAACGGGCTACTTTTCTCAATACACTTTAATTAGCAGCGGGAAACAAGTATATATTAAGTCTAGTGCATTGGTAAGATTGTATAGTGTTATACAAGTTCATTGTTATATGATGAACAGAATGTCTTTCTTGATGCTGAAATCTATTCCATAAGACAGTTGGCATGAGTGATTTAAAATGGCTTTAAAAGCCCCATAGGCTATATTATTCTTAAACCATTGCTTGTGCTTTTTCTACACATTTTTGTGGATAATTCATATCTGACCAAATGTGCTACAACACTTTGTTGTGGCTAAGAGTAAGCCCTGCTGGTCAAGGGGTAGCAGTATGAGGTGTTTTCCTCTATCTATGCTGTGTTTGTTCTCTCTGGTCAGTAGCATACAAAACCCATAGCTCAGCTGCTTGTTTGGGTTTACAGGCTGGGGTGGAGCTGGGGGGAAATCCAACATAATATGTCAGGAAAACAGCTGGCACCATTTGTCTCTCTTAGCAATGAGACAGGGTGGTGAGATTTACACTTAGGGATGAGCAACTCCTTTCAAAACTTTTCTTTACAATACTGCAGTTTGGGAAATATATAACAATGAAAGCATGTTTATTTTGTGTGGAATTCATGTCATGATGAGGATAATAAGACCCTCCAAGGCAATAATTGCTTCACTGTAGGGTGCTTCTGCATCTCAAATTGCTCAGCATCTGGGTTTTAAATCATTTGTGTTCCTGGTGGGTAAAACTGCCAGCTAAACAGGCAGGCAGACAAGTAGCATTTTTAAACTTACACAGCATGATCATGGCATGTGTGCATTTAAGGCTGAGCTTATTATCGCCAGAAACTGTTATCTAAACCATAGAGACAGAGACCAAATAGATTCTGTATGATACAATCTTAATAAATTCTTTTCATTCATGAGGAAACCATTCGGCTTATGTTATAGATGTGGTTTGGGTATTTTTGGCAGACTGTCCAGCAGGGAAGCTTTGTCTGCTGAGCTCAGAAAACGTGAAATAAATTTCACAGTTTATCTGTGCTGTGGTTAGCACGTGACAGTCACTAAATGCCATGCTGAAGATCATGTTATAAGCAGGAAGAGACTTTGCTCTATTCACAGTGCATTATGTTATTAACATGTAAATAGGAAGTAGACCTCAATTTGGTAAGAAGTGAGGCGATTCTGCATGCAGGAATCGTTGAAACTGAACCTGAGTTTCAATTTTACTGGGGGAGGGTTAGACTCTGATGATGAATATTCTGCTTTTGAGTTGTCCTCTGTTGTCCTTCTACCCCCTGTCCTAAAGTAAAGAATATGTCATAGTGCATATGGGTTTGGGTGTAAAGTAAAGAATATGTCATAGTGCATAGTGTTTTGGGTTTGATTTTTGAAAATTCTCCTTCTGAAAAGAGCTCCCTGGGGTGGCTGTTTGGTGATGGTTGGAAGTCCAGCCTGAAACAACAGGTCTGCACCTTAACTCTGAATTACTGATATGTGGCCACCAATGAGGAGACTTGTTCTGTCCACCTCAAGTTGTGGCTTAACACCTTGTGTTCATATGGTTATATCCCCAAGCCTCAATATTTGTATTTTGGGCAAGTTTTCAAACCTACTCTTGCCTATGTCCATCATGTCCCTGCGACAGGAGACAGGCTTGTGTACCACTGTCTCTCCAGGCTGTAGGTCTTGAACACCACACCAATCTAACCACCCTGAAACTGTGGGCTCTGGAGAGACCCTGGTGAGGCTGTGACATGCATAACATTTCTTTTTGGCACCAGTGGCAGCTGCTTTGAGTTTTTCTTTCTCTTTTTCTTTTTTTTTCCCCCCCATAGGTTATTTTTAACTTGGATCAATTCTCTGATCTGATTCACTTTGCAGTCACACAAATAGTTGTACTGGCACAACAGAGGGAGCAGCAACAATTAGCTGAAGGAGCAGTGACTGCACACAGCAGCCCTTGTACAAGAAGAAAAACGCCTTAAAGTCCTCTGTACTGTGTCCATTTGAAGTGCCCTCATTCTCTCTGTCTTACAGGCTTTTTTTCCTGTTGTGGATTTTCCTCACTTTGTTACTACACAGGTTTTTTTTCCCCTGTACAACATGTTTCAATTCTGCCAGTGCTCATCTGCCATCTCATTAGTTGTCTGCCCACTACTGAGGCACTTAAGGAAAGAAGAAAAAGAAAAAAAGAAGAAAAAAAGTCTCTGTAGACTTCTAAGCTATGTTAACTGGTCTTCAAAAGACTAAAAGAACAATCACTTTCTTGCTAACCAAGCAATCCTGCATAGAAAGTTTGCTGATAGTCACACATACAGAGTAATGGCACCCACTCCGTGAGGAGCTTTTCCCCTTTGCAGTCAAAGAGGTTTGCCAAGCCAGCTGTGCCAGTGCTTGCTGTTTTCATGTTTCTGTGTTATCCACAAGGTAACATGAATCAGCATTACTTGATGATCTTGAAGGTGTTAATTATGATTGTGGTCTGTGGTTTGGCTCTTTGCTCACAAGTTTTTTTTTTTTCCCCATCTTTCCATGAAGGGAGATTGAATCACTTGGAAGGCTCTTCTACTCTCTATTGTCATACTTCACTATGTCAGTAGTCATTCTTGATAAAATCTTTTTAATTTACCTGCAATCATGCTTTTTTTAGTTCTCATCCTCAATTTTGGGAAAGAGGAGAAGTTATTATTAGGAAATGAAAATAGATGTTTTACTTTGATGTTTGCTAGATTTCAGAAAAGATTCTGAAAGTTTGGTCTTGACTCTTCTTGAATCAATAGCACCTTGAGTCATCTTTTATACCACTGCAAATTGAACATGATCCTGCCTTCTTCTTCTGTCATTTGAGAGCAATATAATGAAGTAAAAGGTGTAGATGTACCAAAATTTATCCTGACAAAATTCTCTAGTAAAACACAGTTTCGCTGGAAACTTCAGCATTCCTGTTGCTTTTTGTTGCCTTCTGCTTTGGTAATATTTGGATTCTGGGCAGAATGGAACTTGCTTGGTAGCTGTAGGGAAAAAAAATCAGTTATAGGGTTTACAGCTTAAATTGTGGACCAAACCTGGGCTCCATCTTGTCATGGTTTAACCCCAGCCAGCAGCTAAGTACCATGCAGCTTCTTGGAAGAGAATTGAAGAAAAAGAAGTAAACCTCATGAATAGAGATAAGAAAAAAATAACCATAATGCTAATAATAACAATAATGATAGTAATAATTTTAATGAAAAGGAGAGAGGGAAATAACACTTGAGAGAAAAAAGCAATGTCCAATAGAGTTGCTCACCACCCTCTGACCAATACTCAGCCCAGTTCCACAGCAACTGATGACTTGTGGTCAACTCCTCCCAGTTTATACACTGAGCATGATGTTCTGTGGTATGGAATATCCCTTTGGCCAGTCTCAGTCAGTTGTCCTGGCCACGCTCCCTAAAGGCTTCATGTCCACCTGCTCACTGGCAGAGCATGGGAAACTTCTTCTACTCTTTTTTTACCTTGACTTAAGGTGAGCACTACTCAGCAACAACTAAAACATCAGTGTGTTATCAACATAATTCTCATCCTGAATCCAAAACACAGCACTGTACCAGCTACTAAGAAGAAAATTAACTCTATCCCAGCCAAAACCAGGGCACATCTGAGCTGTGCAATTGAGTAGGGAGCTTGAAAATAGTGTTGAGTGCTCAGTTCCTCACTCTGTGCCAGCATAGAGCAGGGAAGCTATTGTTTGTTTCTGGGGCATGGAGAAGCCTTGCTGTTACTTAATGTCCATTAATGTGTTCACCAGGAAATCAGAAATCAGTGCTGCAGGAGCTATTTTACTTACCCTTTGTCACAACATGATAACTTTCAGCAAAGGGAACTGTTATTCAGCCAGATCCAGTAAATTAGATGTGTACCTGAAGGCAGAGGAGGTTGAGTTCTGTAAGGTGTGTAGCACACAAAAGAGTGATAGTTTCCACCAGTTTAAGGAAGTGTCTAGAGACTTACCTTTGAAGGAACTTTCTTCTGCGTTTACTCATATAAGTCTAAGGCAATTAATCAATAAGCAAGGACACAGGGTGAAAACATATGGTCTTTGATATTTAATAAATGGATTAACAGAGTCCACCGCTTAATATTCAGCCTCTGCCTTAGCAGTATAAATTAATAAGCATTAGGTTCTTTTTAATGAGGAATTTTCCCTTTTAAAACCTGAATGAATTATCAAAAAGAGCTCTGGCAGAATTTCAAAGACATTTTCTGACCTTCTAGTATTCTGGCCTGCATGAATTTTTAACAAGATGCTATATATCTAGAAGGCCTATTAGAATTTGTCTGCATGAAATCTATCTGCCTCCAGCCCCTCACCCCCTTTTTACTTTTTTCCTTTTTTTTTCTTCCCCCCTCCTCTTTTTTTTTGATAATCAGACAACTGAAGCAGAAAAAATATCTATAATAGCAAGGGAATGTTTAATTTATGCAAATTAAGTTTAAAAAAGAATTCTTATTCAAGTTAACAAAACTCCACACATAGTTTTAAAATATTAATAGTGGCTGGCAAAAATCCTTTATTTATAGTGACATTTTCATTTATATTCATTTTTTAATAGTATCAACAATGTAAAGTGTTCCAAGATCTGTTTGAAAATGGATATTTTAAAGTGCATAGCATGCATAACTTACAATTAAATGCACATGGCTATACTTTTCTTTTAGTTTCTATTCCAAAAAACCTTTAAGAACTCATTCCGGTATCTAAATCTGTTTGGAAAAAAAAATGTAACAGACCAAAGCAGATGCTTTAAGTATTTGTAGACTAATTTTCAGCGTAATGAAGATTGCTTATTGTAATTATTACTTGCTTTATTTTTTTATTTTTTAAATGGTTGTTCTCTGACCTTTTGAAAATGCAGAACATCATGCTTCATAAAAGGTTGTAGTTATCTATGCAAATTTTTACTGATGATGTTTTGTATTGTAAATGCCACTTCAGAAAAATACTGTATATGTTAATGAAAACTGAACTGTTTCACTTCTTGACATTACACTACACAGACAGAGTAGTCTATTGGCAGGTTACTGCTCTGAATTGTTGTAGCAGTTTCCATGCTTCAGTAGCTCACTTTTAACTTCTACTCAGTACCATGAATTAGACACCTCCTGCAGGAACTAACCTGGGGTTTTGATCTTGCCCACCTGGAATCTGCTGAATAGAAAGCACCTGGGAAAAACTCTTGCTCCTGAAGGTGATTAATGTGCTGCTCATTCACCACACGGATCAGTGCCTGTGTGCAGTAGGAGAGAAGCAACCATTAGGGTATAGTAAACAGATTATTAAAAAGTGGTTGTCTTTAGCCTGTTAATAATGGTAGGAACTACTAATAGGATTTCCATGTCACGATTTCTTTTATTCCACTAGTTTCGGGGGAAAGTTCCCTTCTGAGTTAATCCTTTTGCGCAAAATACGTCCCCAGGGTAAATCCACAGGAGCTGTTGCAGTCAGCAGAATTGCACATCAGTTGGAGCTGAGCCACTGAGAGTCACTGAACATAAAACTGGGAAATTCAGAGTCTGCTTCACACATTCAAGTGCTAGCTGGTCTCTTGAGTCT
This sequence comes from Lepidothrix coronata, assembly GCF_001604755.1. Lineage (NCBI taxonomy): Eukaryota > Metazoa > Chordata > Aves > Passeriformes > Pipridae > Lepidothrix > Lepidothrix coronata. The sequence continues at coordinate 224,674 of NW_016690322.1, read as the reverse complement.
GAAGTTCACTGACATTCCCCGCCCTGACTCTTGATTAGGACCACACAAGAGTAGAAAATGATGCTAAAACACACGGCTTAATAAAAGCTGGTTAATTATTTGCTTGTGTTACTTTGTCAGGAAAAACTCTCTGGAACAATGCTGCTGTGGCTTGATTTTCATTAGGCAGCATCGTGCAGACATAGTATTGTCTGTCTTTGATAGGACAAAGTGTAATGGTTTTGAACCCAAGCTCATGCTAGTACTTCCCTACCCATGTCAGATATTTTGAAGGGCACAAAGCAAAGCTGGATGCATCACTGTTATTCAGAGGGCAGTAGGGGACTGTATATATCCATGTTGTACCTTTCACCTTGTCATCATTGGTTCTCTGTCTTTCACCTAACTCTAAACGTGCAGCAGAGCTCACCTACAGGGAGGCAACCTGACTTCCCTCCCAATACCCTGGTGGAGGGATGACAGGGAAGTGGGATGGCACTCTCCACTAAGTGTTTTCCACTAGAGCGAGAGGTGATTCCTGGTATGAGAAAGTGACTCCCATGGGGGTTGTTTATGCTATTTTTTTATAGGGAACTCATGGGTGCAAAAAGAAACAGAAAATTGGACTGACAGGTGAGAGGTGCACAATAACAGTAAGCCTGAAAACCAGGGTAGGGAAACTAGAGAGGATCAGAACAAAGTCTGAGGCAGGAGCCCTAAGGGTTTGTAGTAGTGCAAAGGGAAGACCTGTGTCTTACACTTCTTTAGCTAAACCCGTGGGCTTTGTTTTTTAAAAATGTATCACTTGCTCTTTCTTTGCTAAGGCTCAAAGTATACTAAGTTTGAGACCACTAATAACACAGAAGCGCTTTGGCACAAGCTCCTCATTCAACACCAAAAGGGTACATCAAGTTGACTAATGCTTGTACCCTGGAGTGTTTATTGTATGGGGCAGGATGCACAACACAGCCTAACATTGCCCAGAGAGACTGGCCAGCAAACCTCTGCAAACTCATGCTAGAACTGGTACGTGCTGTGGATTGGAGGGGATACGTATTTGATGATAAACAAAAGAACAGGGTTTGTTTGGTACACTGGAGATCAGGCTACTCAAAACAGTACTCCTTGGAGTGCTGGTGTGCAATCCTCACAATCAATCAGTTCTAGTAACAAGTGTTCCCACAGGCCAGTGTTTTTTACTTTTTTATTTCATATTCAAATGTCCTCACGCTTCATAATGAAAGGTGCACATAATGAAAGGAGCATAGTAATAGTAGAACTGAAAGCAGGATCCATAACTCCTGATTTTATCCTAGTGAAGTCTGTTAGATTAAGCCACGAAGAGAAAATAGTGATGCGATTTTGAAAGACACACAGAGATCTTAATCACCCAAATGCCATCAACAGTACTTGAAAATTACTTCTACATTCTTCAATTTAAATAAAGGGACCGTCAATATCTACTCAATTAAGCTGGGTCTCTGTGACAGTGCTATTGACTACAAGGGAGGGGAGTGTGGTATGTAGGTGCTAAATGGTGATATAATTAAGAAACTGTTGTTCTTCTGACAAAATACTGTATTTCCCCAGAGAGAAAGAAATATGGGACCTTTTGTTATGTAAGTACTTTCTGAATATTATATCAGTGGGTTAGAAACTAGAAAAAGGGATAATTCTGTGAACCACCATGCTTATCTTTAAGAACATTAAAATAAAAATATACTGTGCCTTACGTTGGCAGGCTGCATAGGACTACATTTTCAAATTATATTTTTTTCTGAATAAGGCACTACACTTGCAAGGACTAATTTGTGTTCAGGGAGTTAAATGAACAGGTATCTGCTTGTATGGGAGAGCATACACCAAAAGGAGATGGGGAGTAGAGAGCACTGACATTTGAATACTGAGCCAACACTTCTCAGAGGTAGCCAAGTCTATGGCTGAGCAGAAACAAAATTAAAAGGATGTTTTCAGGTGGCCAGCACAGCTGCTACCTTTGAGTTTGCCTCTGCCTTTGTCCTCTCTGTTGATTTCACAGCATTTCTTTATATAGCATGACTTCTGATTTATGCCATGTGACAGAGGGCCTAATTGCTTTTTCTGAAGTTTGGCTATTGGCTTTGAAAGAGCAAATAAAGCGGGGTGGCACAAAGGAAGATACCTTGCAGTCTGTTGTCTCAGCTGCCCTTTCTGCAGAGCAGTGGGAAGGAGTTTTTCCCAAGAGCAATTTCTCAAGCCCTGCTGGGGTCTGAGGTTGGGCTGTTCAGGCAGGGCACACGATGGGCAGCAGCACCATCAGGGACTAGACCTACCTGGGAAAGTGAGACTGCAAGAGAAGGAGTCAGTGCTGCTTGGCAGAGAGTAGGGGTTGGTTTGACTTGTCAGTGGTCTCGGTCTTCTGTATTGAAAGCTCTCTTGATCAGAGAGAAAGGAGCTTCAGCTGCTTGTTTGGGGGTTCACGTAGCATTGCCTCGAATCTGCCGGGAGGGAAGGTGTGTCAGGTATTCTGGGGAGTGCTCAGTGGTTTAACACCACCTTTGCCCTTCTTCAAATTATAGTTTCACCATCTGTGTTGAAAGGCTGATACTGTCATATAATCTCCCAGTGCTCTCCAGGACGTTTCAGCAGTTTGATACTGGCAGAATGTTGCACATTCTCTAATCTTGTTCAGAACTGTGAGCTGATGGCTACTTGGGTAAATGCTTCTAGCAGAAATTCTCTAGACCCTGATTTTCTAGTGTTCATTTAGGCTGTTAGATGAGTGCAGCTATCAGTTGATTTAGATTTCTGGAGTAGGAAAATGAAATATTTCTGGAGGGCATATCAATAAATATATATTAGAAGAATAAACAGTGATTGAAGGAGAAGTATTAGCTTTTAAATACAGGCATTAAATCCAAATATTTTGGTCAGCTATCCTCTTTTCCAGTTTGTCCTGAAATGCTGCAGGAGAACAGCACAGAAAGATTCTGCCTCTAATACATAACACAGAAGTGTTCAGTAGGTTTTTACAATGAAGTATAAAAAGCACACAAAAGTGCATTCAAAGAGCTGAACTGTCCATTCCCAATGCAGTGAGAGAGATTCCAGTTATCCTCTCCTCCAGACAGTGAAGGCAGTGGGTAAAAAGGACAGGTGCAAGTGAAATTTTGTGAGAATTTGTTGTAAATCCAGCATCACCTTTGGCCTCCACACCAATGATTTAAGAACCTATTGTCACAACCAGAAGAAATCACAACTGTGTGTCACCTTTGCATTGTGTGCTGGATCCCTTTGTAGGGTCTTGCACATACTTATCAAATACTTATTTATAGTGTGAAGACTCAGATGTGTGTTTGTGCAAAGAGTTCAGTGGGATACAAGTAGAGTTTTGTGTTGTATTTTATTTCTGTGGCACATTTTAGGCCGTAGCTTGTTATCTGGAGGTGTTTGAGGAAAAACTAGACATGACACTTAGTGCCATGGTCTAGTTGATATGGTGATGTTTAGTCATAAGTTGGACTTGATGATCTCAGAGGTCTTTTCCAGCCTAATTGATTCTGTGATCTCTGCTCATTTTTTACTGCCTGTATGTTTCTCTGATGGGTTTTGGCTGATGCATCTGCCCACACAATCCTAAACATCCATAATGGAGTTATTGTGGTGGAAAAGAGCCAATGCATATTTAAATGTTTACTGAAACATAATATTTGGGAGTTTTTTACTTTTCATCAGCTAGGCTGACTCTTATGTCGTCTGAGGATATTTGCAATGTGTTTTATAGATTTTAAATTAAAGATATGTAGTATGAATGCTACAGAAAAATTAGATATACCTGAAGGGAATTGGTTGCCCTATATAAATAAGTTTTCATTAACTATGCGTGAAAAACCAAAACAAACTAGCAATAACTGGATATCTGTGTTCTTCATGCATGTAGTAGGAAGAAATAGCAATTTTGTGATGTTAGGAGAGGCTGAGAATGACAAACTTACTTGTAATTGTGACTCAGTATGTGTCAACTCCCTCAGACAGTGCAAACCACCACCCTTTCTGCCTTTTTTCTTCTCTCTATCTATAGGGTAGCTGAGTACTGCAATTTTTTTCTCTTTCCACAAAAAATGATTTGAATTTCAGAAGGTTTTGCTTTGAAACTGTTATCACCCTCTTTGTTTTTGCTTTTTGCATATGTTCCATGATTTTGCTGGCAGGGAAATTCATAAGGAGCAAGTTTTAAATAATTAGAGAATATTAATAGAGGGTGAATTTCAAATTAGTATATATGGCATTTCACACAATCTATTCTAAGTCATACACTCTTCCACTCATGAGGTAGTAATGTACTGTGTAATTTATGAGGTATGTTAAATGGGCTACTTCACATATTTTAAATATCAGCTCATCAATTGTGAATAATCATATTCACAAATATTATTTCTAGAAATTAATTAAAATTAATAATAGATCTGTATACTAATTTTTGACCTCTGGTGGCAAAGACTATGCATATGGAAGAGGAAACAGTTTTTCTCAATGATTTGCTGCACAATTGCTGTAATAGACAATCTGACTACAGACTGGAATATCAAGGCTTAAATTAGGTATTGAGTATCAAGCACTGGGAGGATAGGAAACTGCATTGTTTGTTATGCATTGTGGTGACAAGCATCTCGCTTCTATAAATTTAGTTCCAGCAGTCAACTGCATTGAAGAAACACTAAATTTTCCATGAAAACATAACTGCTTTCTGGAATGAAATAGCAGAATAGCTCCATGCTAATTAAACAAATGCAGAAATTCACATATAAATGACTGCACATGGTCTTTTATTTATGTGCATTGATGTATCATTACATAAATCCTTGGGATTTTTGAAAATTCTGATTTTGAAAAAAAAAAAAGAGTAAAAGTACATATTTTTTCCATCTGTAAACTCAGATATCATTTAAAGATTGGTCTTATAAATCAGAAAACAAATTTCTTCAGGAAATTGGTTTGCTGCTTCGCTAAAACTTAGTTGAGGCTGCCTTGCCAGGAGGAGCCCTGCTTTTCAGTTTTGTGCCAGTAGTGCCATTTACGTCAAGAGAAATGATTCGCTTGGCTAAGAATTACCTCTGAGATAGGAATCAATGGAGCAGGTTTTTTATAACTTTGCTTATATTAAGAACAGGATGTGACTGAAAATCTGGACTAGGCTCTTCTTGTCTAAGGCATCTTATTGTTAAGGAGGTTAAATACATGGGTAACATAAAGAATGTTTGCAGGTTCTTTGAGTTGGCTTCAGTCTGTCTGTGCATTGTTTCCCTTATCTGTAAAATGGGAGGAAAATAGATATTGAGCTGTTTAAAGGATTGCAAGAAAATGGTTCTGAATTGTTATTTGTGAGTTATTTGGAGACGCTTTGGTGACTGGAGGCTGAGAAGTACAAAGCTCTGCAGTTAGTTTCCTTTCCCTTCATGCTCAGGGAAGCGGCTGTGGAAGGTTTCCAGGCTCGGGTCTACTTCTCTGTTAATTTCTCTATTTATCTTCCTTTAAGCTGTCTTTGATAGCTTTTTTTCCCACTCTCTGTTTGTTTTCTGACCCTAAGATATGTCTAGGCAGGTAGTTTTTGCACTCTGCATGGTCTGTAATCTTCATATATGCTTGTACACCTTTACTTATGAATTCCATTTCATCCGATGTAAATCCAGACCTTAATTACCCTCGAGTCAGAGGTGATTTTCTAGTGGTTTCAGGAATGTGTGTGAGTTTCCCTTACAGCTTGCAGTGCAGGTTTCAGGAGACAGCAGTAGTTGATATCTATATTATAATCTTCAAAAAGAGATCAAATGGGCAATGTGAGGGAACAGAGGGTTCCTTTCTGTTTCCTGTTGCTCAGGCTGTGCTACAGCTGTAGCCACTCTCCAAAATGGTGGCATGGCAAAATTAAAGCAGCTAAAGCACTTCCATGAAACAGAAACAGGTCAGGAACTCAGTCCACAGTCTCTTAAAAGAGTAGCACGATTTTTGTATGGGGAAGGTGTGATTGTAAGGAGAAAAAAAAAAAAAAGGAATCTGAAGGCAAACCATAGATGTTCTAAGATGGATACGGAGCACCAAAGGGAGAAAAAATGTTAACCTGCTCTCCCGGTTTAGTCTCTCTGTACTGTAAGGAGATTTCATTGTTTCTCTGCACTCAAAAGGAGTTCTTAGAACACTTAATTGAGTTGAACTGGCCTTTAATAACATATATTCATCAAAGATTTCCTTGATAGTGGCCATTAACATCTTCCAGTAATAGCAAAAGATCTTTAGTATTTTTCAGACTAAACCAGAGGCTGCACCTTGGCTTGTCTATTATTATAGAGGTATGCATTGGCTTCTCAGCTATTTGGTTTTACTTTTCTTTAAAGATCATTTAGGTCATCTGGTAAGTGCATTTTGTTAATTTTAGCAACTGAACATGTAGGTCAGGATTTTTTTCTTTATTTGGTTACAAAACAAACTGGGGTTTGTTCGTTTGTCTTGTCTTTTTTCTTGTTTTCTTTTTCCTTTTAAGAGAAAAGACCTGGGGACCCAGGGAACAAATACATCATATATTTTTTCTGCTACAGCATAGTTTTATTGTGTTTATAATTTGTTAGTCATTCTGTTTCTTACTAGAAGTAGCTGTTGTTTCAGGATTACACAAAATCTATTGGGGATAGAGAAATGAGATATTTACAGAAGCAGACATCTTTCTTCAGTTTCTTTACTGGATTAAAGAAGAAAAATTATAGAATGAAAAGGAAAATAAAAAGAAATGCTTATTTGTTCTTGAGATAATATGTTAACACTATTCCATTATGTGTATTTATCTCCAATCTGTATGACTTAAATGATTTGAATGTAATAAAACTCTGCTACACCACAACCAAGAGGTGATAAAAAAAACATTGTTCTGATTTAATGAATTTGACAAATTACCTCAAAGACAAAAAAATTACTTCTTTTACTGTTTTTCTTTCCAATGCAGAATGAGCCCATAACCTTATCAGATCACAATTCCTTAGTATTGCAAACTTTGTTCATAATTAAAACAGACTGTATATCATTTAGAGGTTTTTCAGTTCAGAATACAATTCAACCTGATTTCTGGTACATCAGGGCTAAACATAGATATGGACTTTATTTTTCAAGACTTTATAACTGGATTCAAATAGGGCTTTACCTAAGAAAAGCCAGACTGGTATCCTGCCCATCTCTACTTATACACTCATCTGATTTTACTGCATTTGGTGTAGGTTCTGCAGCATTTTATTTGGAAAGTATCAGTGAAAACATTAGTCCCCTCATAGCTAGGGAGAGTTTGTTCACTTCCTAACAAATGATTCCTTAAGCTTAAATTTAAAGAAAGTAACTGTAATTAAAATGGGCAGACTAAGAAAAAGAAAACAAAGAATCCTATAAGAGTAATCAAACTTTGTTTTAGTGAGATTATTATGTGAAAGCTCCATTATCTGCAGAAAATCTGTATCAAGTCTGTCCTTGGCCTCTGTTTTTTGTTTGATTAAAAACCAACCAACCAAACAAACTCCCCCAAAAAGAAGTTAGCTTTTAAAATTGACACACAACCTTAAAATTATTTTTAAAATTATTCCATTAAATTAAAAAATACTTGGGACATAAAGGGACACACATTAGACATAAGAGATAACTGCAGTACACCCATTATATAGAATGTGACCATAAGACCAGCGTAGCAAATGCAGTCACCACTGAAATGGCTGAAATTCGGTGAGTGTAATTTGCACAAATAGCATTAAAAAACACCAGGCAAAATTTTAGTATCCTGAATAGCCTTGTGCATTCTGACCTAGGTTTGCAACACAGTTTGTCCTTTATTAAATCTGATATATCAGATGCCTCAACGAATTAAGAAAACAGGTTTCTAACCCAAATAGAGATGTAAGAGCATCTAAAAATGTCCCTATTGAATGAACTGTCAAACTAAAAAATCAAGATCAGATCAAGTCAATCAGCAGGTTACCTTTTTAACTAAAAAACATACTTTAGTGGTTTCACACATATCTTGCTAATTTGTCCGGTTCTGATTTTTTTCTCTTGTATGTTGCTGTTAGGCTGCACAAATTGAAAGACTTCTCAGTCACATTGCAGGGTGGTGGTCAAAATATATCTTTTGTCTAGTCCACTGTCTTGGGATGTTCAAAGTAGCTATTCATACCAAGGTAATTGAGAGAACCACATTTCTTCATAGCCCTTAGATTTGGACATGGATGGAAATCATTTGTCAGTAAAAAGTAAGTGGGGAAAAAAAAATAATTCAAAATAACCACTTTAAACCAGGTTGAATAAACTATCAGTTGCCTAAAATAGACATGTTCCTAGTGTGATCCAGGACAAAACACAATAATAATAAAACCCTCTGAAAATAGCTCTTATCTGAGCTACTTAGACACAGGCAGGGCTCATGACATTGTTCACAGAGGATCCTGTGTGGCTGTGGTCACTTCACACCCTAATACAATAGTCCTTGATCCTCTGTTTCTCCTAAAGCATGTAACAGCCTACCTTGCAATGTGCTTGATAAAAAGGAGGCATGAAAAGGATAAACCACGCACACAGTGGATGCTTCCTGTCTTTCTGGTATGGCTACATCTCAGCCTGTGACTCTAGAAGAAAGAAGATGAGAGGGGCAGTGCACAAGAGGAGTACTGCAATGTACAATCATTTGACTTTATGTTTTTCTTCCCGGGGTTACCAAACCTCTCTTGAAGAGTTAGATTTGAAGAAAATTCAAAAAACTATAATTTCGTTGTCCTATCCTGTTGCCTGTTGGATGACTTCTTAGTTTGGTTAAGTTCCTGGAAGCTAAAAGTCACTTAGACAATTTCTGTCAAGGACATGCTTAGTCAGCTGCACTAGGGTAGGAGGTAACAGCAACTCTCTCTTGGGCTTTGTAGTAAGTCTTCATGTGGATAAGCAACATGGTCCACTGGCAGCTTAAAAGTATCTATTCTGTTTGAAGCAAACTCCATGGACTCTAAGCTGTGTTCTGAGTTACTTTGATAAATGCGTATCTTAAATATTCTCAGCCAGAGAAAAGTTTTTAAAACTGGTAGACCACCTTCCCTAAGCTAGAAAGTTTTGTGTCATTCGCCTCTCCTATTTCCATTTTTTCAAACATTCAAGGCTAAAGGAATAAACCCCATTATACTTCAAGAAATGTATTTTGATTCCTTTTATGTTGTCTTCTTTAAATATGATGTTATATGACAGTATTATTGTAAATCTGAGAGTGATTCTCTTCCCTTTGAAGCTCAGACCTATTCTTCATTTTAATGTGTCTACCAGCTTCACATTGCCTGCTCTGCCAGATTCCTGTGAAGATGCAGTGCATCTGCTTCTGTGAACTCTGTCATCTTCTCCTCAAATGTGGAGCTGAATTCAACTTTGATATGAGAGGGGCTTAGAGAAAAAAATTACTCTCTGTCACTGGAAGTCCTTATGGTTTTTGTTAGAATCCTATTTATAGTCTATTCTTTAGTGTTACTGCATTCTGTTTGACTCCTGAGTTTTTCTCCAAGATGCAGTGAATGTCTTTGAACAGCGCTTGCACTTAAAAAGTTACTGCTTCTTCATAAACATTTCTGGGTAATGTAGACAATAAAATCTTAATCCTTTTCCTTTCTTCAGCTTGGACTAGGAAATATCATAATATCATTACTTTATAACTGGGTATAGATCATATTTTAGAAAGAAACTTCTGTGGGCTCTTCAATTTGGTAAAATTATATCCATTAGCCAGGATTTATTTCATTATTTGATTATTTAGGTTTCAGTGATTCCTGTCATAGGGAAGAGAATAATTCTATAGTGGGACATCCATCAACCACTTGAGAGGGTATTTGTCTATACAAGGAACTGTTCCAGAATATCTTTTTCTCCCAATTAACTGTGTTTATGAATGGTCTTTTTCCATTAACTATTCCTTAAGCTGAAGTGTGTTCTTCTGTAAGTAGGCCATAAGCAATAATATAGGTGAGTGATTTCCTTGACATTTGTTGAATAGGATGGATTTGCTACAAATTCCTATGGTAAAATAATTTTTAAGAGTTATTATAATACCTGCCTTTCTCCATACAAAAACATTTGCTGTATGAATTTGTACCAGCCTGAAGGCTTGGCCCATGCATTGAAGCCAACATTTGACTTTCCTTTCCTTATGTATAATTCATTTGGTATATCTAGTCTTTGATGTTGACTAGATGGTGGGGTTTTTTGTTTCTAGCAGGATATGGATTTTAACCTTCACAGATATTTTCAAGAATTTGTCTTTCAGATTCATATTTGCAAAGTGAAGCTCACAGGAACTGCCTAGTATGTGAAAACACTTCTGCTAACATAGTATTTAAATTGATTGTGTAGTGCTTATTAGCCAGTAACTGCTATGTTTTGCATATTGGCAACAAGTCGGTGTCTGAAATTCAGTGTGTAGACTTTTTTGTCAGGTGGGCCTTTGGCTGTGGTCCCTCTTGGGTAGTTCTCATGGGTGCTGTATTTCACTACAGTGATTTAGAGGGGTGGTACCAGCTGCCAACATTAGGTTTATCCTGAATTATGCTGATTCTGCTCTTGTAAAGTTCCCTACCAGATGCGCATATTTGAGGCCTGAGAATTTTTATTCTTTGCTCAAAAAAAGTAGCATTTACTTTGTTTAGCATATGGGGTGGAAGAACAGGTTGACTTTTTTTCCCACCAGTCTGTTAACTCATTGTCACACTTGATCTTGAATATTCTTTTGATGTGTTTGCTTTGATGAGAAGACTTGTATTAACTCTATGATAATAGTTTCTATTGGCAGTAGGGAGTTATTAGAGATAAGCAGTACTGATAAATCATCTTAGGAAAGTCCTAACTGTTTCAGTCTGGTTCTGTAGAGCAACTAAAATGTGCCTTAAACCATATTCTAACAGAAGAGGTAGGATGTGAAATGGCAATAAATATCATCATGGTTGGTTACCTCTTGTTACGAATGCAGGTATTATGTCCTGGAATTCTGACTTGTGCAGTAACTTGCTGTGCTTTTCAAGGGTTTTGCACAAACATTTTGTACCACCAAGAGATTAAACCACTGACTTCAAACCACCTACTTCCTTGAATAAAGTATCCCAGGCAGGCTTTTGAAGGAATTGGAGACCTCTTTGATTTCCTCAAACTTTCATGAAGTCTTAATTTGTAATTAGTATCAGTTTAAGTTCTGTACCTGAATTTCTGTCAGTCATTGCAGGATGTAAATGCAGATGCTCTGGTGTTGGCTTACCATTTAAAGATATTGTTTATTAATTTATGGTGTTTTGATACCTGTCAGCATTGGGCCCAAGCAGTGGGGATGGCAGCTGAGAGTTTCTACCATTTGAGTTTTGTTACAGGTTATTTGAGACTGTGTGCAAAAAGGGGTTTGATCCTTCAGTTTTCTGTGTGCGTCACTTTAGTGTTCCTGGAGAAAGAAAAAGGTTATAGTAATATATTTTTATTAAATCTTAATTGAGTTTGGCTTCCTCAGATATACAGTAGATACAGATTGTTAGACAGTATAAAAAGAGTCAAAATACGTATGAATTCCGTTGTCTATCAGTTTTTAATGAGTTATTTATTACACTTTTCATTATGTAGGCATTTCAAACTTGATTTCATTTATGGTAAGGTTTCATGATATCAGAATCTGATAAAAACTAAATAATTTCATTGAAATGATGGCGCTTTTTTTTAATCTTTGAACCTTTTAGATGCAGCTTGACATCCTATGAAAAGAATTGAAGGATACCGATTAATTCATAAGGATATTTTATATTTTTATTTTCAAAATAGATTAGGACCTGGATGTTATAAAGTTGTTTCTGCTCCTTTCCATTACTCTTGGTTTATGTTTGTAGTTTTTACAGCAGTGCCCATTGTAAGCATTTTATGTCTGGCTTCATTGGTTTGACTCCCAGGATTTCAGTCTGTGTGTGTCACTTGAAACATCCTGCTGTCCAGATGAACCAGTTCGGAGTTCTTTTCCTGTTGTGCATCACCACACCAATACAGATCAAGCATTTATAAACCACATTTTGTTGCATATAGATAAAATAAACAGAGGGTGTCTATGTGTGTTTACTCTGTGTAACTTATGGATACAATATGTGTATACTTTTGGTTTATTTGCATGTTTACCTGACAAAGCCATGGGGTTGCCAGCAGCCAGACTGTAAGGGGAAATCATTACCTCCCATGATTTGTCACAGAGAGACACTTCAGGATGGCCAAGAGATGACAGTGACCTAATAGTTGGTGCAATTCTAGTCCCAGAGTCCAATCAAGTTATGGAACTTGGGTTTTTTCCTGTAAGGTCTGTGCTGGAAGTTACGAGATCAAAGGAATTAAAGATTATTAAAAAGATTGTGTAGAAGGGAGACAGGTGTACTGAGTAGCCATTTCTGGCCTCCTTGCATTTCATTAGAGGTTGCTATCCTCAAGGTAAGGGATGTATGAATATTGATGATTTAAAATCAACTCTTTTTTTTTTTTTTCCCCTGTTGTGTAAGACTATTCCCTGCTTAGGCTTTTAAATAAGGCATCTGGTAACCCCACTGAGTTGTCTGTGACCATGAGATGAATGACTGGTTAAAAATTTCCCATATTTTTTTGTGAAATTTGACTTTGAGAATTTCCATAAATCAGTTAAATTATTTCTGTTGGTGAGCAGGCCTTTTGTCATTGTTTTAAAATACTTGATGTTACTGTAAGCATATAAAAGTGTAAATTCACTCCCTTGCTGCTTCTCAAGTTGCCATTTGGTATCATGAAGCGTGGGGTTTTGTGCAAAAGTAATATAGCCTTCTGATTATTTTTATTAAATTTAACTAAAAAATAATGTTTCAACTAAAATCTGTTCTGAACCATGGGGTTCATGTTATTCTATAAACAATTGTGCCTTTAAAGCAAAATATCTCCACAAAACTTTTAATAAAAGTAATTGTAGGTTATCTGTACAAGGAAACCATAATAAATATATAAAATAATAATAATAAATACATTAAAAGATGAAGCTACAAAGAACAACTTTGTAGCAACTTTTCGACCATGAAGTGGATGTAAACATTAATAGCTTTTTTTTTTGTTTTTTTTTCTTTATGTGGAGTAAATTACTTCCTATTCTTGGACTCATTAGAGTTTCGTCCACAAATTTGTGCTGTGGGGTTTTTTAGATTATTAATATGATTTTTTATTATTATCTTTCTACGCTATAGGGTGTAGAAGGCAATAATTATAACAAGTCTTACAGAGTAAGTTTCACGTGCAAATAATGGCCTTTCAGTGGAAAGTGTTTCAATTGCCAGCATATAGATAGGGACTTCTGATACCCTTGAACCATGCCATTTATTGTTCTGTATTAGCATCTGTGAGGTGTTATTTAACGCTCCTCAGGGTTGCACATGTGGCTCAGTAGCACAATGAGCCAGATCAGAGGGGCAGACCTCGCTGTCCTTTCAGCTGAAAAGCCAGCGCTTGATGCAATAATCCCTGAACGAAACAATCAACAGATTTATAGAACAACACAGTGCACTGCCTGTCCCCAAATCATGATATTAAATTATGTGTTAAAAGGATATTAGGAGCACAGTCTTCTGAAGAATCCAACCTGCCTCTTGTTCAAATTAGCATATAAATGAGCTGAAGTCTCAGCTGAAGCACAGCCTGGATGAGTTTTCTTGCATTATGCTGCTGTGTATGTTAGCTCTGTCAAAATACAGCTTTGTGGACAGACACACACACGTTTTGGAGATGCTGCATAGGAAGCAAGGAAAGCATAGCAGGAGACACAAGGGACAGGGTTCACCTCTACTCCCATGCTTCCTGTCACTTATCAAAAGAGACCTGGTAAACAGGTATGCAACTCTGCATCATACAAAGTGCTTCCCAAGGAAGATGGGTCTGGAAACTTAAATTGTTCCTGTTGTCCTATGGAACAGCATCTGGTTATTCCTAACATAGAAACTGTTAGGTACAACATAATTTCAAAAGCTTCAGTAGAATTGCAAGTGTCCTTCTACATGTTCAGCTAGAACATTATTCTGTGTATGAGTAACCCAGGGCCTGCATATTACCTGGAAAATATTGTATAAACCTCTTCAAAATAAATGTAAATGATACCTAAAGACTTATTAATGAAAATAATAATGCTGTGTTTTGAGAATTAAAAAAATAGCGCATTTTGGAATTAGATAGGCTTGCATCATTGACAGAGCTTAGAAATGGGGTTGCTGGGAAAAACAGGGTGGATTATTCTTTGGAGACTTTAGGCCTGAATTATACCTGGCAAAGCATGTAAATAATGGTGTATGACCTCTTTGCTTTGTTGCTACCAGTTTGCTACCAGTCTTAATTGTGCAGTTTGAGAAGTATAGGAGAAATGTGTATATCTCTATGAATTTTTGACCTAGCATTAAAACCAGTGGGGCAAAGGTGGCTCTTCAGTGTAACTGGCGTCAGTGTAGAGAGTTCCTACTCTAATGAAGCATTTGTTTCCCAATTTATTTTGTAGCTACAAAGAACAGAACATTTTAGATTCCAGTGGGATCAAGTATTAAAGTATAGGAAAGGGCCTTTCTCAGAAAGGCCTTCTCCTGCCTGGCTGTTGCATGTTCTCTTCCAGGCCAGGTATAAGCAAAAATATATTAATTACTCCCCACATGGAATATTGAAGTAAATACTTGGGTACTACCAAGAAAGGAGATATAAGACAAAAATAATTATTTTTTTGAGTACTGTTGGCAGGAAGAAAGCTTTTATTACTAGCTTCACATCTTCATAGTAAGAGTTAGAAAAGAATTTTTACGTCACTGAGGGTAGCGTAATGAATTATTAATACCAAGAAGTTTATTAAAATGAATGTTTACTTATATTTGAACTTTTCCTCTTCAAGAATGTGGGTAAATCAGAAAATATCTTTGCTGATTCAAGACTAAACCTGAGGGATCTTTTAAGGTCTTAGTGCAGACTATTAGTTTTGTTTGCAATAGCCTTACTAAAGTCAGAACATAGTATCAGGCTATCTGTTGGTAGAGGAAAACCTTTTTACTTGCATTTACTTTATTTTGTTTACAGCAGGGCAGTAAATATAACTTTGAAACCATCATTTGCATCCTTGAAACAAATGTGATCAGATCAGGAAAAATTACTATTTTCCACCATTTGCTTTTATTTAAGAACAAACAAACAAAAAATAAATGGAAAACAGCTTTTTTTTTGCACTTTTAAAAAATATTTATTTATCATACTTTCATCAAGGATTTCAAATATATCTGTGAATGGATTCATGATCATGAAGCTGTATTCTACTATCACATATTTCTTCATGAAGAGTCCAGTTGACTCAAAAAAGATGAGTGTACCTCATAAGAGTTGTAACAGTATAACATTCCAAATATAACTAAAAACCTATTGCTTTTCCTGTATTGTACTACAAGGCTTGTAAGCAGCAAAGTACTAAGAAGGACCCCAAGAATGACTTTGTTTGATGCTGCTTATTGCTTATCACACTTCAGCTGCCCAGGCTTTGTCACCTTCCAGGCACATATTTGAACATCTGTCAAGAGAGGTGGGATTATCTGTGTGGGAATTACCATTGGAGGGGAGATACCATTTGTTTGAGACACACATCAGGTTTTTAATCATTGTGAGTGTTGATGGAATGAGAACAATGCACATTTTTACACTGTGTTGTCTTTTCTAAAATAGTCAGTTTGTTTGGTCCTTGATCCTTGAAGGTATTTAAGTGGCTAACAAGTAGGTCAGAGCAATATATTTCACTCATTTGCAAACTTACTTTGACACCTTGTGGTGCAAGTGTAAGTAGAATGAAGGTGAGAAAATAAGTGTTACCCATACAAATGTGGACAAAGAGCAAACCTTTCTTGTATGTCTCTTTGCAAACATAACTCTTAAAAGGATTTGAGTTACTGTAATTTTCAACTGTTTCTTTTCCAGAAGTACATAGGTGAATTCTGTGTCTGTAGAAAATATGTCTCTGATTAAATAAATGTTCTTAAAAATACTGGAGGTATGAGGGACAAAATAGGAGAAATTAGCCGAAATTTGTGTAAATCGTACTGAGGTTGGGTGGATGAGATGCTGCTCTGACCAATGCCCTGGACATCCACTGTACTGGCATGTTTTGTCTGAATTTTATCAGGAAGCCTTTTGTACACTTTTCCATATATAGTTTGCCCTGTGGATATGAGAAGGTGTTTGTTCCATAAGAAAAAAGAAGTGAAAATTACTGCCAGCTCATCAGATGCAATCGAATAATAATGAAAGCTAATGCAAGACAACATTCAAGGTTATTTTTAAATCTTTGCAAAGGTCAATGTATTCAATGGTATTCAATTTCAACTGCTGAAAAAGTTGCTGTGTTTAAATATGATGCCCTTGTTGTTTAGGAAATAAGAGATCTTACTAGGAAGGGTAAATGGGACAAAGCCCTATCTGTGTCTTATCATCACGTAATTTAGGAAAACAATTTCAGAAGTATTATTTTGATGATTAGTTTCAGTCTCAGAAACCTGTTTGTACTTTTTCCTCCATCTCCAAGTTGCAAAGTTCATTGCCAGAGAAAGAGCAAGGTGCCTCCCTTGTGGACCTTTTCTACCCTGGGTGGCAAAAGAAAGCAAAAACTGTCTCGTGACCCTGACTAGCCTAACCTCTGGCAGCTCTGGAGATATCATTAGGTAATCATTTGGCCACTGTAAAAATGTCACCATGTAAATGTTGTAACGTTTATGGTCTTTTGTAGTCATGACTTCTGTCCTCATCACTTTTTGTTATCGTGCTGGTAGCAGGAGAAAAACAACCTGCACAGTCGGAAGTGGAGACGTGAAAAATAAAAGGAAGGGAAAAACAAAGAAACCCAGAAAACCATAATGGAGATATTGACTTTAGCTAGCTAGAGGTGTCTACATCATGTACTTTATGTTGCTAATTGTTGAAGAATAGCAAAAGTGTGCTCTAAAATATCATATTGAAAATGCTACCACTGCATTTTAAAGAAAAAAATGTCAATATGGAGCCTCGGGCAAATGCAGAGTCCCTTCCCTGTACACGAGATGCCACAGTGTGTCACAGCATCTATATTGATGACAGTAACTGTAGTACAGCACAGAAAATGAGATACTTGCTAGCTGGATGATCATACAGCCAAAAAACAGAAAGGCAGAAGGCACAGGAGCATAGACTTGGGTCTCCATAGGTTTTAACTTTAGGAATATTTATTCTCAAGTTCATGATTTTTTTTAATTTTTGATTTTTTTTAAAGTAAGATAATAGGGGAGTCATGATTTATATGTTTGATAAGATAGAAGAATTCTCCTGGAGGGAATCTCAAACTTCTCTTCAGATGTTCATATTCTCTGTCAATACATGTTGGGCTACTCATGCAGCATTTCACATAGTTATTTGTAACTCCATTTGTTAAAGGCTAAGAAAAGTCATTACAAAAGTAACAACAATGTTAAACTCAGAGCAGATAATTCTCAAGTAGTATAGGTTTAACTAAGCTCCTGAATAGGAAAAATGTTTTTACATAAAGATTTAATGTGTCTTTGTAATGTAACACAGACAAAGCAGTTTAATACATAATGCCTAGAGACAGCTTTGCATAAATATTTTTACCAGACTCTTTTTTCCCAATGATAGATAGGCATTGAAATGATTTTGAAGTTGTGGACCTTAAGACTATCTAAGAAGGTCTAGTCATACAAACTTGCTGCTCTCTAACATTCAAATAAACCATCTGGATAAAGGTTAAGGGCAAAGAAAGAGACCATTCAAGGACAGTGAACAGCTGGATGGCAATGGTCATATTAGGTCTGTCATTTTTTCCCAGCCCTATCAGTGGAATTGTGCAAAGGGTTCAGCTTGAAAGGAAAGAGGAACTAGAGGAAGAGGGTTCAGAAAAACAGGCAGAAACAGCAGGCAGCACAGAGGAGACCATTCATGGATCAGTTTTACTTCACTGATGTCTTGATGTGGTTAATGTGTGCATTGGACTTTGCTGTGCCTTCCTTTAACTTGTCTGGGTCTGTTGAAAAAAGACTTTTTTTCTTTTTTTTTTTTTTAAATTTATTACTGACAACTTTTAAATTGTCAAATGAATAGTTATATGGAGGTATGCAGTTTCAGCAGGAGTGCACAGATACCAGGGCTGCATTTACTGCAGGAGATTTAGAGTCATATTAATGGCTGTCTCTGGTAACTAATGCTGGAAGGGATGCTGAGTGTGCCACCTTCTGCCATGTAGAGCTCCACACTGAAATGGAGAAAAGAATGCTAGAGATTGTTTGAAAGCTGATGTGATTTCATTGGTTGCAAGAATGTAATTATCACCAATTAACTCGGTTCCAAAGAGAATTTTGTACAGCATTTTTTATGTATTTCTCTGCAGGTTTCTTCCTGTATCGAGTACAGCAGTGTGAAAGAACAACATCATGTCCTTAGAACTTACTAGTTAAGAGAAAGTATTTACAGCTTGTCTCTGAACAGCACTGCATGGATGATGGAGCACTTCTGAAAGAATATCTGTGGAGGAAATAAATCCATTAATTGAACAGAATTATTGTGCACCAAAGCTACATGTTTGAGAGGTCTCTAAAGTATTCAAATAATTATTGAACTGTTTGGCACATCTCTAATAAAAACCTTTATCCATTAGCCCCATTGGTGCATGCTTAGGCAAATTAACTCTTTTATATGTAGATCTAAAGAAAATGGTGTGTTATAATTAAATGATTCTTTTGGGGGCAGTAAACCTCTCTTCAAACAGCTTGAATATTACTGCAGCCGTTTTTCTTTCAGCCCTACTAATCACAGCAAATTTAACTTGCACAGCCAGAGTCAGGGTGCATGTTACAGGACATTCTGGCAGTGGCAAAGAACAAATCCCACAGGAACCAGTGTTTGGTTTATAAGAGGATTTTATCTGAAGTTAATGTAAATTTATCCAGATTCTTGCTGTTTACGAAATCATGTTCCTGTTTTAAGACATCTGGTACTTAAGATATGTGTAGGTCAGAGCCCACCCCATAGAAGTTTGTTGTATGACTGACTGGATTTGGATTTGAATGAAAGATCTAGAGGACAAATGGCAATTGTAGCCATTCCATTTTTTAAAAAAAATCACCCCCCTCTTCCAAGTCACTCAAGTTTTTCTCCCCAGTTTCTAAATCATTTGAAATCTGTTTGACTTAGGAGAGATTTTGAACACTCCTTGTGCTGAGTGGAAAAGGCACCAGATACTGAATCATAATGGAGCAGAGCCACAGTTGCCTTGATGAATATTTAGGTCAGGATTTCCTGACGTGACTACCAATTGCTGGGATCTGATACCTTGAACTATGTTTCATTTACTGAAAGTGCTGAATACCTATTTTCTGAAAACTGGGCTCTAAGGACATGACCTGTTCTGACTTTTAGTTGTAAAGCTAAATGTGCCACGTCTAAATGCTGAAATCTCCTGAGACTTCACAAAGCTGCTTTCAAAAAAACAAATGCATGTGTTAGGCTTTAGATTTTTGTCTAGGATATAGAAGGTAGTCTTTATATTATTGCCAAATTTAGTCTTGGATTTCCACATATCTACTGGATATCTGCCGGAATTAATAAGATGAAAGATTTGTTCAGACCTCTTTTTTGCTTTCTTTTTTTCTTCCTGTCTGTGTTTTCTAGTGTCAGGCTTGTAGGTGTGTTCCTGCTGAGTGGGGCAGATGATTGCTCCCAAATAGTTCCAGTGCAGTTAGTTGGATGGTTGCATCTAGCACAAGCCTCTGTTGATAACTACATACTTTTATTGGCAATAAGAGTCTTTTTTCATTTTTTTAAGTGTTTTTCTTTTTTGTTTTTGGTTGGTTGGTTTGTTTTGGGTTGGGTTTTTTTTGAGGAAAATAGCTTACAGGGACTGCAAATTCTCTGGTTTGCCGTAAGGTCTAGCTCTGCCTTGCATTTTTATGTTCTTCTAGAGAATGGTGGGGTCCCACATGTGCCACTGTCATCATCAAAATCTCATTTTCCCCTGGGCTTTCTGAACTACCTGGCGAGTGTCTTGGAGCATTCAACTATGTAATGACTTCAGTATCTGATGTCTGAGGTCAAAAAGCTTGGCTATTATCAAAGTATAGTCATTAAAATAAGACTCCTGATAGTACAGAATTATAAGCAAGATTAGGAGAAAGATATGATTAAAATATTCAACTTGTTATGGACACTGCAGTTTTGAATTCAGGTAAGCAAAGCAGATTGTTTTGTTGTTTTTTTTTCGTTTTTTTTTTTCCAATTAAATGCTGCAGGATATGAAAGAACAAGCAGTTTATCTCACAGGACCATGAGCTGCCTTCAGTTTGCACATGCAGCTTACATTGGTGGGAGTCCCAGTGTGTTCTGAGGATATGATACACAATCCAAACCTGACAGATCTCATAAGGGGAAGTATTCAAATATGAGCCTTCCAATTTGTTTGGCACTGCTAAAAATTGGAAATTAGCAGATTTAAAAAGGTTAATTTCAGTATGAATGTGGATCTCTCAGGCCACTGGTATAGATTCTGGAACAGGTTGTCTACGTTTTCTGTTATTGCTCTTTTCATTGTGCTTAAATAAAAATATTGTAGAATCATAGAACAGTTTGGGCTGGAAGAGACCTTAAAAACCATCTACTTCTGAGCCCCTGCCATGGGCAGGGATACCTTCCACTATCCCAGATTGCTCCAAGCCCTGTCCAATGTGACCTTGAACACTTCCAGGGATGGGGCACCCACAGCTTCTCTGGGCAACCTGTGTCAGGGCCTCATCACCCTCACAGTAAATAATTTCTTCCTTATACCTAATCTAAACCTGGCCTCTGTCAATTTGAAGCCACTCCCCCTTGTCCTATTGCTACATGTCCCTGTCAAAAGTCCCTCTCTGGTTCACTTATGTCCCCTTTGAGTACTGGAAGGTGCCATAAGGTTTTCCCAGAGCCTTCTCTTCTCTGGGTGAGCAACCCCAACTCTCTGTCTGTCTCCATAGGAGAGGTGCTCCAGCCCTCTGAGCATCTGATGGTTCTGCTGTTCATTTACATTTTGCCACCTTAGATTTTAGATTTTGATTCTCAGCTAAGGAAGATGATGGTCACGCACTGATTAACCCTGTGCACTGATTTTGATTAGTCTACCTAGACCTTCCAAAGGTAGCAAGAGACATAATTTCCCAGAAAACTTGATTCCATTCTTCTTTCAAGAAAACAAGGTGATTCTTTGTTCATCGATTCTGTGAAATGAAAATTTATCTGTTATGGATTTGGTGAAGTTTAGAAATTGTGGAAACATTATTATTAGTCAGTAATTGATTCATTTCAGTTCTCTGTGTTTGTGAGGGTCATGAGTTCACTTCCAGGGAAGTGCAGTTTATCTTTAGCTGTTGTTCATAACTGTTGCCTCAGGTCTCAGCATCAGTGGGTTGTTTAACCTTGAAGCTTCTTGTGCTGTATCTGTGGTGGTGCCTCATGTGCAAATGTGCTGTTTTGTAATGCAGAGATCGTACCTCAAATGTCCTACCTTACAGACTACATTAAGTTTTCTAGAAGGTGAAGCATTATTTTCCACATCTCTCCTGGGATGTATCGAAAGCCTACTGAATTCTGTGAGGGCTTGGTATTTAGTTTGCTTACCAGTCTCCTGCCATTATCAGATACCAATGAAAATACATAATGTAACACACAAAATAGAAATGTTGTTTCAGCATTATGTAAAAATCACTGTTGTTCCACTTATTTGAGATGTTCCTTGAATACTGAAAACAGTTCTTTGGCATTTTAAGTATTATACAGTTCTATATCCAGAAATATTTCCTGCTAGTGGATGCACCAGATCCCGTTGGGAATCACAGGTGCCAAAATGTAGGGTCACAGGTCTGACTTGAGAATGAGCAGTTTCAGACCCAAAGGAGGCTAGAAACATTTGAGATATTCGGGAGCAGATTTTTTTTTCCTTTTTTTCTCTCTTTGCTCATCACCTCAAAGAAATAGCGACTGAGTTCTCATGGAAACTCAAAACTCAGTCTCAGGCAGTGACCAGATCTTGCCACTTGATGTTGCATCAGCTGATGACAATGAGCCACAGCAGTTTTAACAGTTCTTAAAGTGACTTTGTATTCTATCTGAAAAGCAAGAAGCAGCTCCCGTTAATCTGGCTGGAAATTTTCTGAAGGCTTGTGTCTTTATTGAAAATATAGGTTCATTGAAACTGAAGGATGTGGAAACCTCTTGAACCTTTGTTAAATTTTTCATGTAGGTAGGTTTCAGGGTACTTGAAGCTGCTAGATGCCCCACCATCTAGTCCCCAGCTCTCTGGTTTCTTTGTTCCATGGTTGCTTGCTGAGGGAGAATAATTGTTGGGGGGGGGAGGGACTGAGCTCTTTAAAATAGCTTTTCTGCAGTTCTGCTTCTCAAAAAGTAGCACATATTCTGCCTTCACCCTGACACTTCAAAAATTTTACACCTGATGTATTCTAAATGTGAAACTTTCCATGTGGGGGGTTATTTTGGCACAACTTTAGACTTTAGCTTTCTGCATTGATTACAAAGACACTTTGTTGGCTTCCTATAAATGCCTTACTTACAAGCATTTTTCAGGGTAATTAAACTGTTTAAGTAATTCATCTGATACTGTACATAGTTTTATTTACAATGCAATCAGGACCACTGCAAGAAGAGTACAAGCAATTAGTGATTTAATCCTAGTGAAGAATCTTTTGAGATTTAGGTTTGGCTTTTTTGTGCTTTTAATCCCCCCACACCTACCTCTGTAAGAATGAAGGTAAAGGAATATACAATGTGTTTAAGATTATTTCAAGGAGAGAATCACAGTTTGAGGAGCAGAATTGGCTTATATTTGTATAGGCTGCAAATGAAATGATTTTTTTTCTCCACACTGAGCAGTGTCACCGTGTCTTTCAATAGGTGCTTGGGATTCCTGGCTTCCTCTCCTGGCTTAGACATTGATTCACTATCTGGCCTTGGGTGATCTATTATCACACTTTCAAATTTATGTGCTTGTAGCTACATTCAGACACTTAAATAAGTGACTTGAGGACTGTCAAAAAGCAAATAATTTATGTAATTATGTAACAATGGAGCACAATCCCAGTTCTGCAAAAGCTAAGAGTATCTATTTTTACACTAAGTGCTGTTCACATAAACATTTGCATAACTCTTCATAGGAAGAGGAACTGGGTATCTAATTTGAAGTAATAAATTGTGAATGTTCTGTCATTCTCTAAGTATGTCAATTTATTTGCATGTGAAATATTTCCTTTTCTACCATGTCTCTGATTCCAGAAAGATTATATATTTTCTATATTAGCCCAGTAACCATCAATTACAATGTCTATTGAGTGTGAGTAAAGCTGATTGCCCAATGAAATTATGCTATGGCAGCTGTTTGTAAGAAAAAGGTAAACAATGGCTTATGAAATATTCTTCAATGAAAAATGTATAAACATGTATGTAACACCTATTTCTCTTTAATAAATAACCTTTTAGAAAAAAGTCACCTGTATTAAGTATCCAACTCCACAGATCCCTGGCTCTCACCCTAACAAAAGCAGTTAGTGAGATGTCAAAAATTCTCCAGCTAAGAGAAAAACACTGCATATATTTCTCACATTTCCCATAGCAGGGAAGAGGAATTAGAATATGTATACCTTTTTGTCTGTATAGATAGCTTACAAGGGATTTTGATTTTATCCTCAAGGTAAATAAATGCTGCAGACCAAAGGTGCCAGTGTAGACAGGTAGGATAAGTTTCAGAAGCAAGTGTTTCTGGGATGGAAATAATTACCATCCCTGTGTGAACAACTTCCAGCCATTCCATCCACTATGTACTGATTAGAGTACATGCACCCTTGACTGCAAATTACATATATGCCCTCCTGTAGTCAACATCCCCTTTGCTGCCTTGGTTCATTTTCAAGAGTAGCTCAGATTTTTCCTGCCTTAAGTTAAGAACTAATTTATACTTTGAAGTGATGAGAAATTTTCTCTTAAAAATACATGATTTGATCTAATACTATGTTTTGTGAAATAAGTCAGATGTGGTTTTGTGCATATTTAAAATTATGGCCCTTTCTTTTAAACTGCTTATGATGCTTAATCAGCAAATCAAGACATATTTCAACTGGAATTAAAGCTCAGTGAAAATGCAGAAGGGTAATGGACATAGACAGGCAATCATGTGAAAGTTGAAAAAGTAGTGCAAGAAAGAAAATGTTTGTCATGTTTGCATTTTCAGAAGGCAGATACAATTGCTTCTGCTGCATCAGTTATCAAGAGTTTTAATAATTAGGTGCATTATAATTAACCATTAAAATCATTCTTGTTTCCTTGGTAGGGGGTTTCAATATTTCTCTATTCACAGTAAGAAACAGCTATATTTTTGTTTTAAATTACTCTAGTAGAGCTTATTTACATTCCTGAGCATGAGTAAATTTTAAAACCCTCAATATTACATTCTTACTGTTTTGTATGATCTTCATTCCAGTTCCTGTCAGTGAAATCCTCTTAGGTTGGATTCAAAGTCATGTTATGTCTTTGTGCATTTGGCCTGGCCAACCTGGCTAGACTCCATCTGGCTTCATATGGCTTGTGCCATTCACAATAGCAGGGTGTCAGGCCCCCTCTGTCTTTCCATAATGTGTTTTTTTGGCAATCCTAGGTGGTTCTGAATCCTGGACTTGCTGCTTCTTGTGCCCTTGGGTTGTTAGCAGTGCATCTTTCTTTTTTTTTTTTTTAATATTTTTCTTAGTCCCTCTTCTTTTAATTTTTTTCAGTGACTGTATGATTACAGTAGCAAATGTGGTTAGGCACAGTAGAATGAATTTGTTGCTAGTGTAGTTTCAAAAACATCTATTATTTGTGAATTTGGCTCGTGCAGAAACAAAGAAAACCAAACTTATTACCTATATGTTACATGCCAAGTCTTTTTTAGTGTATTAGAATAAAAAGAAGATACAAGTAAAATTTCAGAGACATTTTGAGTTCTAAAAATCTTGTCCAGTTTGGAGTTTCCCCAGTAAAATAAGGCAAATTCTCTGTATGTTGCTGGAGATTTTAGGTGGTGTTGATTTCTTTTGGTTGCTTGGTGGGTTTGGGTTTTGTGTAGGGGGTTTTGTTTGTTTGTTTTTATTGTTGTTATGGGGGGAGGTTTAATCAGAACTGCTGTTCTGAAGTTCAGTCTACATTAAGTATATATTGCAATGAATGACAGAAATATTTTTGTAAGAGGTACATATGACTATATATAAAACAAGAATTTTCTAGCTCTCCCTATTAATTATTATCGTTCCAAATATATGGTTCCATATCTTATTGGGGAGGGGGACAAATAATGAAAAAACCCAGTCATTTTTAGAGCAATGAAAAGCTGGATATTCTTGGGAAAAGTAACATCCATATTTTTCTCATCTCTTAAAAATTACATAGTTAACAAGAAAAAAATTAATTAACTAATTAAGGAAATAAATCAATAAGTTCAAGTTATTGCAAAATTCATTCTTGAAATAATAATGAGTTTTATTTAACTGCATTTCTTGTCAAACCATTCAAGGAGGATCTGACAGTTATTAATAATGTGTAACTTGTGTTAAAATAAACAGGAGAAATTAATGTCAGGTGCATATAAATTCAATTCTGATTGATTTCCTTTCGCTGAAGTTAGTTCACCAGGAATTTTGCTGGAATTCAGGATTGATGCTTTCAATTTGTCTTACATTGCAGAAAAGTTGTATTCAGCAGATGGAAGGGCTCTGATGAATGCAGCACTTAGTTTTTCTGCTATCCAATAAAACTGGAATGACACTGTGTGAATCTAGGAGCTGTTGTAATCTATGAGAAATCAGGAGAAATTGTATTACAGTAATTGACTTCAGTAGGATCGAGACTTTCTTTAACAATTCCATGGGGCTTTAGGTATTTTTGCAGTCTATTTTAAGACATGTGCACACTAGTGGAAGTAGTGCTTCTAATCAAAATGGACTATATTTTATTCAGACCTTGGAGACCAAGTAGGTAGAGCTAATTGGCTTATAACTGACCTGCTTAAAGGATGTCAAAATTGGCTGTTGGCTGTTCCTTTATAACATTAGTTTGATTGACTAAGAGTCTGGCAGCAAGATGTGAAATATTATGAACCCAATTCATTAAAATTGTCCCCATTTCAGATCATTACATATTTTCAGAACAAATGGAACATACTTGCAGTATAAAAGAAATATGGATATGTAAATTTCTAACCCATCAACCACCCCCTTCTCCTTCTGTTCCCCTCTGTGGAATAAAAAAAACTGCAGTTGATTGTATGAAAATAAGGAGGGAGCAGTGGGACATAAATTTTTCTCGTGGTACTACGCAAAATATATGTCTTTAAAAAAAAAGGAAGAGAGGAGTACTGTGAGCTTGATTTCCATTATTTACTTCCAAGTTATCTGGTTGCCTGTCTTTCAAGGACTAAATGCAAGAGCAATGTGCATACAGAGCTATCATTACATCAGAATTCTGCCTCTTTTCTCTGTGGGGGAGAGATCTTGTTTATTTGGATAATAGTTTTTTTTCCTATTTTTTAAATCACTGACTTTTGCTCTGCTGGGCATACAGCTGCCCTTCCTCAGGCAACTGATTACATGTTGGTAGGAGTCAGTTCTGAGCATGGCATAATTAGGTGATAGTTAGATGGAATATGCATAGAGCATTTATAGTCTGAAGAAACTTCAACTAGTGCTCACCCCACCATGAAAGAGGATGGGAAATTGGGAAGTTTCAGTGTCTTGCATGGGCATATGTTTTGTACATCTGTACTTCACACCTGAGCACTAATCTGTGTGGAGGAAGATATTGCTCTGTGCTTTTAAACTGAGCTGTTTGTGTAAAGTCAGGTCATAAAGGATTATTTTAGTTATAAAAATTAGTGCTGGAGCTTGGTACCTTGATGTTACCCTGCCTGTTTACCACAGGGGGTAATATTCTTACAGAGACAGAATGCAGAAGGTGGAATTTTGCTCAGGTAGTGATTATGCTGGAAATCATCTCATGGAAGTTTGCTTAGGGCCACATTCCAACTGCTGCATTTCCCAATGTCCTTGGCTTTCTCCTCTCTCAGCTCCTTGGCTTTATCCTTTGTGAACAGGTTCACTCAACTCTGTTCAAAACAGCCACAGCCCTTCAGATGCCCTTCTTTTGGGTGAGCATTGCTGATGCTGTTACACCTTGTTTCATAAGGGTATTCTGGTGTGTTCACAGGTAATATTAATGTCTTTTACATTCACTAGTTCCCAGGAAGGGTAATTTAAAGCATATCTAGTTATAGCATTGTCTTGCAAGTTGTGCAAAGCAGACTGTGCTCTTTGAAAGGTGTTTTACATGTGCCTTGTGCAATGGAGGTCACTACACGGGCCTGCAACCCTTTCACCTGTGATGGAAACACGCCAGCAGAAGGGATAATCTGCCTCCCACTAGGCAGTGAGGAACCCTCAGTGGCATGGCCTGGGGTGCCTTTACAGATACCATGCAGGGCACTGCAGACCCTGAGCTTTACAAAGCTAAAGACACCCTATGCCCTGCCTGCATCTCTCCCACTAAGGGAAGGTGACTTGAAGGGTGAATCTGTCCTTTGGTCAAAGGTTTCTGTTTTTTTAACTGCAGAATTACAGTACAAACAGTGCTAAAATGGCATTAGGACGCATCTGTTTGCTGCCTAAATACACGTTACACACAACACATATGATTTACAGTGGTGCTATTCCATGTGAATTTGAGCTATGCATCTTATCCAAGCCTTTGGAGTTGCTCATTAATATAGATGGTTGTTTGTTCATTTTGGCAAAGCCCAGAAGATCCTACAGTGGCCAAATGTAACTGAAATCCTCATTACCTCTAATGGCAAACGATGCATTCATCATATTTAAGCCGAAAAACATAGTCCCTTCTTTCTTTATACATTAAATAGCTTTTTCAGGTTCTGCTTTAGAGAACAGAAGGCTCGACATAATGAGTAGCAGTCTTCTGAAAGAGGCAATGTGCTGAGGAGGATTTGCCTTTTATGATTTTGCTTTTTTGTTTTTTACTTATGTTACATTGCAATTCCAAACATAGCAAGTTTTCAGAGATGTTGCTGGATGATTATGTTCATCTATGTGTTCCTTAGCAAATGCTTTGACAGTTGGTAAAGTGAGAATATCATTCTTTCTTTGTAATGTGCTTTTTCCACGTCAGTTACCCCACGCATGAAGTAAAAGTCGCAGTCATGCTCCATCCCCATTTGTCACATCTCAAATATCTGTTGGGATGTAGGTGACTCAGGTAGAAGTCTGGCATCTTTGCAGAAGCTTTGTAAATATCATAAGGAGGAAAACATATTACAATTAAAATAATTATGTTTCTTGGTAATCTAAATTTAACCTCTGATGATGTCCAAAAATTTGTTGCTTCTGTTCTATGTTTTGTACTGAAATATTTTCCTATTGTTCTTTTCCGTGGTGATTGGGTAAATTTTAAATTTTAATGCTGGACCCAGAAACCAGCATTAAGTAGTACTTATTTTAAAGAAGGAATTGTCTCCTGCTCTTCTCAGCAAACCTTCACAGCATAGCAGGATTTGTTTTTTCCTTGACTGTGTCCTGGAGGTACACTTAGTTCTGCATTGAGACTTGCAGCCAGGCTCTGGGCAACAAGGGAAGATCTGAGGCTTGGATAGATACTGATTAGCAGACATTTCAGACTGCACATTCTAGTGCCTAAATTAATTGCAATTATGAAAGCAACAGTTCAAAAGAGCAATGCATGATTCAAACCATTTGCTACATGCATTAACTGGACTTTCTGGTATATAAATAAGAATGCTGTCAATGGGTAGAAGTACCTGTGATGAGGGTTTCTTATGAGCATATAAGTGTATGTGTGTATACAGTGCATAAAAGAAATTGAGGGTAAAATGCAAGGCTTCCCAAGTTTCAGTCACTTTCCAAGAATAATGGATTATAAGAAACGGGTAGTTCTCAGTTCTGTCTCGTACATTCTTTAATAAAAGATGAAACTATTTTCCTGTATTTCATCCAGCCTTTCCAGTGCTTTGTTTTCCTTGTGAAAATTTAGATTCTTTTTTTTTTGTCCTAGTCTGCTAAATGTTGATTTCTTACATTGTTAAGAATGTAACACTATAGGATAGATGATAGAAGGGACAATGATTTGCCTCCAGTCTTTATTCTGTCCATCTAAAGCACAACTGCTTCTCTCCATGTCGGATTCATGTTGTTTTCCACGATTCACACAGACAGAGGACCAAAACTCAGGTAAATTAATCTATTTGCATTTTGTGCTCCCTTGAACCATTCTTACTGATTTGAGCCCTTGATATTAATCATTATCTCTCAGTGTTTCTCTTGTCTACTCCCTGTCTGTCTACCATTTCCCTGTTCAAATTTTGCTGAAAGCTCATTTAGTTTTTTCTTACCAGCTTTTCTCCAGCACTCTGCACATCCTGCCTTAACCGGACTGTCTTTTTTTTCATTTGTCTTATGTATTTATGGGTTGGAATATGTCCTTTGCTGCACATTAAATCCTTTGGTGCTCCCTAGCCAGCCTTCACTATGTGAATTTAATGAGGGTTGTGTAGTGGTTGGTGTCATAAGTTTTCTTAGGCTGATTTTTCAGCTGTCTGCTGCTGGACTAGTTCATCGCTCTCCTGATGTGACATGTGTGAGGGTGCCCCAAAGTGCTGCTTAGAGCAGAGATCTCATTCTCTGAAGTCTGTGGCTCGTCTGGATGCAGGGTTGCAGCTGCTTTTCTCTTAGGGATGGATTTAGGTTACAGGGTGGGACATATGTAGTGGAAAAAACTGTCAGGGAAAGGCTTGTGTCTCCTGAGCATCTCTGGAGTGCAGGGAGAAATATCCACTAGCAGAATGATACTAGAAGCATATTTTAGAGCTGTGAGTAGTCTAGTCCATTTTGCAGATTAAAGAGAGGTTATGAACAGTGATGGTTGTGATCCTGAAAGATCACAAGGATGTGAGTGGCATTGCTTTTCTGCTCCTGTTGAGTGATTTCTCCTCCCTAGGAACTGCTGAGCTTCTTCTACAGTCATGGAAGTTGTTCCTACTTGCAAAATATGGAGAAAGATCAAAACTGAAATTTGAAATTTTATTAATCATCAGGTAGTCAAACCTAAATTGGAAAGTTCCGAAAGTGTAGTCAGGCATAGCAGGAATCTAATTACACGTTTTCTTGCAATGTAGAATAAAA
The DNA here is from genome assembly GCF_001604755.1 of Lepidothrix coronata. Lineage (NCBI taxonomy): Eukaryota > Metazoa > Chordata > Aves > Passeriformes > Pipridae > Lepidothrix > Lepidothrix coronata. The sequence continues at coordinate 194,378 of NW_016690322.1, read as the reverse complement.
TCCCCATGGGATAATTGCACTTTTTTTCATCACCTGTACGTGTTCTTAAATTCAACTAAGCTGACAACACATGAAAACAAATTCTTTATGGTATTCTACTTGAGTCCTTGACTGTCCCTTGTAAAACATACCACAGTGCTTTGGCACAAATAATTACCAATGTGCTCTATGACACTTTGTGCATATCTTGAAGGTAATTCAGGAGACTTCTGAGTGATAATGAGCTACAGTATCTCAGCTTCAGCCAGCCCATTGTCAGAATGACATCTGTTTTTTAGTAACTGATAGTAAGAGATGATGTGAAGCACTGTACAGCTTTCTTCTGACTGTTTCCAGACATATTCATCAGTAAAAATGTGTACAGCTCCCAGGAGCTGTAGTCAGATAATTTACAAAAAAAAGTGCTGTCCTTTCACCTATTTTTTCCTTCTGTGTCCTCTAATACCGTCTTGAGAGACTGTAGTTGGAGTAACTATATTATTTATAAAGCTTTGTTTATGCTCAGTTGTGGTATGTGACACAGTATTGGTTTTAAGCTGTTTAGACCTGAACATGGACCTAATGCTGTATCAAACACAAACATTGATGCAATCTGGGTGATTCTAATGCAGACACTGAGCTAATGTGAAAACTAGTTGGTTTCTGTGTGGTTTTTTTGGGTGCAACTGATATAATGAGACTTCAGGTTGTTGGGAAAAAAACATTTTTATCCAAGACACCTTTCACAGATATGCTATGATTGCATAAACTGATTGTGGTTCACGGGGGACTCCTAGCTGTCATCAGTGTTTTAGCAAAAAGTGTGCACAGTGTCCCTGAAAAGTGCTGTGGTGTGGGACTCCAGGGTCTGTACCTCACCCTGCCATTGACCTGCACTTCAAACACACACAAAATGCTTCAGCTCGCTGTGAGTCAGCTGCACCACCTGCTGAATAAAGATAATAGCACACACCTTCCTAGTGATGTGCTTTGGGACCTCTCTTGGTATCATAGTTTTTCAAATGGTCACTAAACATCTGATCACTCAGACGATTAATAATGAATTTTTCCCTAATCTCAGTTTCATTGGTATCTCTTCTGAAGATTGTTTTCTTTGTTTCTCAAACCATACATTATACTGCAGTTCCCTGTCTGGGCATTTCCTATTCTCCTCCTATCTGATAAGGAGGAATATGTGGAAAGCAGTTTTATCTGGCACACAACACTTTGTCCATTGAACAAAGCAATCAAAAGAGGAGATAATTGGGCTTTTAAAGTGATTCTTGGAATTTTCTAGAGATAATATATTAGTCAAGGGCTGGTTTTGTGATTTCTGGGTTTGTATGGTATGTGCTTGGGTCCTTCTGTGCCCATTTTCCCTTTCCTCTCAGTCTTCTGAAAACGAAGTTCTTTGAAAAGCTCTCCTTATAGTTAGCACAACCTGTCCTTCACTTTTCTTCAATGATTTCATGGTGCTAGTTACTTAGTCTCTAACTGTAGGAGTCGGGGGTTTTTCCCCTCTCCTCTTCTGTGCCCTCATTCAGCTGAGATTTGGATAGTTAATCTCATGTCTTACGATGATTTTTTGTTTGGTTAGGACATTTTTTTGTTGGTTGTGATTTCCTTTCCCTCTCTCTACTGACAGTATTTATTCAGAAAGTCATCTTCACACTGGTGAGCAATCCTAGCACCTGGAAATTTTGCTGCCTCTCTCTCATTGCTGATCCCCAACCCACTGGGAAAATGTCAAAGCTGAATGTCTTCATCTTTGTCAGGCTGAAAGGCTGGTTCACTTCAGTGCAAATTTCTTCCACAGCAGCTTGACCTAAACTTACTTGGATCTCTAATATGAACTTCTGCGAGTAAATTTGTATAACTTTTAATAAATCATTGCACTTGTAAGTGAAAAAGCCCCAGGGATTCACAGATCTTTTTCAATTTTTTTTTTTATGACATCTTCTTCATTTTGCTCTCTACTAAACTTATCTGAAAAGTCTCAAGGTAATTACATTCAGCAGAAGTGGTGGGTACATGAAGGGGACACCGTACTGCTTTTATTTTCAGGATGGTTACTTGTCTCTTTTCATCCCAGTGAGCCAAACCCCATTCTAGACAAAATAAACCCCTGAGGTCAACTGACTGTGAATTTATGGTGTCAAGCACCAGAAGCAGCACTGCAAAGGGTGATTTCTGGAATGCATATGGCATTATGAGAACATTGCACTGAAGTTGTGTTTGCTCTGTGTGTTGTGCACACAGAGGTTTTGATAGACTCAAATGACAGATACCCTTCTAAAATAATCTGGTGTGACAACCCCCTCAGCATGAACCACTAGATTTTAATAAATGGCTCTTTTATCAACTGCATAATTTTTAATTGAGCTAGAAAAGGAGATTTTTCAAAACATCATATGATGAAGCATCCCTATATGCCCAATTTAATAGTTAATTATCCACACAAAATCTGTATTCTTTACATCTAAATATAAAAGGCTCATGTTTTCAAAATCTGAATTTTGTTTTGCCTTTGCCTGAAGAACTCTTTATGATCAGGAATCCACTCATTTCTCACTTTTATTTTATATATGACAGTCCAGAAGAAATTTTGCTTAATTTTTTCAAATTTTTCAGAAGAATTTCTATAGACTGGATTTGGTGCTACAGAAATAGTGTCTTCATCTTAGAGTGTTATCTTTGTCTTTCCATTACTGCATCATGCTTACATAACCATTTTCACCTTTCAAGGACAATCCACTTTACAGACATTTAAATGACTTAAAATATTTTGAAAAAAGAATGCATATAAATTGCCTGGTGGAAAATTCCGATGCAGTTATTGCTAGTTCACTACTGAAGCCAAAATACTCTTTCAGATGGATTTGGAAAGAGTGTTTTTACTGTGTGTTTTCACTAGGCAGGTGTAGGATAGTGCTGTGTGTAAATCATCGCTCTGGTGTTGGGTATGGCTTGGTAAGATCAAGAGCTGACAGTCTTGGGTACAATAATTTTCTTGAGAGAAGTTGGTAAAAATAGAGCCCCCCACAAATCTTTTATCCTTATATGAGAGGCAAAAGCAGGCAGAGGTATGGGACATTGTATGGTTGTGTTTGCACTGCTCCTCTTAGTGGCAGAAAGCTTTTTTTTAAGGATCTATCTCCAGGGTCAGATCAAGATTAACATGTTAAATTGCTACAGTGATTATTATCCATGGTAATAATATCCAGCTTTCCTAAAAAACCCTAAATGTATAAGGTGCTTTTTCATTCTGTTAGGCATTTATTGAGAATTCACTTTGCTTGATAATTACTGTGTGTTGAATATACCAATAGGGATATTTTATTCTATTTCAGGTGTTATCTCTGCTTCCTTTTGCCTCACCTTTAAATATCTATAATTAGATTTGGAAAGAGAGTCTTTCATTCTTGAACTTATTTTAAAAAAATGGCATTTTGCTGTACTTCATAGGATAGTTAGACCAATTAAATTCTTCAAGATAATGGTGTTCTGAACTTGCATCTATTTTTGGAACATTAATTATATTCTATGATGCTTCCTGTGAAAAATCAGAGACAGATACAAGCATTAGTATGTGTTAATTAAATCTGAGTTAATATTTTTGGTCAGAGCTCTGTAGTGTATACATGGATGTGATTGCTGGTTAATATTTTCTTGTATTTTTTAGCCTAATTGTATTTTCCTATTAATGAAATGGAATATATTAATTTTTGTACACTCTAGATAAAGCTTGATTCAGTCAGGTCAAGGTTCACTTCTGTCCAGGCTATCCAAGATCAATCTCTGCTTTATACAGAGGGGGCATTACTTAAGACAGGCTGTTTTGTCAGAAATGTTAAACTGAAGGTCCTGTTGGTTGTTTTTGTACAATTTTTCATGAAGTTGTGGTTGTTTTGTTTAAAGTGAAATCTCTAAAAATCTCAGTTTTCATCCAAAACTAAATATGTAGTTAATTTGGTGGGGGTTTTTTGTAAATGTTGCTGAGATTCTTCATCTTAATTTCCTTTTGTAAACTTAATTCACAAGCAGGTTTTCTTTTGCAACACTTAGACCAAGTTAGTCCACAAAGCCTTATATTTGTACTCTGCATTTCCATTTTTGTAAAGATATCATGGAAACTATAGTGTCAGCTAGGAAGCTGAGCATATAGATGAGACTGTGAGCATGAAATATTCATGCTACATCTCCCTGAAAGCCTTGCATTGAAGCAGAAGGGCTTGTTTTCTTTTCCTTTCCCTCATCCTCTGTTATTTTACACTGAAAAACTGGCATTATCTCAGAAAAAGAAAAGTGGGTCAGGAAGACACAGGACATGTGAATCTTCCTGTTCTTCAGCAGGGCATCTCTTCCAGCAGACACGGGAAGAGAAAAACTCAGGAAAATATCTCTTGGACCTGTGTCCTGCCCCTGCCCTGCACATCAGGAGAAAGCAGATGAATGGTGCTTGTTACCCTTCACTTTTCATCTGCTCATTTAGTCTTCTGTGTATCTTCAGACTGAAATCTATTTTTAATTTGTCTTGAAATGATTTGTTGCAAAAACTTACAATTCTCTATGCTTGTGCTGTTCAGACATTTCATTCCGAAATTCTCGTGAAAATTTTAACTCTTCTTGCAGACTGCTGATAAAAATTTTGTGGGGTGCTAGATAATGTGAAAAATTTTAATTTAATTTTATTTTTTTACTTTTAAGGGTAAATTTATTAATTTGAAAAGGTAAACCAGTTTTGAACCCAAGGATATTCCATTTAGAAAATGGAATAATGAAGATATGTTAATTTCATCACTCTCTTGATATTTTTTTAAAAAACTGCAATTTTCTTGGTGACTAAACTGTGAATGTATGCTGAAACATTTTTTTTTCACTGGAAAGAAATGAGTTACAATTTTTTTAACCAGGTTTCTTTCTTTATTTATGGATTCTTGTGCACGTGTTCTGGAACTGTAACCCTAATTTACTTATAATATATTCCAAACAATGTCAGGAATGTTTTGATTTTTAACTTATAAATTCATTCAGATTTCCATTATTTGCAAAAAAACTTCACTCTCTGAGAAGGCAAGAAATATGCTGTCTGAAAGACCTTCAGATCTAACTGCTGTAGGCAATTAAAATTTTTAAGCTATTCTTCTAAATAAGCAAACATGATTTTCTTTTAGTTGTACTGTGCTGAATAAAAAGAATGAACAAAAATAATTATGTAGTTTAGAATAGTTAAGTCATTACTGGATAAAGTGAGGTGTCATTATGGAAATATTCGATGGAATTTGAAAATAAATCTGTGACTTATCTTTCATTTTCCTTTTGGGTTAGTTACATGCTGTCAGTCATTATTTAAGAGTATGAGCAAGTGTGGCACTGAGTTTTACAACCTCTTGGCAGAATTAGCCCAGAATTTTCCATTATCTCTTCTTCATCAGAAAACTTGGAATTAAAATTGACTATGTCACACAGTCTGTTTTCTAAGGAGTAAACTCACTTTAAGGTTAAGAGGAGTAACTTTTTCATGCCTAAAAGCTGCTACATGGGCATTGCAGACCAATTGCTGCTGCTTTCATTGTCTTCCTTAGGTGGGGAACATGTTCCTTCTTGCATTACTGGATTTATTAAGAGACAAGGTGGTCCCACTTGCCAAGGATGGACACCTGCCCAAACATTCAGAGTGATAAAGCGTGGAGGCACGTGGAGTCCTGCAAAGATGAGCAGTGACATTTGTGCATTGGTGTGTGGGATGTCCCAAAAACTTTTGGTTTTCTAGTACTTGCTGATGAGTCAAAAATTTGTAAGTTTTCTAAATTTCTGCCATAATGTTCCTGTTCTAGGTATGCCTTTTTGATAGTTGATTCTTTGGAAGAAGAGAATATCACTTAAACTGTTGGTAATTACTACTGAATATTCCTATTTTTAAAGTCTGCTTTACTCTTCTAATGAAAGACCTACGTTAGTTCGCTCACACTGTGGTCCTAAAGCTAATTTTGATAGATCTCATGCACTGTTTCAAGCACAATGAGTCTTACACAGGTTTTGCACAGGCACATTTGAAAAGATCTGTCAGTGACCAATCAAACATTCCTCACATCAGACCTTAGCAGAGCAGAGGAGCATAGTCCGTACAAACTGCAGTTACTGATTGCCATCCCCTCCCCTCCAAATGATAAATAATTTACAGCTATCACATGTTCCTCCTACAGTTAAGTATACAGGCAAAAAAAAGAAACTATCTACATTTCATCATTAGCTTAATCAAGCCAGTGTATCAGTAACCTGCCGTGAGACTGATTGCTGAAGAGCAGGAAGAGTTGATGTCTGTGTAACAAATTATTTTGGACCTTGAAGCTTTTGAGTTTTAGTCAGTTATATCTAAATTTTCCCAAAACTCCTTCTTTTGTATGAGAAGGGGTAGTATTTTGAGAAGACTACTTGGGAACAAAGTTTCAAAAATACTCAAATGCCAAAATTTCCCCGTTTCTTTATCTTGTTTGTCTGTGTCAATACAAAATAAGAGTTCTTGACTCATGCAGGAAAGGATAACCTTAAAATCCATCAACCTTGACTGAAGTGAGGGGCTGCAGACCCCCAAGGTATGCCCAGCATGGAGACTGCAATTCTGGAGTGCAACTTTCTGTGACAAAGTTCTCTGAGTCTGCAGCTTCTTACCATGGATTTGAGAGCCAAAATCCAACATCTGGGTAAAACTAGGACTTCTGGATTTCCAACTAAAACAGAGGACTGTGAGTCAGGAAACCCAGACTTGGAATCCCAGAGAGACAGATCCCAAAACCACAGGGATGTGGGTCCCAGTTCAGATCATCCCTTAACTAGCCAGATGGTTATGGCTGTTCTTGCATAATTATCTACCTGTATGAAAATTCTCTCTGTCCTACTCTGGACTAGGTAATGGTGATGCAGTGGAAATGTGGGATGGAAGCAGAAAAACTGAAAACTGCCAGAGGCCAAGTTTGAAATTGTGAATGAAAATACAGAATTAGATTTTTTTGGGGGAGTTGTATGAATACTTGTGGTTTAAAAGCACAGAAGATTGAATACCAGAAAGACTTCAGGAGTTTATAAAACTGTATTGACCATCCAAACAACTTCAGAACCATGATTTTGTCTGAATTTTGCCCTTAAATACTTTGGGGTGTGGATGGTGAAGATGGCAGGTAATTGCACACGTCTCTTGGAATTACCACCTTTTTTCTTCTTCTGTAATCATCTATTTTTCCACCTTCTTCAAGACACCCTGTGGCCGTTTTTGTTCCTTTGTCTACCTCCAGATTTTTTTTTTTTTAATTTTTTACTTTCTGGAGTTTGAAAGCCCTTGGGTTAAAAAGAATGAAGAAGGCAGATCTGAAATGCTCAAGAGAGTTCACATCCTGTAAAAATAGCAGTGAAAGTCAAAATGGGGAAAAAAAATACAGAAAAGCACAATGCACAGGACCTAGAGGCTTAAAGAAGGCTTGAAAAGAGACTTTCAAAAACAAATTTTCCCTTTGAGAAATATTCCATCAAAATGTTTCAGCTTCTTTTATCTCTTGGGTCTTCAGTGAATTATGTTTTAACACTGAAATAGTCCCTTGAGCATATATAAACTCAGAAATTAACTGAGAACTAGCTAGAGAAGAAGAATTCTAGTTTGTACCTTAGATACTCTATTTTTTTCCCCTCACTGGGTTAGATATGCTGGATTTTTCTATTTCAAGAATACAGGTAGTTCTTGAGTCATCTGTAACAGCTTTTATTTTCCATGGGAAAGTTGATTCCTTGCACATGTTTTGATGGTTTTAGGCTTTTCTCAGTATCGAGTCGCAACAATTTGCCTCGTTTCATAAAACCTGTACCACAAGATGCAAGAGTTCATCAAGATAATAATAGTATAATAAAGTCAAAGTAGCTAAAGCGTTCCTGAGGGAGAAGCTGCTAGAAATTACAATGACAAGCCCTAAAATGATGAATAAAATTACAGGAATATGAAATATATTGAGTAAAGATAAGCATATTTTCAGTGGCATGAGGGAGACAGACTAGTCAGATGCAAATTCTGGGCTACTTTATGTTTCATAAGATCCCACTAGGCCAGATTCTGACCTGGATCAGATAAATATCAAATCAGAGTAAAGCAGTAGAAATGAACCGGTTTATAGCTGTTGAAAGAGAGGTAAGAATCAAAGATGTTGATGTCACTGTAGCTGCAGCTGATACAACTCATTTCAGACTAAATAAAACATTAATACCTCCATGCTCCTCTCTATTATATGGAACGTTCCAGTTATGAGTTGGAGCATCCCCAGGTATGTTTCAATGCAGAGATTTGTTTGGAAAAGGGTCCACTGAGGATTCTGTGCTAAGTTATCTAACAAAGAATAATTTAAAATGAGTCAGTGTCTCATATGCATTAGTGCCTTGCTGAACCTGCTGCTGTATTTGGTGAGGCTCGAACAAAGACTGCATTGATATAGATAATCTTGTTTAAAAGCAGTATTAAAACATGGGAAAAGAATTGCTGCTGGTGCATAAACTGATGGTGAGAAGACAAGTGGGCACTTGGTATCTTTTAATTATAGGAGTAGGGATATTCTACCTGTGTTAGATGGGTTGAATATGAGAACTGGATCTGTGAATGTCCGGACCTTTAGAAATGTTCTCAGTACTTTTCTGTTCACAGAAGTGATCTATGGTTATTTTTATTGCTGGTTAGATTGCAGCTTATATAAAGACCCTGCACATACACAGAAGTCTAGAATGAGGAATTTATCGTCAGCTACCCAAATAATGGCTGGATAGACCTTGAATTTAGAGATTTTTATTTATATTTATATTGATTTGTATTTATATACAAATAAAAAAATGTACCATTCTAAAACCACAAGAAAATTTCTCTTATTTTTTCCTTTACTTAAGGAGACAGTAAAATCAAAGGCAGAGGTAAAATGCCATGATTGAAGAAATGCCAAGGAGATGAATGAATGAGCCTGATAAATCCCTCTTCCTAGCTGTTGGATAGATGTTCCTTAAACATAGCCTCATTTAATGGGGTAGGAAGCACTGGCTTCCTCAGCCTGCAGGAGGTGGGAAATCACATTTATTGGGTCAAATGCTTGATTTGCATTCAAATAGGGGTGAAAGAAACCCCACTGGTTTGTCTGCTTGACTTATTGAAGGCTGAAGTTTTTATTTATGACAGTTTCTAAGGCTCTCAGCATTGTCCTCATCAGTCTGAAGAGCTGGTGTGTGTTGGTGACAGTCATACCAGTGCTCTGCTGTCTCAGGGCAGGTACATCTGTGACTGTCTATGCCACATTGGATACCACAGAACCCTCTGGTAGCACATCTGACAACATCAGTGGTCTCACCGTTACCCTCAAGGTATTCTGTCAGCTGCATGTGTAAGTAGAAATTCTGGGTAGAAAACAGAACAGAATGGGATCTCTTCACAGATTTATTTTTTCTCAGAAGTAGCTCACACTCTCATGTTGCATTTGAATTTCTGCTAGCAGTTTTCTCAGAATTTCTTCACCAAAATAATGCGTATGTACTTTATTTCAGTATTTCCAAAAAGAGACATTAGTGCACAAGGCATTCAGAGGAGATGGCCAGGCAAATTTCCCCAAAATGTAAGTGAAACCTTTGAGCCAGGAGATGCCTTTTGTTCTAGTGAGAGTGTTATTTTCCTACCTTTAAGCACACCAGCCCTGGAGCTGACACAGCCTTGGTTCTGACAGTGCAGATCAGTTCTGTAAATTAAACACAGAATCCCTGAAAGTCACGTACCCAGACAATTCTCTCAATATTACCTTAAAGTGTTACAGTTTAAAGCCACACTGTTCAGGAAGGTAGAATTGAAATTCTTTTCTGCAAAATTACGTTGATTCGCCACACTAAATCCTGATGAACTCTGATCATTTTTCTCCCCTCAAGTGATCACTGATTAATCTAAAAACTGTGAAATTAAGTTGTTTGAACCAGGAATTAAAAATTTCCAGCAATTAAAAACAAAGAAACAAACCAAAACAGCCACCAGCATTAGAAAGTGATTAAACATGACAACAACTGAGATGCTGAAATTAGTTGTCCTCGTTCCAAAGGGCTTGTAACTAGTATGATGTTTTTGAAGCTATTAAATTATAGTTAAGCTGTGTTATTATTTGTAAAGCAGATACTTTTGTATCCCGAGCCCACTGAGTCAATGTTTTGCACAGCAGGAGACTGGAAGATAGCAAGCCTAATCATTGTCATTTTACTGTACAAGAGGTAATTTTAGAAAATGATTCCTTAAATTATAAGATCCAAACAAAGACAAGGCTCTCCAGCTGGGAACTTTGTTCTTTTCTGTCATTGAAAATGTTTTTATCCTAAATACTGTGAACTTTGGGCATTTTCACTGCTACTACTCTAAATAATAGTAAAGGAAATTTCAAATTTTACATATTTAATAGTCTTTCTACTAGTTAACTATAATGAGTTGTCTGTAGAAAGGGTTCTGGGCACACAATGAGTCTGATTCTCTCCTGAATTACTCTGTCTTGGCTCCAGTATGACTGTGCTGCAGTCAATAGCACAGCAGTGCTGTATATCTAAAATGATGCGGAAAAGAATCAGATGGGATGAATCTCACATTTTGGATAAGAGTTTGCTAAGAACTTATATACTTCTAGCAGTCTGGATTTTAATCATTATCCCAGGTTATGCAGATGAAATCTGTTTTACTTCTGCAACACAACTTTTAGAAGGTTGTAGTGCACTACATATATTTCAGAAGTTTTAGCGCGCTATCCACCATAACCTCCGCATCTTCCTATTCAGTGTTTTGCAGCCCGTGCTCTTATAAAAAATATATTCCATTTTTGTTCATTTTTCTTCATTCCTGTTACCTTCCCTTTTTTTCCTATATGAATTGCATAAACTATTCGCTTAGCTCCTAGTTAACTCAGATAATTTAAAATATTTTTTCACCCATCTCTGTACTGACTTAAATTTCACCCTCTAGCAAAATGTCACCCATGGCTGAATGTATTTCTTCTTCCAGCTTACAAAAAATATGTTCAAAATGTGTGCTACTTCCGAGGTCCCAATGTTTCCCATTCTGTTGGAATTTTTCCCTCTCTGCAGTCAATGTAAATACATTACTCATTTTTATGTGATAATCTCTTACACTCACATTTCCGATTGCTAATGCAAAGTGCAAGGCAGCAAGAATTAGGCCTACAATACACCAGGAGTCTCATGACAGTCAGGAGCTGATGAAATTTGGATTCCGCCACATCTTCTTAATTCACTTTGAGCAGGGTGTTCCTTTCCAATGCTGTTGGTGCGAGAGAGATCTCTCTTATTCAGAAAGGCAGCATCTCCCACTGTCAGCTTGTTAAACTGAATTGAAACACAGATAAATAATTTTGCTGCTATTAAATGTCAAGATTTTCACTTTTTTTTCTATCCTAATTTCCACTTGGTCATCAAAGTTGTCTGAAAGTGATCACTGCTGCTCTTAATGAGTAGGTGTGTGTGTAAAACTGCTTGTTGTCATCAGCTCCCCCATAATGTATCACTGAGGGTTTAACAGGTTTGTGAGAAGGCTGCATTTAGAAAACATTGCAGCTGTGCATAGGGAAGAGTGTGACAGAGAACCAGGAAGGATCAAACGACTACTAGAGTTGCTAGAGGGGAAAGTTTAATGACAAGTTACTGTGACATTTATGACCAGATCGATTATGAAGACTGAAAAAATCTATGGTGTATTTCCAGAGTGGTACTCTACAGCCACCTTATATAGGGGTTGCCATGGCAAGTACAGATTTTCTATTAACCAGGAAGGTGAATAGTCTCATAAAACCCATGAAACCTGTTAGTGACTCAATTGCATATGAGAAGCACCTCTATTGACCCCTATAGAAATTTAATATTTTCAAACAATGCTGTGAAGTCTTTTCCTTGGTTATTTTTAAAAAACAGTCTATGGAACTGCAAAATTCAAATGCACCATTTCTGGTATTCCCCATGTCTTGAATGACAGCTTAGACAGATTGGAAAATCAGCACTGAGCTAAAAATACTAGTGTGGAGGCAGCAGGGCAAGAAAGTAAGTTACTGAATATTGTTAAATAGGATTTGGTCTACCGATTTGGTACTTGATGAGGTTATGATCTTCAGCATTACAAACTGAGAATTAAAACAAATATATATATGGACTGCTTATTGCTTGACTATATAATTTGTAAGAAATAGTTCAGGAGACCAGTAAAAACAGAGAAAGCATTATTGGTAATGCAGCTTGGAGACACTCAGCAAAGGAAATCTAGTCAAGCATCATCCACGTTTCATTCCCTCCCCCTGGTGTTTTATGTACATAGAAAAGGGTCCCCTTGCTTACGTGTTGTAAACCCACAGAAACAATGGAAGAGTAGAAAGAACAGGTTGCCCAGAGAAACCGTGGCTGCTGCATCACTGTAAGTGTTCGAGGCCAAGTTGGACAGAGCTTGGAGAAACCTGGTGTAGTGGAAGGGGTTCCCACCCATGACAGCAAGGTTTGAATGAGATAATTTTTAAGGTCCCTTCCAACCCAAAAAACATTCTGTGATTGTAAGGGAGAGGGAGCTATGAGGTGTCTTGCTTAGGCCCAGACTTGCAGTCACGTAACTTGATGTGAGTTCTGGTTGTAGCAGCATGGTGGGAACATGGCTGTGCTGTTCCTGTCTTCTGCATAATGTAGCACTGCTTTCTTCTACAGCAATTTTAGTTTGCAGTAGAACAATAAATTTGTTACTAAAAACTGTGATTGTACTGTTTCTTATACAGTATAAATTGGCAGTAATGGATGATCTCTGGAAAGTCCAGATGAATACAGAAAATTAATTGATATTTCACTGGGAAACCATCTTGGTAGGTGACAAGAATTTCTGCAAAGGGTCAGGTCAGATGCTGACAGTCTAGCAGGGAATGTGTTGCACCTGTGGATGCATTAACTTATTGTGTTCTTTACAGTGAAGGAAGGCAAAATCATCAGTTTTGTACCACTGTTGCTGTTTCTCATTCATACCAGAGGATGTCTGCTTTGGCTTCTCTTTGTCTGTTGCTGATCCTGGCAGCTCTCACTGGCCACTCCACGTGTTGCAAGTGCAGTTGCTCAGGCAGAATAACAACTACACAGAGACAACACTGTGTAGTAGTAACCACATAGCCTTCAGTGAGATCTGCCTGTCCAGCAGCATGAACCCAAACAATTGGAGTCACAGCAGGTAATTTCTTATTCACTACATCAGCTGTGTTTCTCTTAGCAATCATTCTCATGCTTATTAACTATTTATTTTATCCGTATGCCAAGTACCTGCTTGAATAATTATCAGTGTGTTCAGTTCATACCATATCTTTTTAAATGCTTTAAGTTCCCATTTCCTAGTCCACATATCTTCCCCCTAGCAATACCAGAGGTACGTGGTTTAGACCTCTGTTAGTCCTTTGAACTACAGTGGTTCAGGTTGTTAGCCTGTCTCACTTCTTATCAGTCACACTTGCTTCTCATTACTTTGGTTGCACAGCTACCATAATTAGATTTTATATTTTTAGGCATTCATAACACTGCTTTATTGTACACTGTGCTATCAGAAGCAGTTTAGACAAGCCATAAGACCAAACTAATTAAAATGTTCCACAGAGACTTTTCAAAGGAGAGTTATTGTTGCCTCTAAATTGGTAAATTCATGCACTATCAGATGTACAGGTTAGCCAGATCTCCCACGTACTGGAGGTTGCAAGATTTCACCCTGTAGTTTTTGCTTTCAGGCCATTATAGCTGATGTCTTTTAGGAGAACACAAATCACATTTGGAATTGTTTTTTTCCCCTCCTGGTATAAGCTTACCTTTTCACTCCTGGAGTTTCTTCCCTCTTGCCAAAGGCCATACAGAGATCTTGAGCATCTGTCTTTGTTCAGGTAATCCAAATACTTCTCAGAAAATGCAAATACTCACCATATTCACAGATTGCATTCATTACATTCTCTATTGCTAGTAGTCTCTTGCTAGGGGTTTTCTTAGCAGAGGTGTAATCTCTGCCTTTATTTCCTTTCCCAAGCAGTTGCATTTTCCTCCTCCTGTGAGTGGCTGTCGTCTTGTTCCTCTTCTCCAAGGAGAGGAATGGCTCAGTAAATGATAGGCTGAGACTGTCATTTGTCTGTATAGAGATATCTATAGATAGATGGTGACAGTAAGGGAAATGGGTCTGGAAGGCACCTGAGAGGTTGTGCATACCTGTAAGATTTTAATAGAATTATTACTGCTTCTATTTTGAAATGGGGCTCTGTGCAGGAGCACTTGCCACATACTCAGCAGTATCTCTTGAGATGTAACTTGTCTTGTTGTATAGTCTCTGTATGGAATGGGTTATTTTTAGATCAAAGCAATTTTGTACACAGGAAGCTTTAAGTTTACTTCCTTTGCTGAAATATTTTCTGTCTCTATGTTGAATAGAATCTGAGCTATTAAATTACATTGGCTCCTAAAATAATATGAACAGATTTATTAATATTTATTTTGTAACTTAATTTGTATTTATAACTACATATTTTGTAAACATTCCATCTGAAACAAGAAAAATGACCTGGTATTGTAGTAGGTTTCTCATTTCCGTAGAAACCCAACCTCTAACAGGAAGCTTACTTGGAAATTAGTTACAACAGGTGTAAGCACTCTCCGTCCTTCTATCTCATTTATTTAGTCTCTGCTAGCAGTATAAATTATTGCTTTGGGGAAACAGAAAACAGTGTATTCTACCAACATAATCATCTTCCTCTGTCATTCAGCCACTTATTTTAGAATTAGCCAAAACCTTAAAGGCCTGTTTTTCAATAATAACTCAATTACTCAAATCACTAAAGAGAGTAAGTAACAGTAAATATGGGACAAGTATATGATATCATTTAAAAATAATTACTGCAGTGCAAATTTACATAAATAATTATTCTTTCAGAATCAAACCCCAGTATATTTATTTTCCTCTTCCTCTTAAATAGAGTGCTTGCAGTTGGATTTCTATAGTTATCAACTATGGTTTGGGTAGCCTAAGTATTCACTTTTGAAAACCTTTTTCAAACCTTTTTCTTTTGTATTATATCATGTTTTCGCACCAGAATTTTCAAGACCATCTGTATAAAGGAGTTGAAGGCCACAGATACAGTAAGGGACATTGGTTTTGTTCCTTTTAATGGAACAGGAACTCCAGACTCAAGGGCTTTGGGATATCACACCTTGATATATGCAAATATATGCACAAACTGCAGGATTGTTTTCACATGGTGAAGTACTCTGTATCCTTGAGCATGCACAAGGAAAGTGTCCTCAAAGTGTATTTTTTGTAATGGAATTTTATAGGCAAAATTTTGTCTGTGGGAGTCCTTTTGGAAAGAGAGATTTCTTTTTCAACTGATACTCCTGGTGCTGAATCCATCATTTATGCCTCATGCATCTCTGGGAAAAGAGAGAGGTGGATTGTAGCCAAGTTTGTAGATAATCCAGAGGACTCTCTTCTTTTACACCCCATAAAGAGATTGATGTTGTGCTTACTGTAGAAACACAGAGACTGTTAGTAGATAAACAGGTGAGTCACACAGCAGAGTGTGAGGAGCACTTCCAAGGGTTCCCATTGACTGTACTCTTCCTGTATTTTCATGGGGTAGCATTTAGAGAAACCCTGACTCTATCTCTGTTGGCTTGATATGCTTAAAGCAGTAAATAATTAGATGCAGCTTTTTGTTGGCCACTGAAGCTTTTTGTTGGGCTGAAGCACTCCATCCACAAACCGTCCTCCAAGGAACTGTCGACAGCAGATGGATGAGAGAGCACCGTCTGCCAGCTTGGAGACTATCCCACAAAAGATCAAGACAGGTAAATGCCTTGATCCTGCTGCAGATTGAATGCTTTCAAGAGGATTTACAAATGGCAAAACAAGGCTTATTTGACTCAACACCTCAAATGCGAAGCACAGGCAGTGACAGAGAAGGAGACTGGAAGAACTGAGGCAGTGTGCCTGGACAAAACAGACCTCTGCCCCCGTCAGCAGTGGGGAACAAGTAGATGTCGTTTGAAAGCTGTTGCAGCTGGTCTCTACCTTTCAATTAGGTGGAGAAACACAAAGGGACAAACGCTTCCATCTTTCACATGGATAATGGTCACATGAAAGCCTGCAGCATTAGTGTTTTCCTTGGAAACGAAAATGTGTTGGGGAAGATTTACGGAACTCTGGCTCATGAAGCTGGTCTACAGTTAGGATAGGTTTGTTCAGACCTAAACATGAAATATTTAAAAAGGAGGAATGTTTGGAAACAAAGCGAAATTAAAGCTACTGACATCCTGTTTTCAGAATTTGAGTATAAAACTTTTTCTTTTCCTGAGGATAGAAAGTTTGAGGGAATGGATGCTGTAGGTAAAAAGTTATGCAACTCAGTCAGATATCAGTTGAAGATTAATTAAGGAAAAATTATCTTTTCAAAGTGCCTTTTGCTTCTCCTGGTTAGGAGCTGGAATATTTATTTCATGCTTCTTTGTTCTGTATTGCAGATCAAGTGTATTGTCACTGTGAACTCTGACAATTCAGCCTGTTTATCCTATAGTTTTAAACTGAGAAAAAACCCCATTGTACTGCGGTGTTAGGTAGTCTCCTCTAGTCAGGTGGGGCTAACCACATCCTGTGCACATGTTCAGGGCTCTCAGACAAGTTGCATTTGCTCCTTTCTCCATATAAAGTGAAGGTGCCTTTTCATACAATCGGTTGGTTTGCTTTGTCTAGCAGAAGTAAGAGCTTACATTGTTATTTCTGCCTTAATAGCTCANACAACATCAGTGGTCTCACCGTTACCCTCAAGGTATTCTGTCAGCTGCATGTGTAAGTAGAAATTCTGGGTAGAAAACAGAACAGAATGGGATCTCTTCACAGATTTATTTTTTCTCAGAAGTAGCTCACACTCTCATGTTGCATTTGAATTTCTGCTAGCAGTTTTCTCAGAATTTCTTCACCAAAATAATGCGTATGTACTTTATTTCAGTATTTCCAAAAAGAGACATTAGTGCACAAGGCATTCAGAGGAGATGGCCAGGCAAATTTCCCCAAAATGTAAGTGAAACCTTTGAGCCAGGAGATGCCTTTTGTTCTAGTGAGAGTGTTATTTTCCTACCTTTAAGCACACCAGCCCTGGAGCTGACACAGCCTTGGTTCTGACAGTGCAGATCAGTTCTGTAAATTAAACACAGAATCCCTGAAAGTCACGTACCCAGACAATTCTCTCAATATTACCTTAAAGTGTTACAGTTTAAAGCCACACTGTTCAGGAAGGTAGAATTGAAATTCTTTTCTGCAAAATTACGTTGATTCGCCACACTAAATCCTGATGAACTCTGATCATTTTTCTCCCCTCAAGTGATCACTGATTAATCTAAAAACTGTGAAATTAAGTTGTTTGAACCAGGAATTAAAAATTTCCAGCAATTAAAAACAAAGAAACAAACCAAAACAGCCACCAGCATTAGAAAGTGATTAAACATGACAACAACTGAGATGCTGAAATTAGTTGTCCTCGTTCCAAAGGGCTTGTAACTAGTATGATGTTTTTGAAGCTATTAAATTATAGTTAAGCTGTGTTATTATTTGTAAAGCAGATACTTTTGTATCCCGAGCCCACTGAGTCAATGTTTTGCACAGCAGGAGACTGGAAGATAGCAAGCCTAATCATTGTCATTTTACTGTACAAGAGGTAATTTTAGAAAATGATTCCTTAAATTATAAGATCCAAACAAAGACAAGGCTCTCCAGCTGGGAACTTTGTTCTTTTCTGTCATTGAAAATGTTTTTATCCTAAATACTGTGAACTTTGGGCATTTTCACTGCTACTACTCTAAATAATAGTAAAGGAAATTTCAAATTTTACATATTTAATAGTCTTTCTACTAGTTAACTATAATGAGTTGTCTGTAGAAAGGGTTCTGGGCACACAATGAGTCTGATTCTCTCCTGAATTACTCTGTCTTGGCTCCAGTATGACTGTGCTGCAGTCAATAGCACAGCAGTGCTGTATATCTAAAATGATGCGGAAAAGAATCAGATGGGATGAATCTCACATTTTGGATAAGAGTTTGCTAAGAACTTATATACTTCTAGCAGTCTGGATTTTAATCATTATCCCAGGTTATGCAGATGAAATCTGTTTTACTTCTGCAACACAACTTTTAGAAGGTTGTAGTGCACTACATATATTTCAGAAGTTTTAGCGCGCTATCCACCATAACCTCCGCATCTTCCTATTCAGTGTTTTGCAGCCCGTGCTCTTATAAAAAATATATTCCATTTTTGTTCATTTTTCTTCATTCCTGTTACCTTCCCTTTTTTTCCTATATGAATTGCATAAACTATTCGCTTAGCTCCTAGTTAACTCAGATAATTTAAAATATTTTTTCACCCATCTCTGTACTGACTTAAATTTCACCCTCTAGCAAAATGTCACCCATGGCTGAATGTATTTCTTCTTCCAGCTTACAAAAAATATGTTCAAAATGTGTGCTACTTCCGAGGTCCCAATGTTTCCCATTCTGTTGGAATTTTTCCCTCTCTGCAGTCAATGTAAATACATTACTCATTTTTATGTGATAATCTCTTACACTCACATTTCCGATTGCTAATGCAAAGTGCAAGGCAGCAAGAATTAGGCCTACAATACACCAGGAGTCTCATGACAGTCAGGAGCTGATGAAATTTGGATTCCGCCACATCTTCTTAATTCACTTTGAGCAGGGTGTTCCTTTCCAATGCTGTTGGTGCGAGAGAGATCTCTCTTATTCAGAAAGGCAGCATCTCCCACTGTCAGCTTGTTAAACTGAATTGAAACACAGATAAATAATTTTGCTGCTATTAAATGTCAAGATTTTCACTTTTTTTTCTATCCTAATTTCCACTTGGTCATCAAAGTTGTCTGAAAGTGATCACTGCTGCTCTTAATGAGTAGGTGTGTGTGTAAAACTGCTTGTTGTCATCAGCTCCCCCATAATGTATCACTGAGGGTTTAACAGGTTTGTGAGAAGGCTGCATTTAGAAAACATTGCAGCTGTGCATAGGGAAGAGTGTGACAGAGAACCAGGAAGGATCAAACGACTACTAGAGTTGCTAGAGGGGAAAGTTTAATGACAAGTTACTGTGACATTTATGACCAGATCGATTATGAAGACTGAAAAAATCTATGGTGTATTTCCAGAGTGGTACTCTACAGCCACCTTATATAGGGGTTGCCATGGCAAGTACAGATTTTCTATTAACCAGGAAGGTGAATAGTCTCATAAAACCCATGAAACCTGTTAGTGACTCAATTGCATATGAGAAGCACCTCTATTGACCCCTATAGAAATTTAATATTTTCAAACAATGCTGTGAAGTCTTTTCCTTGGTTATTTTTAAAAAACAGTCTATGGAACTGCAAAATTCAAATGCACCATTTCTGGTATTCCCCATGTCTTGAATGACAGCTTAGACAGATTGGAAAATCAGCACTGAGCTAAAAATACTAGTGTGGAGGCAGCAGGGCAAGAAAGTAAGTTACTGAATATTGTTAAATAGGATTTGGTCTACCGATTTGGTACTTGATGAGGTTATGATCTTCAGCATTACAAACTGAGAATTAAAACAAATATATATATGGACTGTTTATTGCTTGACTATATAATTTGTAAGAAATAGTTCAGGAGACCAGTAAAAACAGAGAAAGCATTATTGGTAATGCAGCTTGGAGACACTCAGCAAAGGAAATCTAGTCAAGCATCATCCACGTTTCATTCCCTCCCCCTGGTGTTTTATGTACATAGAAAAGGGTCCCCTTGCTTACGTGTTGTAAACCCACAGAAACAATGGAAGAGTAGAAAGAACAGGTTGCCCAGAGAAACCGTGGCTGCTGCATCACTGTAAGTGTTCGAGGCCAAGTTGGACAGAGCTTGGAGAAACCTGGTGTAGTGGAAGGGGTTCCCACCCATGACAGCAAGGTTTGAATGAGATAATTTTTAAGGTCCCTTCCAACCCAAAAAACATTCTGTGATTGTAAGGGAGAGGGAGCTATGAGGTGTCTTGCTTAGGCCCAGACTTGCAGTCACGTAACTTGATGTGAGTTCTGGTTGTAGCAGCATGGTGGGAACATGGCTGTGCTGTTCCTGTCTTCTGCATAATGTAGCACTGCTTTCTTCTACAGCAATTTTAGTTTGCAGTAGAACAATAAATTTGTTACTAAAAACTGTGATTGTACTGTTTCTTATACAGTATAAATTGGCAGTAATGGATGATCTCTGGAAAGTCCAGATGAATACAGAAAATTAATTGATATTTCACTGGGAAACCATCTTGGTAGGTGACAAGAATTTCTGCAAAGGGTCAGGTCAGATGCTGACAGTCTAGCAGGGAATGTGTTGCACCTGTGGATGCATTAACTTATTGTGTTCTTTACAGTGAAGGAAGGCAAAATCATCAGTTTTGTACCACTGTTGCTGTTTCTCATTCATACCAGAGGATGTCTGCTTTGGCTTCTCTTTGTCTGTTGCTGATCCTGGCAGCTCTCACTGGCCACTCCACGTGTTGCAAGTGCAGTTGCTCAGGCAGAATAACAACTACACAGAGACAACACTGTGTAGTAGTAACCACATAGCCTTCAGTGAGATCTGCCTGTCCAGCAGCATGAACCCAAACAATTGGAGTCACAGCAGGTAATTTCTTATTCACTACATCAGCTGTGTTTCTCTTAGCAATCATTCTCATGCTTATTAACTATTTATTTTATCCGTATGCCAAGTACCTGCTTGAATAATTATCAGTGTGTTCAGTTCATACCATATCTTTTTAAATGCTTTAAGTTCCCATTTCCTAGTCCACATATCTTCCCCCTAGCAATACCAGAGGTACGTGGTTTAGACCTCTGTTAGTCCTTTGAACTACAGTGGTTCAGGTTGTTAGCCTGTCTCACTTCTTATCAGTCACACTTGCTTCTCATTACTTTGGTTGCACAGCTACCATAATTAGATTTTATATTTTTAGGCATTCATAACACTGCTTTATTGTACACTGTGCTATCAGAAGCAGTTTAGACAAGCCATAAGACCAAACGAATTAAAATGTTCCACAGAGACTTTTCAAAGGAGAGTTATTGTTGCCTCTAAATTGGTAAATTCATGCACTATCAGATGTACAGGTTAGCCAGATCTCCCACGTACTGGAGGTTGCAAGATTTCACCCTGTAGTTTTTGCTTTCAGGCCATTATAGCTGATGTCTTTTAGGAGAACACAAATCACATTTGGAATTGTTTTTTTCCCCTCCTGGTATAAGCTTACCTTTTCACTCCTGGAGTTTCTTCCCTCTTGCCAAAGGCCATACAGAGATCTTGAGCATCTGTCTTTGTTCAGGTAATCCAAATACTTCTCAGAAAATGCAAATACTCACCATATTCACAGATTGCATTCATTACATTCTCTATTGCTAGTAGTCTCTTGCTAGGGGTTTTCTTAGCAGAGGTGTAATCTCTGCCTTTATTTCCTTTCCCAAGCAGTTGCATTTTCCTCCTCCTGTGAGTGGCTGTCGTCTTGTTCCTCTTCTCCAAGGAGAGGAATGGCTCAGTAAATGATAGGCTGAGACTGTCATTTGTCTGTATAGAGATATCTATAGATAGATGGTGACAGTAAGGGAAATGGGTCTGGAAGGCACCTGAGAGGTTGTGCATACCTGTAAGATTTTAATAGAATTATTACTGCTTCTATTTTGAAATGGGGCTCTGTGCAGGAGCACTTGCCACATACTCAGCAGTATCTCTTGAGATGTAACTCGTCTTGTTGTATAGTCTCTGTATGGAATGGGTTATTTTTAGATCAAAGCAATTTTGTACACAGGAAGCTTTAAGTTTACTTCCTTTGCTGAAATATTTTCTGTCTCTATGTTGAATAGAATCTGAGCTATTAAATTACATTGGCTCCTAAAATAATATGAACAGATTTATTAATATTTATTTTGTAACTTAATTTGTATTTATAACTACATATTTTGTAAACATTCCATCTGAAACAAGAAAAATGACCTGGTATTGTAGTAGGTTTCTCATTTCCGTAGAAACCCAACCTCTAACAGGAAGCTTACTTGGAAATTAGTTACAACAGGTGTAAGCACTCTCCGTCCTTCTATCTCATTTATTTAGTCTCTGCTAGCAGTATAAATTATTGCTTTGGGGAAACAGAAAACAGTGTATTCTACCAACATAATCATCTTCCTCTGTCATTCAGCCACTTATTTTAGAATTAGCCAAAACCTTAAAGGCCTGTTTTTCAATAATAACTCAATTACTCAAATCACTAAAGAGAGTAAGTAACAGTAAATATGGGACAAGTATATGATATCATTTAAAAATAATTACTGCAGTGCAAATTTACATAAATAATTATTCTTTCAGAATCAAACCCCAGTATATTTATTTTCCTCTTCCTCTTAAATAGAGTGCTTGCAGTTGGATTTCTATAGTTATCAACTATGGTTTGGGTAGCCTAAGTATTCACTTTTGAAAACCTTTTTCAAACCTTTTTCTTTTGTATTATATCATGTTTTCGCACCAGAATTTTCAAGACCATCTGTATAAAGGAGTTGAAGGCCACAGATACAGTAAGGGACATTGGTTTTGTTCCTTTTAATGGAACAGGAACTCCAGACTCAAGGGCTTTGGGATATCACACCTTGATATATGCAAATATATGCACAAACTGCAGGATTGTTTTCACATGGTGAAGTACTCTGTATCCTTGAGCATGCACAAGGAAAGTGTCCTCAAAGTGTATTTTTTGTAATGGAATTTTATAGGCAAAATTTTGTCTGTGGGAGTCCTTTTGGAAAGAGAGATTTCTTTTTCAACTGATACTCCTGGTGCTGAATCCATCATTTATGCCTCATGCATCTCTGGGAAAAGAGAGAGGTGGATTGTAGCCAAGTTTGTAGATAATCCAGAGGACTCTCTTCTTTTACACCCCATAAAGAGATTGATGTTGTGCTTACTGTAGAAACACAGAGACTGTTAGTAGATAAACAGGTGAGTCACACAGCAGAGTGTGAGGAGCACTTCCAAGGGTTCCCATTGACTGTACTCTTCCTGTATTTTCATGGGGTAGCATTTAGAGAAACCCTGACTCTATCTCTGTTGGCTTGATATGCTTAAAGCAGTAAATAATTAGATGCAGCTTTTTGTTGGCCACTGAAGCTTTTTGTTGGGCTGAAGCACTCCATCCACAAACCGTCCTCCAAGGAACTGTCGACAGCAGATGGATGAGAGAGCACCGTCTGCCAGCTTGGAGACTATCCCACAAAAGATCAAGACAGGTAAATGCCTTGATCCTGCTGCAGATTGAATGCTTTCAAGAGGATTTACAAATGGCAAAACAAGGCTTATTTGACTCAACACCTCAAATGCGAAGCACAGGCAGTGACAGAGAAGGAGACTGGAAGAACTGAGGCAGTGTGCCTGGACAAAACAGACCTCTGCCCCCGTCAGCAGTGGGGAACAAGTAGATGTCGTTTGAAAGCTGTTGCAGCTGGTCTCTACCTTTCAATTAGGTGGAGAAACACAAAGGGACAAACGCTTCCATCTTTCACATGGATAATGGTCACATGAAAGCCTGCAGCATTAGTGTTTTCCTTGGAAACGAAAATGTGTTGGGGAAGATTTACGGAACTCTGGCTCATGAAGCTGGTCTACAGTTAGGATAGGTTTGTTCAGACCTAAACATGAAATATTTAAAAAGGAGGAATGTTTGGAAACAAAGCGAAATTAAAGCTACTGACATCCTGTTTTCAGAATTTGAGTATAAAACTTTTTCTTTTCCTGAGGATAGAAAGTTTGAGGGAATGGATGCTGTAGGTAAAAAGTTATGCAACTCAGTCAGATATCAGTTGAAGATTAATTAAGGAAAAATTATCTTTTCAAAGTGCCTTTTGCTTCTCCTGGTTAGGAGCTGGAATATTTATTTCATGCTTCTTTGTTCTGTATTGCAGATCAAGTGTATTGTCACTGTGAACTCTGACAATTCAGCCTGTTTATCCTATAGTTTTAAACTGAGAAAAAACCCCATTGTACTGCGGTGTTAGGTAGTCTCCTCTGGTCAGGTGGGGCTAACCACATCCTGTGCACATGTTCAGGGCTCTCAGACAAGTTGCATTTGCTCCTCTCTTCATATAAAGTGAAGGTGCCTTTTCATACAATCGGTTGGTTTGCTTTGTCTAGCAGAAGTAAGAGCTTACATTGTTATTTCTGCCTTAATAGCTCAGCAGAGGTTTCAGTCTATTTAAAGATTCCTGTAATGATTTCAGTGATTTTTATGTGTATACAGGGGGGATTTATTGATGTATGAAAGCCAATATTAAGTGTCAAAGACACGAAATAAGAAATGTGCCCATGTATGCAGGCTTGCTGTATAAACCCTAAAGCCCCTAATCAGTTGTTAATGATGTTGATTTTTCTGGTTTTTTTCATGGCAGAAAAGAGGCCGTAGAGCCTTACTGAATCCAGCTGTGTCTTGTGCACTGATTGTTCATAGCCTGGTGATGACAGAACATATCAGTGGCAATGCCACAAGAGTTTGGGTGAGGATCCGCATGCTCATTCTGGTTCTTTATTTGAATCCGTCTTGAGTGGTTTCTAGTTTTTACAGTCTTTCTCCCTGTATAAGCTGTCAGCTCTTCATTTATACTAAAACCATTGCCTTTTCTACAGCATTTTTCTCTGAAAATAGGCTGCTTCCTGAAGCTTTGTAGTCTCAAGTCCTCACTGGGGACCAGTGACTGTCTTGCTGAGACAGGGGGAAGTAGGTTCAGCCTGGAAGAGATGTGGTCTAGTACAAGCAGGAAAAATACAATAAAAAAGACAAATTAGGGTAGTATAAAGAAGCAATACAGTAATTATGGTCAAGTTGATAGTTGTCATTATCAGCATAGCCTAATAGGATGAAGTGTCTTTTGTTAGCCTTTTACATTATCTCTGAAGGACTGGTCCAGCAGTTTGCTGGTGTATGGTGTGTCTTGCTTAGCCCACAAGAGAGGAGGAGATGTTAAAACAACATGGCTTCTAAAAGGCTGTAATTTGGATATCAGAGTAGAAAACGGAGCTGCAGCTGGCATGTTCAGGACAATTAAGAAATGTGGCTCTACATTGATATCCTTACTGCACCGTTAGACAACCCTCAGGAAAAGGAATTCTGCATTTCCATCTCTGAATTTTGAAGGGGAAGATGGGAATGATGGCTGCTATCTATTTGAGAAGAATGATTCCTGTTCAGTAAAGTGCAACCATCCTTTCTGATGTAAGGAAAAATTATTTTGCCAAGAACTGCAAATAAACCTTAACAAGAAATATCCTTTGAAGGATAGAAGGAAATAGAGAGATAAAGATTCTGGGATGAACACATGCTTTTCAAGCAAATTAAAAAAACTGAAAGAACAATTCCCTCTTCTACTGGCATATGAGCCAATGAGGTGTCATGTCTGTTTTTTCTGTCTTATGCAGGGAAAAACAGTGGAAAAATCTTGTGGCCAGCTCTGCCCTCTGACTTAATAAATCCTGGTTTAGATTCAGTGGACTCAATAGACTATTCTCTACCCAGTGCTCAGTATAAATCCAGGCAGTCTGTCATGTTGCATCTATTAAATAGGTGCAGCAGACTTTACAGTCCTTGTTCTCAGGTTGTTCAGAGTTGGGACCTGCTCATTTCAATACATTTCTGGCTCACACACAGAATTTTTCCCCAAAAAATAAGGCTCAGGAAAGACTTATGCAGTATGGGATATTGCACTGAGTCAGTGGCAGCTGAGGTGATGTTGACTCTTCAGCACAGAGACTCTTACTACCAGGGCCAGGAGTTCACACCTAACCTTAGAGGCTATTCCTTTTAATAAAGCAAAATATTCTTATTGAAATATCATGGGAAGGAAACAAGCAACGAGAATAATTCAACACTACCCTGCTGCATCAACCCAGGGTTAATAAACAACATTGTCAAAAGAACAATTCTCTTTCCTTCTCTCAAGGCAGTGAATTGTACTCATAGTCAGAGAAGTTAAGGACATGTCTGTTCATCTTACTAATGGGCCTGTCACAGTTATCATTTAGCAGTTGGAAAATAGTACCTATGTAACAGGCATCTAAATTTAACCATTTACTAAGACTCCCTTTTCAATAATATGGGTGTTGTTTTGCCTCACTTCTTGCAGACTGTTTTTGGAGTGTGACATTGTGCAGGAAATCTTTTCATGGGCTCATTCTGTTCTAGGCTGACAGCGTCACAGAAACACTTCGTAGGTCTAAACCATTTATAATATATCAAATATGTGTAAATTCTGCAGACATAAAATACCTTATTTCCTTAGTATTTTCTGAGACCATACTGCAAATCCACTTAGAGCATTAATAAAGCCAGAACTCTTACATACAAAGAGATATGCTTCCTTCTCAGCATTACAAGAAAGCAATTAGTGAACACTGGAGGCAACAGATTTTGCTAATCAAAAGAACCGAGTTTAACTTGTGTCTGCCTAAACAATTCTCTTATGGAATAAAGGGGAAAACCAGACATACTACTGGACTATCAATTAAAATGAAAACATGCAATGCAACACAATTAATTCTTTTAAAACCCAGAATTTTCCATTCCTAGTACAAATGCGTTTGGAAAATGACATGGCTAATACCCAGCCTTTGAATCTTAAAAGTCATGACTTTTAAGATTCAACTTTGAATGACTTTTAAGAATTACTTTTAAGATTCAACCTTTCAAGTTTATGTCTGTTGGTATTCAAATAATTTTTATCTAAATGCTTATAGAACATTGATATTACATTTTCACCACCCTTTTCCATTTTGATCTTTCTATTGACAATGTCTTCCATCTTGGCTTCATTATCACATGTTCTTCATCCTCTGTAAGAAAACTCTGGCGAACTTGAAATAGGGAGAATAGGTCTTTTCCAGTTATCACTGGATTTGACTAAATTACTATTTTCCTATTTTTTTTTCTTCCTCCTCCCTCTTATTTTTCCATTACTGTAGTGAGCTTATAAGACATTATGGAAGTTCAAATTAGCTTGATATTCTGAATATTTTAGAACATAATTAGTATTTTTCATTTTGCAGACAGCAGGCAGTGTGGCTTGTCTTGATAGCTGTATTTCCAGCCATAATAGGTCTGACTTAATCTTTAAATGCAACATCCCTGTACAGGACTTTTATAATTCATTTATACACTACTAGGAAGTGACTGTCCTGGAATTTGGTGAGATCTGAATTGAATTCTTGACTTTGCCACAGATTTCTTATTTGTTCACGAGACTTTGCTAAATGTATTCACCTCAGATGAGCCCTTTGGTGATATAAATAATACATAATTTTAGTATTTATTACTGTATGTTTATTTCTATCAGAGCAGTTAAAACCTCACATGAGAGATCATACTTTTAGTTTCTCTAGAGTCTTCTGACAGAGCATTTGTCTCCTGTTGAAATCTCATTAGTCTGACACATGCACTTTAAAGGTAGTTGAGTATTAGTCGCAGTCAGTTCAGTAGGAACCAACCATTATATAGACAGACTAGTAAAAAGATTACATTTAATGATCATTTTCGTCTTGGGCCAAAGGAACGAACTCAAAAAATTCTCGTGGTCCTTTCCTGTCCCATGCCTATCCGTGTCTAAAGTAACCTATCATAGACTTTGCTACTGTTCAATAAAAGAGGAAGATGTAACAGCCAAAACCTTTGAACTTATTTTCTTATAGTCTCCACACAGACAGCGTTGATTAGAGAGAAAATATGTATAATCTAATGTTTTGCCTAAGATGTGATGTCTGCTTTCCAGATTATCAAAATGTCAATGGTATATTTTCTAGATTGTTTTCTCTTCCTAGTCAAGTTTCCTGTCTCCCTGTCACCCTCCCACCCCCCACTACCTTTTTTGTTCATCTCCTTCTCAAAGGTACAAAAGGAACAGGCCAGCTTTCCTCCTGCTGTGAAGTACAAAAACTCAAGATAGTGTTAAACTGACGTGGACTGTGCTGCTCTGCCAGTCTCTGAAATGTCATTGCCTGGGCAGCCTGCTGGGCTCAGCTCAGTGCCACAGTGCCAAGACTGCTAATAAAAAAGGAATAAAGGTTAATGAAGGAATGGAGGCATGCTATTATCCAAAATAAAGTTTTCTGCTTTCTACCTATGAGGTTTGTTCAAGGCCCGGGGTTTTGATTTTTTAATTCTTTATTCCCCCCCCCCAGCAGTGTTTTTATTTAGTTTGTAGGGTAAATCACAGTGGATGCACAGGACCCACTCCAGTCTTGCTTTCAGTCTGGTCTACTTGGTTTTTTATAGCAGTCCTTGAAGTAGAAGAGTACTATTTGATTTGAATGAGTTATCCTCATCTGGCCCTGCATGATTGCAAGGCAGAAAGGGAACTTTTTTATGCTAGAGAGGTCCTTGTTTCAAGAAGCAAAAAGCTGAGCATGCCCAGGGTCCCACCCTGGTAGTGGGGCTGCTTATTCTGCCTCCCAGTGTGAAGTGGTTTCAGTGCATTGGCTCTGTGTTGCTGTGTGTTTGTGGCATGAAATTCTTGTCATAACAGTGTTACTTCTCTGTTGATTATCTTATATAGGGTGGTTGTTTAGTTTTTTACCTGTTGAGCTACAGCATGAGGATATGCTGCCATGTATGTGTGACATGTAGGCACTGACTGGAAGATCAAGAAAAGGCAAAGACCATTAGACATGCTTCTTTTTCTCCTATTTATCAATGCACAGTGGCTCTGTTTCAGCTCTAACACACCGGGATGTTGCTCCCACCATCAGCTCATCTCTGCAAAGACCACTTGTTACTGATCCTCTCCCTCCTGCCATGCCCTTGTGAGTTATTTGGTGTTTGTGTATTTATCCCCACACCCCTCCTAACTCATATAAAATTCTCTCATACAAAAACATTCCTTTTGTCTATACAACATGAGGTTATGAGGTTAGACTGCAGCTAGTTATTTCTCCTGGCTTATGTCTCTGATAGTGACCTGGTTGTTCTGCTCACAGGAAGCAGATCTACCCTTACTCTCCACCTCCTATATTTGTTTTTGTGACTGTAGTCACAGCTGACTTGTCACTATGAAAAAAATGCACATATTAGGATTTTTGTGAGTCTTTGCATCTGAAGTCCATGAATTTTGTTTTTAGGGTGACTTTGCAATACTAGGATATTGCTAGCACACAACTGCATAACTTTCAACTGCAGTTGAGATGGAGACAATTAAGGGTCTATCGTGGGGTGGGGTTTTATTTTTAGAATTATTAAAAATAACTTACTTTACAAAAGTAAGGATCCGTCTTACCTCCCATTCCACTTTCCTTTAGTAGCCCCCTGAAAAGCACACAGGGAGGCTGACAGAAAAATTCTCCACAGTAGCAAATAACAGGTTGAAATCTGACAACTAGAAAATGTTCTTAGCTGCAAGTCATACTTGTAGTAGTGGAGAAGTCTGAAAAAGTCCCCTTTTTTATTTGTTAAAAAGCTGGTCCCAACTTAGGAGATTACTGTAGTTATTGCACCTCCTCCTTCTACTGTGAACTGGTTTGGCAACTATTTTTTTACTGCTTTTTTGAACAAATGAAGAAAAGTCATAGCACAGTGTAAACAATTTGAATTTGTGTGAGACTAGGATAAAAAATGTGTAATGGATGTGCATACAAAAAGTGTAGGGACTCGCTCATCAGTGCATCCATACAGACACACAGATTTATATACAGGTATGTGTCATATAGTGATCAAAAATACCTGTTTGTCAA
This sequence comes from Lepidothrix coronata, assembly GCF_001604755.1. Lineage (NCBI taxonomy): Eukaryota > Metazoa > Chordata > Aves > Passeriformes > Pipridae > Lepidothrix > Lepidothrix coronata. The sequence continues at coordinate 164,552 of NW_016690322.1, read as the reverse complement.
GTTTCATTAAAGCGGAGGTCTGCAAAATTAAAAACAACTGCTGTCACAACTGGAACAAACTAAATGGTTCCCAAAATTTGCTGCTCTAAGATGTTATCCTTTGTTACTTAAAAAATGACAGAAATTTACTGTTGTTTCTACCTGTTTATAAAATGAGTGGGAGGTTGGTGAGAGGAAAGGAGGTTATTTTTTTAATCCTCCCTTGCCATCAGTAAATCAACAACAACTGAGAAAGCAAATCTGGCTTAAAAAAAAAAAAGGAAGAAAGAAAAAATTACACCTTACTTGAAGAGTAGTCCAGTAGAGCTCATTTGTTGTTTGGTTGTGTTTTTTTATTTTTAATTAAATTCTGTGTAGTTGGGTAAAACACCAAAGCAAAGCTCATACTCAGCAGTGACAGGCATTCTCCAACATTCAGTTAAGTCTCTGGAAATCCTCCCTTTGACAATCACTGTGCATTGCACAGTACTGGGGGCAGAATATACAATGAGAAGGAAAATCTAATCTAAGTATTATATGTAGATACACCCAAGTGTTGTATAAAATGATTTTGTAGAGTGTTATACGACATAGTAAAAATCTATGACAGTAACATATAACTAGGATTACTATATAGCAACACTACAGAAATAAAATAGTTTAAAGCAGGGTAAAAGAAATAAAACCAGGTACTATTAACAAGAAAGTAGAATCTGATCGTGAGGAGGAAAAAGCCATGCTAAGCTGTTTTTTTTGTTGAAAATAATTTAATATAAAGCTTTATATTTTCACTTTAAAAAGGACAATGTTTTAGAGTCTTCTTCAAAGAACTACACTATTAAGACTTACACAAAGGAACTTCAAAACAGAAGAGCAGAACTCCCTTGAAGGCAGGGAGCAAGAGCTCTAATTTGCTTTGGAGAAGCTGAAGAAGCACAGTTCTTGCAGAGATCCCTCCCATTTCCTTTATTTTTATAGCTATTTTTCACAGTCTACTCAGAAGGTGACTCTCCAGAGGCATATTTTTCCAGCCCCCGTTATCAACTTGGCTGGGTCAGACGTTGGCACTGCTTAGTGACAGGTAATTTGTCAAAGATGGGAGCGGGGTTGCTCAGGCGTGTGGTGACAAGTGTGTATGGATACCACATCCTGCGTGCCAGATCAGGCATTTAATTGTTCTGATTGTGCTTTTATAAACTCTTTACAGCCTGCTCAATAGTTGTTCCGTTCGTTTACATAAACTTTACTTGTGCTGATGGTTTATCCTGATTGCTGACTCTCAGCTGAAAAATTAAAGGCAGGAGAAAATATTCCCTTCTCCCTCTCAGAAACACGTCCATGAGGACATTGGTTTCTAGAGACCTTATGTTTTGTCAGACCTGCAAAAGGGGAATATACGTGGCCCTGTGTCACCTAAGGTAGGGTATAAGAGAATGAGGCTTATGGTTCAGAGCAGAGTTTCATCTGATTTCTGTTTTTTAATCTAAAGCTTTTGAGGAATGGGCTCAGATGGTGGTGAGAGAGGGGATCAAGTCTCCCTCTATTTTGATGAGGCCGAAGGGGCAAACTCAGTTTTTAGGCATATTTGTAAAATACAGGTTCTGCTTCCTCAATTATATCAGTTTAGGAAAGCAAAGAGAAATTATGTTCCACTGATGTTCAGTGTCTCTAATTGTAATTAAATTTCTGGCAGTGAAGCACTGACTTTGTACTTACCATTAAAGTTTTCTAGTTCAGCTGCCTGTTGTTCATGAGCTTGACTTAATTGGCACTTAGAGTAAGGGATATCACAGAGGAAAAGGCATCTCTAGTACTTACGGGAGATAAATCTTGTTTTCGCTTAAATATTATTTAAATTAGACCCTTCTAGCCATATCCATCCCTGTCTCATCCTAACCAGGTTTCAGAAGATGAGTGAATGAATATAGTCCTTTATTTTTATGAACTGTAGTTAAAACCCCATGAGTTTTCTTTATAAAAATTGTGCCTTTTGAAGCTATTCATGAATTGCATTTTTTCCCCCCCTGGGTTATAGGAAACTCTGAATTAATCCAGAAAATCAGAGTCCACATCCATTTGTATCATCATTGCTGAGTTTGCTCAAACTTAATACTTTCCTCGTCAGCTGTTTTTGTGTATTTTAGTATGAGTTTTGTTTACTGTATAGCAGCAAATACAGGGAACACCTACATTAGATTGAAACTGTACCATCTGTGATCTTCATATGTGTGGGACATGTGCCTGGTAAATCGAAGCATAACACTTTCCTGTTTTGCTGTGGCTGCAGATGGGAATTCCAGTTCGATGAGCACTTGATTCTCTCAAGGTGCTGTAGCATCACAGAACTGCAAGATAGACTTGTGAGGCCTAATATATAACCCTGACTTAAGACAGCTTTTCTTGAGATTTCCTCCCCCCCCATTTTAAAGACAACTGAATGGAATTTATGAAAATGTTTGGGAAGAATTTCCTAACATTTATCCCAGTTACAGTCCAACATCTAATACTTCACTGACAAGAAAGTTAGAAAATTAGATTCCCAGAAGACCTGGTGTATCTTTTTTTTCTATGTGAGGCCAAAGGTCAAGAGCAAAATGGCTTTTGTTGCATATGACTTGCGTGAGGTGGGTGGACCTGAGCTGCCTCTGAGTGTGCAGAGGCTGGAACCAGAACTGTGGGAAAATCCAGTGCATAGACACTGGAAATGACTGCATGTGGGCCAGGATGGGTATAGACACTCACACTTCCCCCAGCATTTATCCCACACTGTTTCAGCTCTTTTACATATCACTGAGCACAAATTACTACTCTTATGAATGTTGTTACTGTATTAACTAAAAGTAGGCCAGTTCCTAGCGCCTTGTGGTAGAACTCTGTTTTTGAGATTGTCAAACCAAAGTTGGAGCTGGGAATTACAATTTTTTAGGCAGAATTGACAATCATTTTGGGGAACTTAGGTAAATCTTCACTTTCTGCTGCTTGTCAGGGGGGTGATTCACCTCATGAGTTAATGGACGTATATGCATCTTAACTTCTGTAGTTTTGCTTTATTGTCCTTGATTGTAAAATTAAAACTGGATAATAATTTTGGTGAGCCTTTTACTACGTGGGTATTACTGAGATCTATTACTGAGACAAAAGAAAGGAAATCATGAGGAATTTTGAAAGACTCAGAGAAAGGATTCCAAATGTTCCCACAATCTATACAATAAAATAAATCAAATAATTATTAGGAAAGGGAGGATGCAGTGGTCTTCCTCCTGGAAAATATGGGGTACTGAAGGAGATTTGTGGTGTTTATCAGATTCAAAAGCATAATATGCATCCATTCAGGTAGCAGTGCATATCTGTAGAAAAAGGAATCTCCTTACCATCCACTGAGAAAATGGAGGGAAAATCACAACTTGTATAATCAGCACCTTTAAAATAAGAATCATCATGGATACTTTAATAATAGTGTAGAATGATCATCCCATATTGAATGTACGCATTCCTGGGCAGAGAAGGGAATTTGAGAAGGTAACGAGTACAAGTTGCAATACAAAATCACAATTTTGCATTTTAAAAGCACCAGTTGATTTTCAAGATTTCTGTGGAATTTGACAAATGGTTTTATTAGGTTAGCACAATTATCTTGAAACCACTTATGGACATCACTGACAAATACAGCTCTTGGGAGTGTGATTAGGAGAAGACACTCAATGTTTCTGAAGTGTCTTTAGTAGTACTTGATCAATTGACATTGCTAGTAATAAGACATCATCTCCAGACTATCAAGAATTAGCCAAATAATTATCTCTTGAGCTCTAGTTCTGTACAAATATTTAGGAGCTTTTGTAGTGCAGTCACATTTTAGATTGTAACTCATATTCTGTGATTGTAACTCAGCAATGGGTGTATTTATGTGGGATTTTTGAGGCAGATGTTGGAGCACTTTGCCAGGCAGATGTGATGTTTATTTGGTTCAAGTGCCAAGCTGGCCAGGAGCCTTATGGCTGCAGCAGTGCAGTTCTGAGCTCAAGATAATATACTCTGCCTTTCTGCAGGCCTTATTAGCTCGGGCTCTGTGCCATCTGAACTGTGGCTTTGCTCTGGAGCTGACTTATGCCCAGCAGGGAGTGTGAGGAGAGTTTACATGAAACACCATGTAGATTTATCCAGTATCTCTTTCTCTTCCCCATAGCCCAATCCAAATCCTAGTGAAGATAAAAGAATCATGCTTGTTTACTTCATTAGTCTTTCAGTCAGTCCATGATAGAAGAAGGAATTTCACAAGACTATACTGCTGCAAGGCATTCACACAACGGATTTTAGGATGAGTTTGTTCTTACTGTGTCACACTTCTCTGATTTTCTTCCTCTTTATAATACTTTCTTTTCCCCATAATTACATCAACTGCAATTATCACACCACTTTAAGTATTTCACCCATGACTAGTTTTAATCTGTTTTAACCTGCTTGCCTACCTATGGCTGATAAATTCTTCACTGTGCAGCCAGCTTTTACCAAATCTAAAATAGCAGAGGTGTCATCAAAGTTATTGAGTTTCTAAAACTTTTAATAATAATAATAGACAGCCAAGGTGGAAGTGGGGAAGAGAATATGTAAACTTAGTGCTCATCTGTGAAGGAATAGTGGCAATAGGAACTTGGTTCCCTGTGATTAGAGAATCAACATGAAGATTCACGTAAAATAACAGAGAGCTGATGAGGATTTATTCAACTCAGAGTAAGCCAAAAACACACAGTCAAAAAAGGCAAGCTTCGTAGTTTTTGCTTTACCCAAGCTCACTTAATTTATAAATTCTCAAGAGCTGAGACTGACTTTAATAGAGCATTAATGTGGAATAGGGTGCAGTATGAGCTTTTTGCCTTATTTAATATATTTTTAAAACGTCTACATATTTCATTATGGAGATTCTTCTGGTAACTTTCATAGCTACAGGGGTAATGCAAAGTGTGTTAGGACAGTGAACAGTCGTAAACAATTATGTTCAAACTTCCAGAAGGTTCACCTAGTATTATTCTGTTCACCTTATGATATTTCCTATTATATTTCTATTTGAGGCTGTTAAGGGTTAAAAACATGACTACTTTGCTTTAAGAGTTTAATTTTGAAAATTTTAGTGATAAGTAGAGTGTGTCCTGTCTTGTCTTGCTAGTCACAAGACACAATTGAGAGCATAATAATCTAGATCAAGGTGCTCTGAGGCAAAACTGGCCTTTGCATTTAGGCAAAACTGGCCTTTTTGAAATCCCCAGCAGGACATCCTTGGTCCAGCAGCTCCTTGAGGACAAGGCTGCAGTTCATCACAACAGCCCATTGTGATTTCCAGTTATTTCAGGCTAACTCAAAAAAAAAACCCTGGAAGGGATATCACACTGCTACCCATAGGAGTCAACCAGTGCTCTGAATCAAGAGTAGTATGACAAACTCTTGCCTGGAGTTAATGTTTATGGCTAGTTTTATAAGCTGCTGAAAAGCAGGACATATTGCTACATCCTGAAATATAATGGTGCCTGTGACTGCTGGTATAATAAACTGCAAAGCCTCCTCCCAACCTTTTGGATTAAGTAATAAAAGAAAATGATTAAGAGGGCAATTCCATCATTTATCTTTTGTTGAATAAAAGACTTTTTTCCATCCCAACTCGCCAACAGAGACAGCCATGAAAATGAATGATTTGGCTTCACCCATAATGATGGATAATCCTGCTAGAAGAGCATGACAATGATAGACAGACATCTTCTGAAGGAAAAAGTAATAGAAAAGACTGACACTTTGATAGGCACCATGATGAACAAGCCCTCAGGGGCTGTGGAGTTAATAGGTTAATAGAAGTGTTCTAGCTCTCCCAGCCTCCTCTATCTCCGTGCTCCTTTTAAAGCTCCTTCAGTATCAAAAGAAATACATGATGAACAGAGGACATACATGTTTTGCAATGCACAAATGTGGGAGGGGGAGGGTTGTGTATTTTTTAAACATTGTAGCAAAACAGAAAATGAAACTACTTTCTTAAGTGATGTGTAGTGAATGCCCACCCTGCTCAGCTCTTATTAGAACCTTTACTTTTACCTCTTCCATCTCTTAGATGCTGCTTGCAGGTAATATAATATCCTAAGGATATTTCACATGCTGAATATAATCACCTGGGAAATATGTTGTTGGAGCCCTGCTGAAACTGATGGTGGGCCAATTTTGAGGTTGACTAAACCAGACCACAGCCCAAATAGTTTAATTGATATCAACAAATATGTGCCTGAGTTCTTGGTTGGCTGCTAAAAGAAATATTGCAATATTATAAAAACGTAGAACTAAGATTTATTCAAATTATTTTAATTGGTCATAACTTTCCTATTTATTCACAGTTTTTTCCTTATAAAGGTATAATATTTTTTCTGATAACACAAAATAACTGTTGTATCAATGTGCACTTTATTACTTATTGCATGTGTTGTTGGCTTTCCTTATTAATGTCTGTTTAAAGAGGTTAGGACTTTGCAAGCCTCACCATCTGGGCCTAGTAATTAAGCTTGCATGTACCCTACTAATTTTTTTTTTTGTCTTTTGAGTTTTAGTTTGAATTAAGACTTTCTTACTCAGTTTTTGAAACCAGCTGCAAGAGCAGGTTTTTACATGAACGATTTGGTACAATGGGCTTGAAACATTTTATAGTAAAATTATTAATATGAGTCAAAATGAAACAAGAGTGGTAACATATGTAAATGAATCATGAAGTAAATAAACAGGAGATCTATGATGCCAGTAAGCATGCTTTACAACTAAAGGAATGTAAGGTGATATATTTCAGAGCAAAATAATGTGATTCACAATTGGCAAAGTCTCTCTGAGTCTGTAATGAGAAGTCATAATGATATACTTGTCTGTGTTGTCAGTACTAAGAAATAATGTATGGTTCACTCTATAGGACAGTGGAGGACAGACCAGCTCCCTGACATGCTGCATTAACTTGGATATACAAAATCCTTCTCAGAACTTATCTTTTCCCTTGCTTATTTACTTTTAATGCTCCCAGACATGGTTTGTCAATATGTCTGCCTACACATGCCACATTTCTGTATAACCCTAAAAGGATTCATGTAATCCAAATAAGCTTGGGATGCGTATTTTGTAAGCTCATGATAAATGCCGTTATTGATAGATTTCTAGTCTTGCTTCAGGGATAAAGTCAAGTTGATATAAAATATCAAGTTCATATAGAAAAGAATTATACTTTAATTAGTATATTTATACCTTTTATTTGAATGGGAAAAAAAGTTTACCTCAACTATTTGGTTTTATGTTGACTTTCTTATTTAAATTTTTTCATTAAGTATCTATTACTTTCTCTTCATGTACAAGAGTATTTCTGATCTTCAGCAGAATGTAACAGGGGTGTTATGCTGTTATTTGAAAGAATACATAGTTATTGCATTGGTAATTTGTCGCGGTCCGAAGGGAGGAGGGGACAGGACACGAGGAAGGGTGCAAGCAGAATCCTTTATTCAGGCGTGTGCCCGATTCTTAACCGTCCCGCCAGGGAAAAGGGGGCAGAACATAGGGTGGGCTATCAGACAGACAAACAGGGGAGCAAATCAGAATAGGGCACAGGCAAAAGGGGGAGGAGAAAGCCTGGGCATGTGCAGTTGTGCACTGTGTAGAAACCACATAATAACAGTAAAGTCCATATGAAAGTCCTACCAATTGCTGTATGCTTTTCTCCATGCCTGGAACTGTTCCCATCATGAATCTTGCTTCTCTACAGTAATTGTAATCCCAGATTTAGTGCAGATCTAGCTGGTTTACATCACTCTCTGGTATTACTAGACTTTTCCATACATGACTGCTATGCAGGAGTGTTTTGAAGCAGTTTCAGACAATGGAACAAGATCCTTTAAGGATTACAAATCCCATTACCATCTCAGCCTTCAACCTGGCCTCTTTAGACTAAGCAACAGGTTATAGGTATGTCAAAACTAAATGAAAATATTGTCAGAACAGAACATTTCACAGCAGAGTGTATCTTTGCATAGAGAATGTGAGGTTACACTATAGACCAGAAAGAGTGGCTACATTGCTTCCTGTGCTTTTGAAAGTTATTCAGGTCCTAGACAATGAGGATGAAGCACACAGAAGATTATGAAGTTCAATCAGTTTTATTTCTTCTCACGGGATATTGCATTTTTTCTTTCTAGGATTCTTATAAATTAATCACTAGTTACTCTGGATGGTACTAGTCTTTACAGTCTCTGCTCTGGGGAGCTTGCACAAATAGCACCCCATAAACTATTACAGACAGATACTGAGCATCATGGGTATCATACCTGCCTCATTTTCTGTCTAGCAATGATCTGGTTAATTCTTTCACTCTTAAAACCTAAAAATGCTCACTTCGAGGGGCTATGCAATCTTGCATTATATTATATTAACTAATGGTCTATGAAAAAGACTAGATATCTCTCTTTAGACTAGATATCTCTCTTTCTGGAGCAAGTCACTACATGTTTTTGTACCTTGGTTTTCCCATTTGTAAAACAAAAAGAATGATTCTGAGTTTCCCTTGTAAAATGCCTAAAAGATGCAGAGCGAGAGGGAGATGCTGCCCTTCTGGAGTGTGGACGTGGTTGCACTGGTACACAGGTCACTGCTGTGGTACAAGGGAAATGAAGAAAAATTTGAGTTCAGCTCAATGCCTTTTCAGCTTGTGCTGGCTGTATGGCAGTGACAGTCCTGGCAAAGGACTTCCACTGGCAAAGAAAAGGAAATGGAGGGTTGAACCAGCTCTGTGATTTACTGCTGCCAGAAAATGTAGAACTTAGAGGTGCATTTGGCTTTACACGGGTATTCAGGGCTGTGGTAAATTACCCATGTACACTTCAATTGCAGACTGATTTAGAGCTTATGCTTTTTGTGCTATTTTTAGCCTAATAGGTTCATGACTGGGACTTGTAGCTATAAAGACAACTCTAGTAATAATAGTAATGAGCTGTAGATATCTGTTTTTAGAGCACACTGGCATACGCACAACCCATTGATACTTGAAAACAAAAATGCTTTTGAAATAAAACCCACTGCACCTTTAGTCCAGCACACTTCCCAGATCACAGATTGTCCGTCCCTTTCATTTTTAGTAAGCTCTCAATGTCAATTATCTTTGTAGTTTACTGTTCTTTCCCACAGAAAAAGGCAGTTGACATTAAGCTGTGTTCTAAAAGAACAGGCTAATCTGAATGTTAAATTAATACATATGTATGCATGCAGATATATCTCTATTTTAACTGTGAGGCAGGTATTTCAAATGTATCAGAGGATTTTGTCATTTACGTATGAAAATTAATTCATAAATCTTTTTTGTATTTACAGCAGCCCTGACAGAGTTTATCAAAAATGAGTTGCCTTACAGAACCATCAATGGATTAATAAAAAGAATCTGATCTAATATTCATGACACAGGAGACAAATGTAAATGGTCAGGCAACTTCATCTTTTTATTCTTAGAGAAATGTTGTTTTTTTCATAACTTTTCCTCTTAGATTTTGTTTTCTCATTTCATAACTGCTTTAACAAAAGAACTGTGCCATCAATTTTGCTATATTGCATTATTCATGTAAAGGTATACACACCAAATTCAATGCACAAAAGAAAGAAATACAAAAGAACATACTATATTATTATTCATATAAACCCAAGAAAACTTTGAAAATCATGCTGTCCTGTAATATTTATGACCCAATAATATTCTTCAACTGCGCAGTTCTTAATGTCCAAACACATCTTGCTGCCCTGTGGCTCACAGGAAATCTTGGTATCTAATGGTTTATCCTGATTACCTCTACCACTTGATTTTGCACTGAGGCCCAAGCAACCAATAACTAACCTGGGGAAAAGTGATCATTCTTACTCTCAGGTCTGTAACCTGAACTGCTGATTTGTAGTTTATTATAGAGGAATGTGAAAATAAAATACTTTTTTTAGGTGAGTGACTGTATTCATGAAGGACTTTCAAGATTCTTTTTGAAAGCCATTTTTGTGATAATGATATTGACTTTAGGGTGAACTTGGAAGGAAGCTTCCCTAGCTCATCTCCAGAAGCAGGCCTGTTTGAACCAAAGATTCTGCTCAGCATCCTGCCCTTATTTACCTGTCAGCTTTCTCCTTTTTCTACTGGGGATATGGTTTAGTGTTTTACCCAGCAGTGTCTGGTTAACGGTTGGACTCGATGACCTTAAAGGCCTTTTCCAACCTTAAACATTCTCTCATTATATTTTTGAGAAACCTCACAATCCCACCTAGCTGGGTACTTGGAAATTTGTTGAAATCTTTGTTTCTCTACTGCATTATTTACGTGGTGGTACTCCACAACATTTCTGGGCCAGATTCTCATTTGATGTAAAATAACATGGGTGCAAGGTAGGCAGCTCTACTGCATATGGAGTTCCTGCTCCTGAGTGTCCATCCCAGAGTCAGTATTGCTGTTAGACCAACAGTGAGCTTTTCCAGTCATGACTAGCATAGAGTGGTCTGTTCAGATAGTGTTATCTTCCATTCAAAAGTAATTAGTGTCCTCAATACTGCACATATACAATTTACTTTCTTTCTAATTTAGTACTATACTAAGGACAAATTACTTTCCAACAGAAAATGTCAATGGTTTCATAGCAACCAGAGGTACCTGAGAGCTTTCCTTTCATGTTAAATCCCATTATAAGAGCATCAAGCCTAGTGCTTTATACCTCACATTGCTACTAGGGACTGACTGCTGCATCCAAGCAGCAGAGCAGGTCTCTGGAATCTACTTGTGCATGCTAGAACCAAAATCTGAGAGGCCACAAACTTGTTCTGTCAAAAGTTGGGTGCTATATTTTAATTAATTTCAACAGTTGCTTGTATAAGACAGAAGGCTGTTTTAAATGGGTTTTGTCATCAGACCTTTTATTTTGTGGAATGGCTTGATTTCATGCTCAGAAACTGTGAAATGAGAAGTTACTGAAAAAAAATCAGTCAATATTAAGTCCCTTTTAACTGCTTTCTTATCGAAACCGAATGGTAACCAATGCTGCTGTCTGATCCAACACATACAATTTGGAAGGCAAATTTAAACCATCTAATTTTTGCTTTTCATAGTTGCTGGATCTATTGCACCCCAAAGACTTCTCTTTTTGCCATGAACTGAGCAAAGACTGTCTGCATCAGTTTTAAACTAGGGGTCTCCTGGGGGAAAGGCAGCTCCTGCGTGATCAGCCTTAGCTTGGGGCTGTGCAGTGGTGCAGAAGGCAGGGAAAGCAGAAAGAAATGGGAAACCATTGTACTGTGAGACAGTAGTAGGTGATTCCTTTTGCTCCTGCAATACCTGGGATGTACAATGTTACAAGGTTATATCTGCCTCAGCTATTGCCTAAAGACAAGCATTAATTTTCAGTGGTTTCTCAGTCACGGCCCTCCAGCTGCTGTGCAGGTTACTCAGCCTCATTAGGTCCACCACTATGTGAATGTGTGCTTTATTCCCCAGAAACACGAGTGCATACAGGAGAGCTCTTCCCTGAGCAAGTGCAGAAACTCATCTCAGCACTCAAATACTCTCTGCAAACAACAAAAGCATGGGAGCTTGCAGATGCTTTATATGGGTGATCTTGACACACCTAAGTTTTTCTCAGTACTTAATACAAATTAACTGTTAGTTTCAGGCCTTACTGACTGTCTGTTACAGTGTTTAGGAAGTTTTGAGGTCAATTTAATAGAGAAAAAAAAATGGACTTGTTGATATACCCTACTTCCCTTTTCACTTCTCTTGTCAGAAAAGATTCATGGTCTCAATACACAAATCAGAACACAAAATAAGAAATTTTTCTTTGTTAGGCTTTGTACGTGAACAGAAATAAGCTTCAACTGATGTGGGATTTGGCAAAATTAAATATGCCCGCTGGGGAAAGCTGTTATTGGATTTCATAAGAAAAGATTGATTTCAAAAAGCTCAGACTGTTGTATGAACAATCCCTGAAATCAGGATTTTTATAAAGCAAAGGCATAAAAATTCCAGTGAAAAAGTGAGTCACAGTTTCTTCATGAAAACAGGTGTCCAAAGCACTCTGGGAAGAATGAAGCATTTGCCCCAGGGTTGGCACTGTGATGAGCTTTTTCTCTTACTGTACACCTGAACAAGCTAAATTTGCACATTGCTTGTCATGGTTACAGCTTCTTTTGCCTTCTTAGCAATCTTTTTTCAGTATGTTTTTTGTGAACATGATTTTATTATCTTAAATGAAAGTTATATTTCATACCATATCTATGCTATTCCTAAAACTTTCATCTCCACACCTTCAGGTTTACTCAGCTTATAAAAGATACTTGGGCTGCACTCATATAGACCCTGTGCATTTGAATGTGCAGAAAATTAAATAAAGCACCTTACAGCAGACTGGCCGTGTTGTGATATTGTTTGAACTTTGATTGTGTCCTGAATACAGCCTGAAGTGATCTCTAATTCTTTTTTTGTTTAATCTGAGTTAGATTTGAGGAGACACTAATTCAACTTTCACTTAAATAATTATGTTGTTGGCCATGTGAGGAATAAAACCAAGCATTTAAGTCTTTGACAGGCAGCTGTGCTTAGCTACAAGTGTAGTTATAGATTATAAAAGTAGACTAAGAATCTTTTAAAAATATTTTATAAGTGTCACGTTTGCATGTCACACACCTCTTCGTTTCTTATAAGCTCAGAATTAAAATTGTGGACTGTGACTCATAATCCATAAGAAATATATATATAGATATTTAAGATTTCTAACTGAATTCAAGCATGACAGTTGCAGAACTAAAGCTGATTCTTGTAAGCGTAATAAATCCATGGAAATCATAGAAACACAGATCATTGCACAGATAGAGAGCGATATAACAAACCAATAAGCATAAGGAGGCTCAAGGAGAAAAGTGATTATGAAGAATAATACAGAACTTATGCTACTATAAATTCATAAGACAGAGAACAAAAGAATGTAAGTAAGAAAATTAACTTGAATATTGGTACTTTAGCAGAAAAAACTAATTCCCTCAGGCTGCTTCCATCTGGTGCCCAGTTTGTGTCATACAAACCAAGGTCATCTTAACAAATGTGTACCCATATTCATAGTTAACAAGATTTGTAACCTGCATTGTTTGCTGTGTTTATATGATGTTTATTTAATTGACTGTATTCCATTAAAATTAAGCTGTGATTCCATAAGCTTCAGAATTTGTTCCACTTCTATGAATTTCCTGCCTTCCCTCCCAGTAGTTTTGTATTTTAACTGTTTATGGTGACTGGCAGGAGGAAAAGCCAAAGTGTTCATGTTTCTCAACAGTTTTAGTAAATGGTAATTATTTTTCAGTACTGTGACCACTTTCAAAGTCTGTATTAGGCTTTTGAGGAACAGTGTATTTGTTTGGTCATCCCTTCAGCTCTCAGGATGTTAGAAAGATACCATCATTACCAAAATAGCAAATGCAAAACCGAAGCTCCATCACTGCTGTAGTAAGTCCGAGTTGTTTTTTCTCCTTCTCTCTTTCTAGCTCTTTCTAAAATATGATTTGTTGGAAATCTATGTATGCTTTTTATGTAAGAAGGCAATGTTTTTTTCCAGTACTATGGAAAGAAACTGTAATGTGTGGGTTGCTTATACAGCTCGCTCTGCAGGTTGGCCTCTTGGGCTCTAAATCTGACCTATTATTTTGTATTCCTTCAGTACATTTGCTTGCATTTAATGCCTCATCTCTTTTCCCTCATGGTTTCAGTGGCAAAATTTGCTCAGTTTTCATTATGGTAAAAATTCCTTTAAGGTTATGGATAAAAACAGAACTTAAAGTAGTATGGTGATATTAAAGTCTCTAACTGTTACAGATGAATAGCAGAATATTGGGAATGTCCCTGCTATCTGTGCTGCACTTAAAAAAAACCAAAACAAAACAAAAACCAAAAACACTAAAAAAAAGGATATGTAGAAAGTAGAGGTACAAGAAAGTTTTGGAGGGCAGAAAAAATGCATTCCAGTGGGAGATTTTTGTTGAGCTTATAAAAAAGAAAAAGTTAAGCCTGTATAAACACCTTTGTGAAGAAAACAGGAAATAGTACAGGGTTCTTTAATCTACCAAGGAAACCTATAGCAAGAACCAGTAGCTGGGAGCTAGAGCAAGGCAATTTCAAATTAGAAATAAAGAACACGCTGTTGCTTTTTTTTCTCTGTTCCACAGGGATGGTAATTAAACTTTGGGGCAGGCTACATTGCAGCAGAAAATGGTAGACGTCATCTCTGGAGACTTTCCGATACATTCCATATACTTTCTGAGAGTTATTTTTTTGGCTGAAAACAAGTAATGGGGTGCTCAATATGAGAGGTAATTGGATAGAATATAAGTATCTGAAACAAAAACTCGGTGTAGATGAACTAATCTCTTCTCCTGGCCTTAAATGTATGAAAATACAGATTACATTACTGGAATGTATTTTTTTCCTATACCTAATTGGTTTTCTTTCAGGGCTCAGAAAGCTTTAGTCACTGTAGCTTGCACCACTAACCTTTAAGAATTCAAAACAATGCTCTTTACTGCTTGCTGAATTGTCACATACTATATGTCTCTAAATCCATTCTGAATGTGCAATTTCCAACTCCTGATTAGCACCAGGAGCCCAGTCAAGGATGACAGAACAGCATCCAATTTTGTTGATCTCTACTACAATTACAGCAGTCAAAGGCTGCATAAGGACCATCCTACAGCTTAAATCTCTTGAGAAAGGACTGCTTGAAAACATGTTATATCATAGGCATTAGTGATGGGAATAGTGATTGACAGAAAATTTTTAAAAGCAAACCTTTTTAGGCTGTGTTACAGCACAAATGTGTAATCCACAAAGAATGGACTGTCTACAGTGTCAGTCTCTGTGCTTGGGTTCCCCAGAAAGCACTGGATAGGAAGTGTCACCAAACACTTGCAATAGCTCCAATCCCAGAGCAAGGTGCTTTCTTGATTCCAAGGACACTGTGCATATATTGATTTAAATTTTCCATATTCTCTCTGAGCGAGTCAGAAATTGCATCAAGTTTGTATCAGACGTGGGATGGTGAGAGTGTTCAGACAAATGGTTGGGGTGGGGTTAATTCATGCAGTAGCTGTGTCCAAAATGCCCTATCAAGGAATTTAGAGAATTATTTTCTGAGGGGTGTCAGCTACTGTTGCACTGCTGATTTAATACAAAAATATGTGCACCTACTCTGCCCTAATCTCCATTTTTCCTTGTTAACCCTTGCTGTATTTACCTTCATCAGCTCTTACTACCACAATGTAAGTAATTCCACTCTTTCAAGCACTTTTTGTTTTGATTCACTTTGTCTCATTGAGTATTTATCTTCTTCCTATTTCTGATTGCCACTGAAGTCCTTTCTTCCAGAAGATATATTTATCCATTCATATATTCAGTATATTTTCAGCTTTTATTAATATCAGATCAGGAGAAAAATATAATAAATTACTGTGACTGTAGACTGCTCACAGGAATAAATTGTCAAAGAGTTTTAAGAAAATTATGCTGTCTTCTAAGCTATGGTCTTTGTAAACAAATGGATTATACCAATATAAAACTTTCCTGTCTAAGCTATTATGACAGGTCTTGAGAATGCCATGCTTTAGTTACTCCAAACTTGAATATGGATAGATCAATGACAATGGGTTTTGCCCAACCCCTTTCTGTCTGTAAAGACATTTTCATGCTCCCAACCCTACCTCCATGTGCTCATTGCTTCTGATCTATATTTTGTTACAGTCGGGAAAATCTGAAGAGGAATGTCAGCAGTGTTTTTACTTCCCCCAAAACACTTCCCCTTGAAAAGTAGAGCTGTAAAAAAAAAAAAAAAAATAATTTATCAGTCCTGACTGATCTAAATCTTCAAACCTAACCTGAAACATTTTGTGGGTTTGACCTGGCAGCTGGTGGGAGGCCTGAAGTTCAGAGCAAGTATCCTCAGTCCCAGTTGTCTTGAATTTGGGGCTAGATAGTTCATCTGATAGTGCAGGTAATTTTTTAACTCTTCATTAATTTGAATCCTAGCTTATATATCCTTTTGTAAATTGAATGCATTATCTCCTCTTTCTACCACATGCTATTATATAGGTCCTTCTTGGGTAAGAAATTGTCTCTATTAGCATTTCTGTCATGCAGAACAAGCATTCTGTCAGTGTTGGCAGCTCTTTTTTACTACAGGTCTCAAATGTGAATTGAATTTTATATAAATTTCATGCTGCAACTTAAATTATCTCTCTTGAAGAATGACTACATGTAACACTCCTTTTAGTGGAGAGTCCTCAAAGAATCCCAACTATGGGACTCAGTAGTGGAGTTAAAAATCAAGAAGCAGGTTTTAGGTAAAAGAACATTTTATCCAAATCTCTTGTCACAGTAATTTCAGATGTTTCCATCTTAAGGAGGAAGGCTAGCTCTGATTTTTTTAGAATGCCTGGTATTTCTGATGTTCTACATTCCTAAATATCGATTCCCAGGTGTGAAACTTGGCACTAAGTAGTTGTTAAATCCTCCTGCTTTTGAAATCTTCTTCAAAATATTGTTCACGTGTGAGGAAGGATAGTTTTGAAAATCCAATCAGCAACACATGTGGTGAGCCGGCTGTATTTCTTATACCTCATATCCCTGCAGAAGACATGGGAGACACTCAGGCAAATCTTTCATGAATTTTTAGTGCTGTCCAGGATTTCACTAACAGAGAAATAGGTTTTTTCATAGTTTTGTTCCCAGGAATTCCTCTTTTGAAAACAAACAAACAAACCAAAAATAAACCACAAATAAGTTCTCATGCAAATACCAATAACTTCTATCTCCTCCTTCCTGTAGAGGAAGGAACCTGAAAAATCTGTTGCAGGTGTGTGTATTAGAAAATGTTATGATAGAAGCATTTTACAAAACACTTTTAAGAATAGCTTTTATCATGTTTACTCATACAACATTCAGTGCAGAGCTACAATCATGCTCCCTGTTAAAGAGAATTAAGTTAATTCATTTTCATGTTGTGACCTGCAACAGTTTAATTTATCTGATAGCATTCTGCCTGTTAATACAGGCTGGACGGAAACATGATAACTTCAGGTTATGTTAAGATTATGATTTGTGCTGCAGTTTACCTCTGCAATGATTGTACTGTTAAAATTAATTAATACCAGATCATTATCTTTAGATGGCAGGCAGATGTTGAGGTTATGGTGTTTGCGAACCCTAAGCGTGTTTTTATTTTCAGTGCAGATCACCAGCAGTTGCTATATAAATTGGAGAGCCAAGGTCTAGGCCTTCTGGCAGTCAATTGGTTTTGTAATTATCTTAGTAATAGTTCTCAATTATTATTCAGTAAAGGTCGTCTTTCCTCTGCTAATGGGTCATGGCACTCTCTAGGCATCCAGAGTTGGGCCAGTTCTCATTTTTATCAAGTAAATGACTTGCCATCTGTGTGCCATGCAGGTTCATCTAAGGTAGTTCTGAAATCATTGATTATTAATATCATAGTTGCAGTTTCTGACAGGATCGTAGAATTTTTTTAAAATATTTTTAAAGATGTGCTTTTTTCCTAAAATTTTCAAGACTCTGTTAAATGCCGTGGACATCTTAGTGACAATTCTCTTCAAGTAATACCATGATTAAAAATCCAAACCTTTTTTTTTTTACTAGATAAGATGTATTCCACCTGCTTATCTCTAACATATATCTTCAATTTAATTCACAAATTTTTATGTTTGGAACATATGTAGGAAATGGTTTTCCTTTAAAATTAGCCAGAGTCAGTGACATTAACTTTCAGATAGATTACTAATGTACATGGAAAATTTACCAAGTTCTGAAGTGTTTAAGTATTTCCAAGTCTTTAATTGTGAAATCCTAGTTCAATATTTTATTATGTTTTTAATATGCCAGTTAATATAAATCCTGTATATGTTCATTCAATAATATTTTGGGTATTCATAGGTATGGTTGAAATGCAAGATCTTCACTGTTACGAAGAAAACGATTTTTTTTTCCCAAAGGAGTAGTGATCATATATTCTAGAGTATTTCTCCAGAAAAATCCAAACTTGGACTTTAATAGGAAGTATACTCCAAAACACGTGGTTATGTTGAATTTTCCTGCTGGGAAAGTCCTGCAGGTGTGTGTCCTCCTGTTTAGCTTTCCTCCTAGTCTGATAATCTAGTATTTCTGTTGATAGCACAAGCTCAGATGGGCTCTGAGTCAACAAGCTGAGAAGATACACACTGTCACTACCAGTGCTGGCTGGATGAGGTGCTGTAGAAGGTGTGAGGATGTGTACATAAGTACCTCCATCCATGCTGCTGTTAAATCCAGCCCTGGCACTGCCTAAATTATCAGATCATATGGAAAGATCCTGCCCTGCTCTGTGCCTTTATTGTCAGGGCTGCTGTTACACTCTGGTGTGTTACTCTGCCTCTTCTTCCTTTCAGTGGCACTTTCTGCAGGTATTTATAGCCAACAAACCCATCCTAATGCTCCAGCCTAATGCTACCTGCCTGCCTTTATTTCTGTCCTGCTGTATTTATTCCTCTCACGTGATTGCCTGGGGGAAGTGAGATTACTAGCCAAAGTTATTAGACTTGCACAAAACTTCTTTATTCCTTTCACTACATCATGTTTACATTGC
This sequence comes from Lepidothrix coronata, assembly GCF_001604755.1. Classification (NCBI taxonomy): domain Eukaryota; kingdom Metazoa; phylum Chordata; class Aves; order Passeriformes; family Pipridae; genus Lepidothrix; species Lepidothrix coronata. The sequence continues at coordinate 145,893 of NW_016690322.1, read as the reverse complement.
AGGCTGTGCTGACAACGAATAAAATGAAAAAGGTAACCAAACTGATAAAGTGATCATTTGCTTCTACTCTATTGTAATAGCCAGGCTGTAATTGGTGCTGTTTCATATAAAATTACCATATAAATTGTGCCATCCAAAGCTGCAACAGAAACAGCAACAGTATTTACAATAAATGGCAAATCCTGTTAATTATTGATAGCCTAATAACACACTATTATAATTCATTCTTATTATTCATTATTAATAATAACTCTTATTTACTATTCATTGTGTAAGGATCAATTATGATTAACTATTCTAAAAATGAATGGTCCACATGAATGTTTCTATTTTCAGGGCCTTTTCCACTGAAGGAAGGGCTTTCCATATTGTGCTGGTTTAAAAGTAAACTATCGGGAGAAATGTCAAGAGAGATTCAAGTCAGAATTACAGTTTACTAAAAAGATTACAATGATACAGAGAAAGACTGGTTTTAACCCCCAAAGACAGAAGTATAACCCCACACCCTGGGACAAGAACAAAACAGTGTTTGTCAATCCCTGTGCTGAGCACTCCGTGGCTCCCCGGGTGCAAAGTAAAAGGAAAGGAAACCTGTTGGTCTGGATGATGGTCACAGTCCCGCTGAGGTGACGATCACAGTCTTGTCGAGAGTGGCAGTCGCAGTCCTGTTGGAGTTCTGGTCCTCCTCTGGATCCAACGAGTGGTACCAGAAGTCCCAAAACCCAAAGTTTATATGTGCTCAAGTTCAGATGTGAATGTCCAGTACCTCCCCCAGGATGGGGAGTTTCACAATGTATGATTTAACTCATGTTTCCAAGGGCCACATCTACACACCTTTTCAATGCCTCCAAGGACAGTGACTCAACCACTTCCCTGGACTGTCTGTTCCAATGCTTGGCCAACCTTTGTGTGAAGAATTTTTTCTTAATATCCATTCTAAACCTCACCTGGTGCAACTTGTGTTGGTTTTCTCTTGTACCACTTGTTCCTTGGAGAAGAGATTGACCTCCACCTCACTACAACCACCATTCAGGTAGATCTCTCCTCAGCCTTCTTTTCTCCGGGCTAAACACCCACAGCTCCCTCAGATGTTCCTCATAAGACTTGTACTCCAGACCCTTTCCCAGCTCTGTTGCCCTTATCAGGACACACTCTGGCACCTCAATGTCTTTCTTGTGGTGAGGGACCCAAAACTGAACACAGGATTCGAGGTGTGGCCTCACCAGTGCCAAGTACAGAGGGACAGTGACTGCCCTGGTGCTGTTGGCCAGGACCAAGGGCGTTTATTGCTGACAAAATTTTTTTGGGCAATAATTGCTGACCAATTTATTGCTAATAAATCCATCAGGCACTTGGTCTTCTTGGCCAACTGGGCACACAGCAGTTTAATAGTAATGGAGTTTTGCTTTACTGCTTGGTAATGTCAGAGAGCTCTTTTTAAAATAAACTCAGCCAAAAATTCATTGAGGCATCATCATAAATCCTGGGTGGCTTCAAACCTTAAGTTTTCTGGGGAACGAGGCTGAATTCCAGTGACAGTGCGTCCTTGTGTGGATTTGCAGAGTTGTCTTCTCCAGAAATGATCAATTTATTGAGCCCTTGGTCTTATAATACTTCTTATATAGATGAACCAGCCCAGTCTTTCTAGACTGCATTGCCAGCGTCATGACTTTTACCATCTGGGGTTGGGAGTGTCACTACTGCCTGTAGGAAGGACAGGACTAGAAGTATTTACAGCCAACACTACTACATTTTTCTACCATGTTTTTTTTTTTTCAGACCTCTGTTCCAAACACAGCTCAACGGAGGACAGGAATATGATCACTGGGTGCCCAGGTGAGACTTTCCTTCAGATCTGACTGTATTTCAGACTGGTTTTTTAGTGAGGGTTTAAAATACACCATCTGCAGGCAGCATTCTTGAGTTATCCAGAATTTCTTGGCACAGAGTAATTTCTGCATATGCACTTTTTGTTTGACAAGGGTTCTCCACTGTCTTTCCCCAACTGCCCACTTCAGAACTTAAAATATCTGTAAAAATGCTCTGTATTTTTCCATGATGTGCCAGTTCTCACCAGCTGTGATTTTCCAATACAGTGATGCACTATAAGGCAGCCAACTGACTTGTAAAAGGATATGAGCTTTTGTGCCAAGTAGAATTTAGCATGATTCAACTGCAAATATAAAAGATAGTTTCAAAGGAAGAGAAGAAATTCAGAATGTATATAAATATAATTATATAATTATTTTTTTTATTTTAGAATCCCAAGCTTCATTTTTTCAAATAATGTCTGCATGTACGGCATCCAAGACACACTAAACGTTTTTAGCACATTTAGTTTGTGGACAAAGGTAGTATATAAACCATGCAGTTCAATAAATGCATTGTTTTCCAATTCTTATGTTCATTACACTCTGATCTATCTGGAATAATTCCAAAAAGTCATTTAAAGGTAAGTCCTGTCAGCAGAATGCAGTTACAACAGTAGTGCTGGGTAGCTTGTGGCACCTCTCTCAGTGGTGCAGAGCAGGCTGGAGTGTGGGTTGACACCATGTACGTGCCTCATGCTTCACACCTTTCCTGAAGCTGTACAAGGCCATATCGAAGTGTCACTGCTTAACCACTGTTTCCATTGCCCAGGGGAGGTGTCTTGCAGGCTTGGCTGCACAAGTCACACCTTCATACTGAGGTGTTGTCACATCTTAAATAGGAGCAGAATTTGCTCTCTCTTCAACTGTTCAGTAGCCCTTTACATGGACTCATGAGGTAATTAACTATTCATCTTCCCACTTTTACAGATGATAAAAATACTCATGCCGTGCTTTAAGAAATGTTCACTTTTACACAGTGTTGTGGTTTAACCCCAGCCAGGAACTCATCCCCACACAGCTGCTTGCTCGCCTTTCCCCAGCAGACTGGGGGACAGAATAGGAAGAGTAAAAGCGAGAAAACCTGTGGGTAAAGATACAGTTTAATAGGAAAAGCAAAAGTCACAAACACAAGCAAAGCAAAACAAGGAATTCATTCCCCACTTCCCATGGGCAGGCAGGTGTTCAGCCTTCCCCAGGAAACCTGGGCTCCTTTGCACATAACAGTGGTTTGGGGTGACAAACACCATCACTCTGAACATCCCCTCCTTCCTTCTTCTCCCCCATTCGGGCATGACACTATATGGTGTGGAATACCCCTTGGATCAGTTGGGGTCAGCTGCCCCAGCTGTGTCCCCTCCCAAATCCTTATGGCCTCCAGCTCCCTCACTCGTGGAGTGGGGTGAGGAGCAGAAAAGGCCTTGACTGTGTAAGCACTGCTCACATCCCTGAGTTATCAACACTTTGCAGCACAAATCCTAAACACGGCCCCATTATAATTCTATGAAGAAAATTAGCTCTATCCCAGTCAAAACCATCACACACAGCCAGTTATGCCAATTGATGTAATTTTTTAATTAAAGTATAATTAATGTGAAATGCACTGGAAATACTAGCTTGAAGTGAAATTGTGACCATCTACTGTTATTGAAAACAGTCTCTGAACCCATTATGCTATTTTAAAATAATTCTCTAAATGTCAGTGATATAAAGAACACAAACAAGAAGTTGCTGTTATTAGACATGGGTTTATTATGCAGCCTAACCGAGAGCAATACTATGCTAAAAAACAAACAGACAAGTAAAAAAAGAAGGGTTTTGATCACAGAGAAATCAGTTTTACCATGTGCTGTAAATATAACTAAGGCAGCAGCATGTCCACTTCTCAGAAGCCAGAAAATGAACAAAATGAAGGGAGGAATATCATGAATTGTAATTTGCTGTGAATGCAAGATATCCAAGGTATTTAGTCTTTTCTTTTTCTCTTTTTTTTTTTCTTTTGTTTTGTTTTGTTTTGAAGTAAGGTAATATACATATTTTCATCACTTGGCTGGAACCTCAAAGCATGGAAATACAGCAACAATGAGACATGAAAGCTCCATCAAATGCCTGATGGAAAGTGTGTTTGTTGCTGGCGCAACTGCAAGAGCTTTTGCTATTTTTTAAACTAACATTTGCAGTATTTCCCACCTAGTGCAGAAAATGGTGGCTGCTTGCATAAACATATTTAAGGCTTAAAAGAGCCAACTTTGAAGTTAGTCCAACTGTTAGTGTTTATAGAGGAACTGGTGTGTCAGGAAAGAAGCTTCCTGTTCATCAACTTACTGTGGCAAATCTGCCTTTGAATTCAGCAAGAGAAGAGTTAACCTTTTCCTCCCATTGCAGAAAATATACAGCTCTGGTGCAGTGTACTCGTCTACCATCCTCCACGTTTCCTTTTGTGTATGTATAATTATCAGTTTCATTATAATAACTCTCACATTTAAGTATTACAGTTACCCAAAGGCAACCTGGGACATTTTATATTTGCAAACCCCATTTCATCCTTCTGTAATGAAACTATATACTGAACATAGGGTGGCACCAGGCAAACATCAAAATGTCTGATATTTAGAAGACAAAGGATGAAGACTATGGTATATTCTAGTACAGAAATGAATACTGGTAGACAAATGAAGGCAACTAAACTAGTTGAGCCCTATATATATATTTATCTGACAATTTAATGACTAGCTATTCAATAAATATTTTCTTACCTACAAGATTAAACAATAAGTTAAATTATTCTTCATAACTTAGAAATGATAAAAATATTTTTCTTTAATTTCACATTTCCACTTAAGGCTTTTTTTATAAGCAGACTTTGATAATCTAGGAATGCAGAACTGTGCAGTTTGTGAATGCCTTGGGAGAATAGCAGCACCAAGGAAGTTATATTTTAGTTTTTTACCGCAGAGATAAGTTCAATAACCAGGTCAGCTTTCCTAGGAGAAAAGAAAGTGAATACACCCAGCCTCTCACCTGAACTTAATCTGATGCAGATGAATGAAAAATCAGCAGGCTTTTGGACATAAGTCAAAAAGGAAACAAATGAAAGGCAGTTCTTTTTGTTGTCAGATAATTTTTTTGTTATTTAACATTCCTAAGATCTGAAGCTTTCCTGAAAAAGTGGAACTCAAATATAGGTCTTTCTTTTTAAAATTATGTTTTTCTTTTATATGAGCACAGGAAACTTGGTAATATCTCATTTTATTGTGTTTGTGATTATAGGAAAAATCTGTAACTTTATGTGCTGTATTCTTGTGCCATATACCAGATTAATAGTATGAGGAGGACATTATCCAGGACTCAAGTATAGTTATTATGCCTTTTATGTTGGGGTTTTTCGGGTTTTTTTGGGTTTTTTAATCACTGAATGCATTCCAGTAAGGTTTTATTAGGGATCCTTTTTACCTTTATTTCTAGGCTCTTTTCATGTATTATGGCACCCAGAATTACATTTGCTACCTTAGTTCTATAGCTCTGGAAGGTTTCATAGGACAGCTCGTATCAAGTCTAACTTACAGATGTAACTTCAATTTTCCCAATTTCAATTTTGAAGGAATTCATTTTAGGAAGAACTGACACAACTGATTAACACTGCTAAACAAATGCTTTCCAGATACATCCATGCAATTCTAAATATATTTGTCTGACTTTCTCCAATCATACTGTTGCAGAAAATAGGAACTTCCCAATTTGCTGAAAAAAACCCACATGGGTTCCAAAATAATGGAAAACTAAGATCCATAATAATACTATTGCAAAGGATTGCCTCATTTTAATAATTCAAGTTTGATATTACAGATATTTTTTTCTTTGTTGGTGTTTTTGCATGTGCATCATGTGAAGGAAGATTTTGTAACAGGAAACTATTCAGATTCCTGGTTTTAATGTCTCTTTACAGAGTTTGTTATATATAAACCATAGGATGCCTTGTTTGCCCTGAATAATGAATATTTATCATAAGAAAATGAACTTTTTCATGCACATATAGATCTGTGATATCAGTTTTGTATTTTCAAGAATATTAATAAACACATGTGTGGATAAAACAAAATTAAATAATTATGTCTGGTCTTCATCCACACTACCAGCCCAGTGCAACCTTTTAACCCACTGAGGGACATTCATAAACCAGAGGTAGTTTATTTAGCAGTAAAAACATTGAATTGATAAATGATTCATTCCATTTTGCAGAAACCAACTAAATAATACATTCCAAAGAGTTTATTTACTCCTTTTTGGGTATTTTCATTCTTCAGTTTCAGTATTAAAAGCCAATTATTATTACTATGTCACTTTAACCCAAATATTTGTTAGTGCCTTTCTCAAGGACTGAGAAGATAAATACACAGGAAGAAGGAGTTTATGCATCAGGATATCAATGAAGTCCTAACCATTACTGTACCCATTAAATTTTCACACATTCTCAGTGCAGTCCTCGCACCTTTCTCACTGGGAACACTTCTAAAATGTACAGCAGTTGAGTCTAAACCTCTTGTTTTAATGATGTTGTCTTCTTAAACCATGGGTTGCAGAGCTGGTGAATATATAACGTTGTTCAGTGCACCCTGATGCAAAAAGATTCTGTCTCTGGTGGCTGTGCCACTTAATAAGTGTTCAAAAAATGTGTAGATGTAGATGTGGTGTTTGGGGTTTAGTGGTGGACCTGGTAGTGTTAGGTTAATAGTTGGACTCTGTGATTTTAGAAGTCCTTTCCAAACTTAATGATTCTAATCTGGAACCTCCACGTGCACCTCGTGCTCTTCCAGCCCTCCTGTGTCTGTGTCTCTACTTCTTTCTCCCCTTGAAGCTAAAGCAGCTTTCCCTGGGTGAATTGTCAAGGAAAGCGTGGCCCACAGTGCTGCTCTCCTCTGGATGACTCCTCTGCACACACCTCAGTGGAGAACAGCCATCCCTGTGAGTTCCAAGTTTTGGAGGGAACAAGGTAGGTAATAGAGAACATGCTGTCAAAAGGCAGGTGAGGTTCAAGGTGGAGAACTTCAACGGCAGCAGCTCTGCTAGTAGAGGGACCAGGAGCTGTAGTGAGTGAAAAAGCATTGAGGGGTCATTTTATTCTGCAAATCCAGTTACTCCATGTACACAAGGTGCAGTTAGTATCAAAATACTTGGATATGCTTTGATATATTTTTTTGTAATATTCATAAATGGGAAAGAATCAGATTAATCTCTGTTCACTCCTGGCAGTATGGAAGTGCCTCCAGCAGCCAGTGCAAAGAACTGACTATGAAAACAGCAAAAAGCCTTAAAATGCTTATCTAACCCTATAATGAGCTCATCCATTGCCCCAAGCCTTTCTAGGAAGGCAGGTATACCCAGTGCTCAGCACATTGAATGGCATGGTTGGTTGCACTCACTGTGGGAGCTTCATAACACTGACAAATGACCCCAGGGATTTCGTTAACCAAGAGCATGAAAGATAGCAGAGCTAATGCCCACTCTCGAACGCTGTGAGCTGTATTTTGTTTGGTTTTAGTAGTGTAGCCAAAGTAAAAATGGATGCAGGACTTTTAAAACTTCCCAATAAAGAGCAGACATTGTTTGAATCCATGGAAGCTGCATATCCACTGGCACAGCAAGTAATGCAGTTTGCTTCTCCGGTACTGCCCTGAAGTATCTTTAGAGATTAATGTACAAAAATGTGAGTATGTAACCTGCTGTAAAAAGCTACAGCAATGCCTTTGGCAAGCTTCCCTGGCCTGTGGAGGGTAATTACATGTGGAACACAAATACAGCTCCAAAATTGACCTGATTAGAAGCCCAGCTTTTTCTTCATACAAATGCCATGAGATCTATCCATCCTAATGAGAGTATTTGTAATACCTTGATGGAGAATTTTGACTTTAAGAATCTAATCAGATCTCACTTGGGGGGGGGGAGGGGGCAAAAATGGAAGAAAATACTTTCTTCATCAGTTCCAAGAAGGACTGAGATATTTACACAGCACTATCAGGCCCCAGCTCCAGACTGCTGTTATCCTCCAAGTCAGTAGTGCAGCTGGAGAGGTGAGTGAGCCAGAAGGACCAGCTAGTTCTGGATAGAAATGTGTCTACAGCAAAGGCCAGCTTGGAAATACAGCTTTGTGTTTTAGCCAAAAATTAGACAGAAACGTTCACAGCTTAAATGTTACATGTAGCAATATGTACTTGGGCCTTGGTGGTTCGTCACAGCTAACCACAATCAGCTGCTGAGGAAGGAGTCACTTTTAAAATTTATTCTTTATAGATAAAACTATGAATGTTCCTGTGTGGTTCTCCATGGTTCCTGCAAGTAAAATGTATAAAAACAAAAAATACATAACACCTGCATTTTTAAGAAACTTCCATAATGTTTTAATGTAATCTTGTGATTAGGTATTTTTAGACATTTGCCTATGCTTTTAATGGAATTATGGGATTTATGCTATTGTATCACCCCCTTTGTCTGTCCACACCAAATGATCTTCAGTCATGGCTAATACTGAGCTAGTAAAAAATGTTTGGCAGAAATGGCTTCTGCTAGAAATCTTTTCCTGGAAATATAGAAATTCTGATAAGAACTTCAAACCAGCTAGATTGCTGCCATCCAGGAGGACTTTACTGAGGAGTTTAAAAGAGAAGATTATGGAGGAGAGAGAAAATAGATCCAACAAATAGTGAACTCAGATGTGGAGGAATGAGATTCAAGTATCATTTCTGCAGAGAGAGTTTTGACACATATGCAAGGAAAGAAAATATAACTATACATTACAAAAATTACTGAATAAGAAAATGAGCATTTTGATACAGATTTACTGTATAAAAATCGAGGTGCAATATTTGCAGTTAAACATTTATACAAATGAAAGCTGTGTGTATATTTCTGTACAAATGATAAAGGTGACCCTGATTTAAGTAGTTAAAAAAAAAAAGAACATTTAAATATGTAAATCAGAGATGAGCTAAGTTTAGGGAGGGTTATCAAAAATGTCTGTTATCTTTGAACATGAACATATGCTCACTATGCTAATTCTGTAGGTTCCTTAGATCAAATGCTGGCATATTTCAGTGTTTCACATTCCTTCAAATTTTGACTTCAGATTTTATCCCCAGTTTTCCTTTTTTTTTGTATGTGGGGTTTTTTTTCTATCACCAAATGTCAAATTAAGAAGGACCATCTGAAGGGAAAAAAAATGCTGTATTCCTCTGTTAGACTGAGAAGTTGCATGCTGCCCTGAGAACAGTCAAGAAGAATACAAGATCAGAAGTTGACCACTCCATAATTCATAAGTAAATTTAATGTATCACAGATGATAAATTTTATTTCAATTTTCCTTAAAAATGCATACCTTTTAAACGGTTAAGATTATAGAGCCCCAAATTTTTTAGTAGATTGGTGTCTCAAGGTTGCTGGTGGCTGTATATATTTGAAGACTAGTCAGTCATTGTTTTAAGAGATGATATTTGTCAGAAAAAACCTCTGTGATTTTATGTATTGAAACAAATTCTTGGGTTTTTGGTTGTCCAAGAAACTTTACTGCAGGTTTCTTCCTGAAAACTTACAGAAGTAGGATGTACAATGCAATGATAGGATCAAGTTTGACTGCTGTTATAAATCTTATTACCATTTGTTTTGGTTTTTATTTTTCTTTAAGATGAAGATGATAGCATGGTGAGCAGTTTATATTTTCATATCTTGCATAATCCACAAAACATTTTTCTATTAGTTTAAGCACTTGCAGCTCTGTCTTTTGTGCCCCCCCAAGAGCTCTTTCATTAAGCTACAAATATGTTCCTAAAATAACAAAAGTGCCATTATCACCCTTTTATTCATTTAGATGCCCAGGAAGGGAACTGAAAAGGCATTTAGCTAAAAGCATACTTTTAGTATAAAGAGACAACATTAACACAAGAATCTCTGCAGACCATTAGTCTGATTATTCCCTAATGTATTATCCCTTGAGTTTTGTTTACCAGAATACAGTGTGAGATAAATGGCAGGCACATCTTTGAAGAGACCCTGGAAGTTTTCATTCATTGCTCTCCTCTATCTCTCAGCACTGGGCTGATCCAGGAGTTGAGTACTCACACTTATCTCCAAATTGAGGAATAACCCTGTCTGTATCCTGTCCGGCTGAATCCCTGCAGAAAAGAACAGGTCACTTAGCACTAAGCGATATTGTAAAACTGCCGACTTGTGGTTGAAGAATAAAAACCGCAGGAGGTCTAAACATTGTATCATGAATCCCCAAGTTCTTCATTTTTTACAAAGTAGGCAGCTGCTTTTTTTTTTTCTTTTTGCATTCTCCACACTATGTTCCCACATGACTCCTCCTGGAATGTCCCAAATTGCCTCCTATGGTACATTGTGGAATCTGGTAAAAAGCCCGAAGTCATGTTGTAAAGAGCTGTCAAAATATTTCACTTAGGAAAAAATGTTCTGATTTTTCATACTTTTTGAGATGATGGTATTCTGACTTTCTGGAAGAAAAGATTTAAAATATTTGCTCTTCAAATGAAATGAATAATCCCTAAAGGGATTTTAGGTGTGTAAGTATCCATTGCTTCCCTAGGAATATTGTCCTGCTGCCTACCTATCTGTAATATACTCCTTTGAATTTGAATTCGTTACCATCAGCTTCTAGCCATTCCATGAAATTAGACTATTTCCTACCCTTTATACTAACCATAAAAATGTACATTAGTCTCTGAAAACTTTGCAAGAGGAGTTTGCAAAATCAGCCAGGCTACTTGTTATTATGATAGTGTTTCAAATCTTAAAGCATTTACAAGTGACCTTTGATACCAGAGACAAAGGCAATGGGTATTAGGAGTTGAGATGAAGTTTGCCTTCATGACATGGCCTCAAAGGACAGTCTTGTTAACAACCCATGTGCAAATGAAATGAAACAAAAAAGCCTCAACATCTACAATTAAAAACCTTCACTCAGAGAGATGGCACCAAGTAATTTTAAAGGACAAGGGAAAGTAGAATATCAAAGACAGAATTGAATTTTTTTTTGGTTGCCAAACAGCCAGTCAATGTTCTCTGACTCATGTTGTACTCTAATCTTGGATGCTATATGAATTTAAAGAGAGACGATGAAATTTGTGGAAAACAACTTGGCATTTTTCCATTACTGACAATAGAATTAGAAAGGTGATGAATTGCCACTGGAGGTTTTGATATCTCCTAATACAGAGGACAACTTGAAAGTAATACTTGCAACCAGCCATTGCTGTTTGTGGTGCAACACTGTCTGGAAGTGATGTTTCTTTTTCAGCACTCACTACCATTTTTACAGACTGATCCATACAGGTGAGTCATCCTTCCTGTATCCAATAGGATATCCTTCTTGCATCCCACTTTGCAGGAGTAAGAAGCTGCAGAAGACAAGGAGACAGGATCAATGCTCACTTTTCATAGAGAGAGAAAAAAATAAAGCAAGGAGAGGTGTCATGGGCTTCTTAGCCTAAAAAGGCTTCTTGATCTGACCAAATTAGTTTGATAAGTGAGCCCTGACACCTGTCCAGGTGAGTGCTCTCAGGCTGAGGATGGTGTAAGCTGATGTGTTAGTGCAGTATGTGATGAGAAGGTTAAGTTGTATTATTTTATTATCTCTATTTACAGCATGTACTAGCCTGCCCCTGGCTTATCCATCACATAACACTTAAGTAATTTGCTAAATAATGTGGCTGCCTGTCCAAAGTTTTTAAAGTTTCTCATGAAAGCAGCATTTAATGAGATCTGAATAATTCTCAGTATTATATTTTGTTCACACAATAGATTTGATGAGAAGGAGGAGATTTATACTTTTTGCCTATTTATGGGAAAGACATAAGTTAATGTAAGTATAGTTTGTCAAGACCTTTTGAATTATACCATCTTGGTTAAAATAACAACATTTAGCATATTAAACCCCTGATATTTATCAAAAAGCAGTGTAATGAATTTTTTTTACTTAAAAACAATCTGGAAAATATTTCAAAATTATCAAGACATTTCATTAGAAAAATTTTTAAGATATTCCAAAGTATGAATTTTATTTCACTTTTAAGCTAATTTGGTAATGGTGTTTACAGAGAGAAATATTCGTATCAAGTGAACGATTTTGGAGTTTTAATAGGCATAGGTTATTTCATAAGTTACATGAAATTGGGAAATTTCATTCCACTTATTCCTTAGTTTCAAAAAGTTATGTGAATATGGTGATGTTAACATAAGTTAGAGCATTACTTCTAATTACAAAGAGTATTATTTTTCAATGGATGGGTTTTCTCAGGGAAAACAAAACTAAACTAAAAATAAAGGACTTTTCAAAACATTTGCTTGTAGACCATTAGGTGTTTTAGTGTTTAAATTACAGGCAAGCACATATCACTGACAGTTCTTGTCCAGCTAAAAAGTGGTATATGTTTAGACATAACATAACCTATAGAAACAAAATATCTGGATCACCACGTGGAAGTACTCTGTGAAGATACACAGAAGAGTTAACACTTTACCAAAGTATCATCTTACATCATGACACACTCTCTGGTCTTGAGGTAGTGTTAGTAAGGCAAAGATAGAACCTAAAAATGGAAACAGCAACTCAGATTACCAGAATAATTTAAAGATATTTATAGCACATTTTCACTATCACATCGTTCCAGAAGAGCAAAGCATCAGAAGTGATATATAGATCATTGATTTTTATCCCTTTCAGAGCAGCCTTTCTTAGCATTTTTAATGAAACATTAAATGATTGTAAAGTAAACTGTAACTGAATGGCATAGTTTTATGCCTTTTTAATTGGATGCTAATATCCATGTCAGTATTTGCATGAAAAATGGTGTACTAAGCCAAAATATCAAGGTTTTTAAAACTCGTAATCACTCTTCTGCTGATACCATCTGTCAGCTTAATCTTTACCTTCCAAGGAAGACGGTGCCTTCAGGGGAAGGAAAAGAAAAAAATTTACAGTTATGAAAGTACAGTTTAAACTATGGGCTTGAAATCCCATTTGATTAGATAGGATTTTTTAGTTATTAATTTTCAAAGCTGGAAAATAATTAACAATTACTGTTGGGGGATTGTCACTCATCCTCCCTGAAGGATCTGTAGGACTCCCTGGAGAAGGGTTGGAAAGCGATTCAGACTCACGGCTGGTACCACAAAGTGCCTGATGAGGAGCTGCCTCTGGGAGCACATGAGCCATCTGGAATTCCCTCACCAGCAGTGAAAGTCTGTATCTCCTCTGTGCTGCAATGGAGGGACCACAAAGGAGTTTGAATTATGTATTCAGTGTGCTTGATTCTTCATGGAACCACAGAAGGGGTTGGGGTGGAAGGGGCCTTAAAGATCATCTCGTTCCAAGCCCCCTGCCATGGGCAGAGATGCCACCCACTAGACCAGGTTGCTCAGAGCTCCATCCAACCTGACCTTGATTCTTCTTGAGCCATCATTTTTACAGCCACCCTGAACCACGAGCAAAGGCTGAGAGAGTTGTGATTGTGCAGCCCAGAAAAGAGAAGGCTCTGGAGTGACCTAGTTGTGGCCTTCCAGTACCTGAAGGAAACCAACAGAGACTTTTGGCAAGGGCATATCGTGATAAGACAAGAGGGAATGGCTTCACACTGAAAGAGTGGGTTTAGATTAGACATCAGGAAGAAACCCTTTACTGTGAGGGTGGTGAGGCCCTGGGTTGCACAGAGAAGCTGCAAATGCCCCAGTCCTAGAAGTGTTCAAGGCCAGGTTAGACAGAGCTTGGAGCAACCTGGTCTAGTAAAAGGTGTCCCTGCCCACAGCTGGATGATCTTTAAGGTCCCTTCCATTCCAAGCCACTCTATGAATTCTATGATATGGATAACCAGAATATAGCTGTTGTATGGGACAAGCCACCTGGTACTTGTCATTCCTAGGATACATATTCTACTTCAATGTACCATCAGATACCTACTAAGAAAGCCAAATCCTAAGAAAAAAAGGGAGGAGTGGATCTGGAGAGCACATCACCTTCTGCAGTCTATTCTGAAATTGGAACATATGTGCAAAGCAAGCACATGTCTTCTCTAAGATTATCTCAAATCTCTGCAATACTACAGAGGGTACAGGTCAACACTTTCCTGACAAAAGTAAGAGGGTGCAGGTTCAAATCTCCCCAGCTGTTAGCAAATCCTTGAATACACAACTACATTACTAGATTGCCCTAAAGAAATTCCAAAGCTGTTCTCTCAAAATGTTGCTGCTGTTGGAATTTCAGAGACAAACAAAGGCATCAACTCTGTAATGTGCCTGTACAGCAGCTGTACTTCTGTGAGGTGCTCTGGGGGTAACCCCTGCCCATGGCACAGCACAGGTTAGAGCTGGCTGTCTCCATTGCCAGGGATTGGGTTGCAGGCAGTGAATCCACAGAGCAGAACAGCTGGTGCTGAGGTCTGTACCCTGGAGACCCCTTAGTGACTGGAGTGTGGTGTGTGGTCAGTGTGTGCCTTCCAGCCTCATGCAGAAGGAATCTTCTTGAAACGCTCAGGGACAAGTTTGCAAGCAAGCCCATGCACAGTAAGTGGGAAAACAAGTAAGAATTGCTTCAAAAGTGACAACCTAAAAAAAAAAAAATAAATAAATATATTTGATTTAATTTCTTTGCTTTAAACCAGTATGACCTCTGAAAAAAATATACAGGGCATTTTCAAATGTTTTTTTTAACAAATAAATTAATGATTTTTAATGTTGAAATGCTTCAATTTTTTCTTCCTTTTTTTTTTCTTTCTTCTCCCCAAGGAATACTTGCAGCTTTTCATACTGCTTTGAATAGCTGATCAGAGGAAACGGAAGGAGTAAAAACTTGATCTACTAATAGCTACTCTGGTGCCCTGCTAACTATCTGCTCCCTCTCCCTTGCTCACTTGCGAATGTGTGTCCCAAACTATTAGAAAAAAAAACCCTAAAGCAGGATGTAAGAAGTGTGTACCCTTGGCACGTGCATAGGAGGTGGTGTTTGCAGGAGTCTCCAAGCCAGCAGCTGAGGAATCTTGGCTTCAGGTTTTCCAGCTGGTGCACGAGGTAGAGTGGGAGGAGTGTAATCCAAGGAAGACAAAGGGAAGAAGAAATGTAATTTTCATATGGAAAATTCTTCTTTTGGCATAAAAAAATCAAAATTGTTCCAACGAAATGTTCTTCCAGTATTTGGAATCAATGAGCAGCTGCCAACACCCATGACCCTCTCCAGCTTCTAACAGGGCAGACAGGATCAGACTGGATCAGAGCTCCAGCACCAGCCAACTGAGGTTTTTTTCATTAATTCTATTTTCATAATGTCCAAACCTAAAACTGAGCATGCGGTTAACTGAATAGTGTGGAGTAGCTGGCATAAAGAAGAATACTGTTAGGTTCTAACTTGCAAAGTGGTCTTTTTTTTCCCAAGAACTAGATCATATAGATGTTAAATCTTTGTACATCACAGTCTGCAAATCTGAGGTTCATAAGGGTTTTGTATATATGTGCATACATGTATATATATACATACATACATATTTATATAAATGGCATGGTACTTTCAATGTACTTTTTACATTGTACTTCACATTTTACTGTACATTCAACTGCCTCCCCACATCTTATATGAATTTTCTGAATTATGCTTGCTTATCTGTAATTCCAGAATAACTTAAACAATTAGAGTTCTCAGACTGGTGTTTCGGTAAGGTAACAGCAGAAGACTGTTTCAGAATATTTAAATGCGATCCCTATTTTATTTTTCTATTCTCTTTCTTCCTCCCCACCCTTCATTCAGTAAGCAATTGCCAGATTACCAGAGGTAGGGGAGTGTTTCATATATTTCCTTGTAGGTAGTTTTAAAGCTCAAATAGTTTCTCCTGCTTTTATTTATTAATGTGAGAAAGAGTTTAAAGTACAGACAGACATAACACATATTCATTTGGCAGTGACAGGTTAACCAGACTTTCTAAAGAATATTAAACACTGTTCAATCAGTGTCATTCTCCAGTTCTTTGTTTGGTCCTTTATCTGGAATCTGAACGAGGAATTAAACTCCCACATGAGATAATAGTCAGTCATTCTGATGTGAAAGAACTTCCATAATTTATCCTCCAAGGTGGAATCCCACCCAGTGCAGAGGACCAGCCAGGGGCAGACAAACCACTTCAGCCTGACGTGAGTCTATTGAAGCCTCAAAGAACACAACAAACCCTGGGCTGCTCCTTCCAAAGAGACTTTTTCACTGCAAGACATCGAATCACCTCCCTTCTGGAGAAGTTAATTGTGGTTACACCAAAGGCCAAATTAATTTCATCATCAGCTTACAAATCAAAGTTGGGTCAATAAGTACCAACATACTACTTCAAATAATAAAATCTCTTATAAGGTAAGGAATTATTTGTCCTCCCTTGGAAGTATTTCTTTAGGGAAATGAAATTGAGAATGTATGAAAGAGATGATGTTGTCATTTTCTGCCCTTCTCCAAGTCCTTTCACATTCATAAACATTTAAGGCAGAGCTTTGTGGCTTTTCATGTTGTTTAAAAGGTGATTTGAAATTTTTTTGTGAACGTGCTGGTCTTAGTTTTGGGTGTCACTAACATATTTCTCTGGAAGTCATCCACTTTAACTCAGAACCTGGCAAGTAATTTAGCACTTATTTATTGAAACATGTGCATAAGCCTTAAAACCACCAGACAGTTCCAGCACAAACATCTGTCTTTTCAAAAGATAACACCCTGTCAAAATGCCCTGGAGCAGAATCTCTTCCTTTGGTTTGAAGTAGAAGTAGCAGCAGCTACAGTAGTTAGAGAGCAAGTATTTTTGGAAAGATGACAGCTGGGTTGTCAGACATTAATGCTGAATTACACAATGTTTGTATGTTACAGCAGAAATGTAATAAGCAATTATTCTTACATTATCATATATAGGACTGCCAAGGTACTATCTGAGAGGTAAGATAAAGGACTTGGGGTCTCTGCTGGTTCTGTTGATGCTAGGGGGTTTCCATCAAATGAAGTTCAGTCTATTTTCACTCTTGTCATCTAAGGAAGTATCAACTTAAACATCTGTCATGACAAAAAGATATCAACGAGTAACATCTCCAAGGCAGAATTATCCCCAGGATGAGAAAAGCAGGCAAGCTAGTTGCTGTAACTGCTGATGATGAGAATTTAGCTTCTTCATCAGCAGATTTAGTATAGAGAGTAAAATCATATTTACTTAATCTTCAGTGCTGGAAGTCTCAACAAATTTCATTGTGTTTCACATATGTCATTTTTACACAGCACTATTAAAAAGATCACTGCAGTCTTCAAAGAAAGTAAGAGGTCTCTGGGTAGTATTTGTTTAGATCTGTTCTCATCTGGAAACGGAAAATAAAAGAACTCCAGTCAGGGAGAAGAATGAGCAAACATATTGAATAACTTCTTTGTCAAAGAAAACAACCAAGCCTGGAGCTGGAAAAAAGAGAACTCAGGGTGATATGACACAGGTCTGTGCAATCATAAATGAAGAAATTAATAGAAAAAAATTGTTCACTGTTTCTCAAAATGGAAGAACAAGGGACAGCAAACGGACTGATTGAATAACAGGTTCAAAACAATCAGGACGTAGTTTTCTAACATCTAGTTAAATGGTTAGTTTGGTTAAAATAGTTACTTAGACACCTAGTCAAATTCACAGCTATGAGCCAGAAATATATTTGATGTTAAAAGGCCAGCAGCAAAACTGGTGGAAGAAAAAAAACTCCATTGAGGACTTGGAAGATGTAATTTCTGCCTCAGTGGAAAAGTCTTATTCTTATGATTTTTCCCCAGGTAAACAGTACTAGAGATTGGCTAATGGCCTAGACCAGATCTGACGTGGATCTTCTCATGCTCTAAATCACAAGGCTAGAAATTCAACTCACTTCAATTGTCAGGAACCCAATGAAGTTCAGCAGATTTATTCTAAGGACCTCTCTATATTTTTGACTATCATAGAAAAAGAAGAACCTTAAGAAAATAAAAAAAATAAAAAGAAAAGGGAAAAAAAGAGTATTTAGGAGTCTTTTGATTACCTTAAGATATCAACTATAAGAAATTCTATTTGAAATAATTATGTGGTTTTCCAAGAAGTACCATTCAGCAACTGCGCCATTTACCTCCTGGCAAAGCTTAGATAAGGAGGACAGTTCTCCATACATGACTCTGCTAAACCAAGGCAGGGGGTTAGTTTCAGCCATATTCCTCTAAAATGTTTTTATAATCCTCATCTGATACTTCTATTTTCTTAGATTTCAGCTCAGACTAAGCAGTAACTCATCTTGGTAGGACATGAAAATAGTCAAATCTAACACAATGAAATAAATTCAGAGTCAAGTCACGTTAGGAAAGATCACTGTGTTTCCTTTTCCATTTGGGAACCATGGAACACTGAACTGCCCAATTATTTTTTGGAAGAATGAAGGGCTTCAAGCACAATAACAACAAAGCAGAAGCATTACTCAAACTATTGACTGAACTAAATGTGGTTTATGCCATCTGAAATCAGCCTTTTGTGGCGTTAATACATAAATATTCAGTATGTCACTGAAAGCCACTAAAAATTTTTTCTCATGATCTGCTTCTCGTATTTCATTTTGGAAAGACCAAGATCTGTGAGACTCTGCTCCACTTTCATTTTTTCAGACTGAGGGAGAACTCTGTAGCATAGCTGTCTGTCCAGCTGTGGGATTCAGATCACACATTCCTAATATCTCTGTGCCAGCACACCTGTTTTCCAGCTGGGCTTTGGCTTCATCCTTCCTCTGGCTGACCCACAGTTAAACCACTGATGCTGGTGCCCAAGGAGAGTCAGGAATGCCAAATACAAGTGAGCATGTAATGAATCCCTATTGTAATTCCATCTATTGTGCAAAGTACATGGATTAAATGCTACTTTGCCACACATGTGAATGTTTTCTGGGGTGTGTATTTATTGGTAAGAAAAATTGACTAGCGGGGTACCTGAATTTTATTCACAACATCTATTCATAGCACATAGACCTACTCTACAATTGTAGCCACTATTAAAAAAATCAACAAAAGGTTGCAGCATTGTCTGAGCTTCTCTGGCAATTTCCTCTCTCACATTAGACATGCCTTACTTGCCTTTTGTTATCCAAGGAGGAATTATTTGTATAATGTTCCGCTGTGCTTTAAATAGTTCTCCAGTTCCTTTCTCATATGAATTAAGACTAAAATTATGTTATTGAACAAATATTATTCCTTTGTTGCCTCAAATTCTCAGTTTCAGATGTGTTGGGGTTAAAAAAAGGTCCTCCCTAACTCCTGCAAAGCCCTCCAGGGAGTCCCTGTCACATTTAATCTTTCTCTGTCTCCCTGTTTCTCAGGGTGTCTTCTGAATAACAGCAGTTTTGTCTATTTTTTATTTGCTNTGAAGAAAAGTAATTGAAACCATGGCATCTCACCTTGCAGTATCTGTGTAGTTTGAACCGACAAGTATCTAGAGATCAAATTTCTCCTTATCAGCCACATAAATGTGCTCCAAAGCCTGGAGACATCAGTGAACTCTGCAGGAGTTCACTTGCTGAGCAGGTGTTTGTGGTCCATCACAGGAAGAGAGATTTGGGCTGAAATAGCTTTTCACCTCTACAAACTGAGTAGCTTTTGCTGCAATTTGCATCTCTGGACCTAACAGTCAGTACAGTGACACCCAGGTTACTCTGAATTCATCTGCCAGTCCAGGCCAAACACAATGGTGAGGCATCAAACAGCTGTGTGTCTCCTGCCCAGATTTTGCTGTAAAATATTAAGTGGTGTGGCTTCAAGAGCTCTGTCTTGCCACACTGGAGCCACAGCTGCTGCAGCAAGAGCCTCTTTCCATGACATAGAACACAGACTTCTGATTAACCATCAGAAACGTCCTCTCATTTTTTACACAACTGACCACGTTGTTTTTAGCTATGCAATTTCTTTTTCTTTTTCTTTTTCTTTTTTTTTTTTTTTTTTAATTAGAAGGTTGGGTTGTGGGTTTTTTTACATTAACTTCTAAACATAAAAATTAAAATAATCACCACTGTTAGCCTCTCTCCTATAGAAACAAGACAGCAGATAGGCTAGTTAGACCTCATCAGACAAGACAGTCTTCTATGGAGATAAACCACCCTGCTATTTCCCAGAAATTGAAGCATTATGAAAAGCTTATGAAAAACACTCCTGCATCTGGAAACACAGGTCTGAGCCAGGATTCATTAAGCATCTAAACTGCCTTCTACAAAGGCAGAATCTGTTAGCCCAGGGAAAGGCTTTGAAGCACTTCTGGCTCTGAGGCAATTTATTCCTTGAGGCACCTAAGCACGGAGTTTCCTAAAGCCTGTGGGCAGCCCTGCAGGTCACCCCTGCACAGGGTGGTTGACAGACCCCCATCCTCTAAACCCTGTGTTCTTGGCGGGGGGGGAGGGAATTCTTCCCAGTTCTCCTAGTGCCAGCTGTGGTGTCCCAGGTCTGCAGAGCTGTGAAATAACTGAAAAGTTCTTTGAACGTCTGTCTGAGCTGCTCAGAATTTTGGAGAGCACCTTAAAAACATGCTTTATTCATTCTCTTCTGTCATGGAGCAAAATTTGTCTGCACCAGCAATTGTCTAATTTGAGGCCTTTTTATGAAACTGCTATTTTGAATGGAACAATTTTGGACCTTGAACATCATCACAGAATTCTATTCCCTAGGCATCTCCAGTGCTGAGCTGCTCTTGTTTCTAATAGTGTGTGCTTGCATTCTCTCCTTGCATTTCTATTGACAGAGACACATTTAGAACCTTAAAGCTGACTTTTTTTTTTTAACCTAATAATTGCATGTTAGGCTCCTGAAAGTCTCTTCTAGGGATTTATGCTTTAATTTCATTCTCAAAGCTTCAGTCTCATTAAGCAACAGTGATCTTGGGATATTAAAAAGTCAATTCCATGATGATTTTTACTAGTCCCATCTTCTTTCAGAATGTCACAAATTATAATTTTGTTATTATGGTCTGGTGGAAACCTGTTCTTGGTGTGAATGATAAGACAGGTGTTTGTCATTTTGAAGACTCCAGTAAATGTATTTTAAGGTAGTACTTAGTAGCATAAATTAAGTGTTCTCTAATAATATATGTGAAATGTTAAAGAAGATTTTCCATTCAATTATAAAACTAGACTAGGGAAATTATCACACACTTTCAAGACTGGATTATGTTTTTATGTCTTTTTATAGAGCAGTTAATTCCTGGCTATTTCTTATAGGATGTAATGCCAGTTACTGGCTCTTTCCAGAGACAGGACTCAACCCAAATGGCACAGACAGGTAAGTTACAGTGGCACCAGTCTCCCAAGCCGGTCTTAGAAGTCTGCACCATTGCTTTGGATCACTGTATAGTGGGAGGTTAGTGGTTCCAGAGGGGAGAAACAGAATCATAGTGAAACATCAGCCAGAAAACAGGTAATTAAAGGATGGAAACGCTCTCATGCTCCACCTCTCACTGCTGCATTTCCCCTGCAGTACATATTCTTCTGCACTTGCCCAAGTTGTTTTGTGTTTTACTGTTTCCAGTGAAACAGCTTTGACTGTTTCCCTCAGGAAACCATAATGAAGCAACACAGCCTTGCTGTAAAATCCATTTTTTTAATTTTCCCTTGATTTGATCTCTCCTGTTTGTGCAATACTTCATAGTTCTTTGATTTCAGTTTGAAGTATTTCCTATGCAAACATGCCATCAAAATACCTGCTGGCTGGTTTCCCTGCCTTGTGTTCTAGCCAAGCTATATCTAAATGACCTTGAATTTCTTTTATTTTTTTTTCATGCGAATGCTTCCAATTCTTTGGTTGGAGTTTTTGTGGGGTCTGTTAACGCTGTGGTGTGCCACTCCTCTCTCCACCACTGCCCTCTCTCCCATCATCAGTGGACTTACGGCACTGGGGTGTCCAAAGGCAGCTGCTGGATCACGCCTGGGGACTCCTGCTGAGCTCCCGTTGTGGAAGAGCTGGCATAGACAGGAAGAAAAGCTCCTTTTAAGGCATGGTAAGATAAAAGAGAGCAGCCACAGCAGCGCACTGTAAGGAGCTACAGGGTTGCTCTCGCTCCCCTGTGAGAGCTGACTGCACACACACATTTTGTCTGGATGCCCATTTCTATTTTAGGCATTCCTTAGAATGGGGCCTCTTCTTTAAAAGAGATAATTTCTTATTACAGTTGGTCTTTGATCTCCAAGTGGAGGTCCAGACACAAGTACAATTTGCAATTATTTCTTAAGAGCAGAAATTACAGCAGTAGTTGTATTATCCTTTTTAAAGCAAATTTTGTCTCTGCTAGTGAATATCTTCAATTTGAGCTATTGTTCTCCAAATGCAGCGTTTTTATCCAATGAAGAATTCTACTATCAAGGAATTGGAGAGTTCTTTGGATAAATAAACCTCCTTTAGCCTCTTTATCCTTTCACTTGGATCATTTATTCACTATAGATCTAACAATTGAGATGAAACTCATACAATATTTTATTATTTTAATTGACAGTGAGGTCAGCATAACACAGGTGGCCTTTTTCCTTCTTTCTCATGCATTTGAGGTAGGGTTGGTGAGTGGGTGTGGTGGCAAAAGGACACTGCCACAGGCCACTGTACTAACGTCCCTAAGAGCAGTGAGGCAAAGACCTCACTTTCTTTGTCTAGCTGTATATTTGTAAAAGGTTTGGGAAGATTTATCTGCTCAGAGAGCCTATAAATTTCCATTTCCATTAAATTTTATTCAAATAAAATGAACACAAGTCACTATTAAATACAAAGTTGTTGAGTGTTTTTTTAGGAAAAAAAAATCCCTCTTCACTCTCTCCTTTAAAAAATATGAAGAAATCAGGTTTGCCAGTAAACAGGAGTTCCAAATGGGAGGTTTAGAAAATATGTAACTATTAAAAAAAGAGTGCTGGAGTCAGAGCTTAAAATATACAATATATAAATATTTTAATATTTAATATATATAACATACCTTTTTATATATTATATGTAATATATGTTATTTTATATATTATTATAAATATTTTCTTATTTTGCAACCAACTCTACTAAATAATGGAGTATTGTGACAACATCCCTCATAAATAGCTTTACATGACTGCAGCTGACTAGATCAATTTTCTGACTGAGAATCTGGATTAGTATGTGGTCTGAAATATTGCTATACTGCTACAGAAAGTAGAAAGCCCAAATATTGTTGCTGTGCAGCAGAAATTAAGGGGTACTTGAGAATATGACTGGTGAGCAGTTACTTAGATTAATACGCAGGAAGTCTGCAGTCCACTAGAGGAGCATCGATGATCAGTCAGACACCTGAGCTACTGCACAGCAAGGATATTCAGACCAGCAAAAGTTCAAATATAAGGCTGAAAATACATTCTGTGAATAAATGAAGCTTGGAGTCCTGCTCAGTGTATTCACAAACTAATTAACAAAGGAGATCAAAGGTGAGTGGGAGATGCACGACTCCAGATCTAACCAGCGAGAACACACACAGCAAAATGAACGAGAAACTGATTAAATGTGTAAAAAGAGGGATTATGAACTGGAGTTTGGCCTCATGGGATGTTGCTTGGGTCTCTCTGTGCAGTGCTTGGAGGTACCTGGGTGATCCAGCCTGTGTTTGGTCCTTTTCAAGGAGGATTTGTTCCAGGGACTGCAGAGAGGAGGAGAGTGAAGGGTCCAAGCCCACATTCCTTACCCAGACCAGGCTCAATTAAACAGCCTTTATGCTTTTGCAATTCTCTATATCTTGATAGATAGTGGCTAATAATTTTAATTATCTGAAACCAAAACATCTTGATATGAACAACTTGTCAGGGCAGGTGAATGCAAAGGGCTTCATAAAGTTGATGGTGGCTCTCTAGGTAGCAACTGCTCTTGATGCAAAGTCCCTGAACTGCTCAAGCTGTGTTTGAAATATTAAAATAGAAATGGCTGCTTTGTTTTCTGGTGAGCTCCAGCTTGAGCATTCAAGGTGACATCAAAGTTGAAGTGTATTTTTTAATGATCAGTGCTGTGACTCTGAGCCTTGAGGAATGATATGGGAAAGGGGGATTAGGACTAAATTGGCTTCTCTTCAGGATATTGAGAAGAAAAAGGCAACTCCCAGGAAGTGGCAATGATAATGTTCCACAGTCACATGTCAGTGTATCTCACTTAAAAACAGAAAAAAAATTATTTCATTGATACTAAACAGATAATCCATCCTCCATGCCTGAATTGTTATAAATTATTGTGAAGTGTGTCCAAGTTTGAGGTTATGCTCCTTAATTGACCACTAATTTCTTTCATCCAACAGCTTGACAAATGGTACAATGGTAATTTTTGAATAATTAAATAAATATATGTAAATTAATTCCCAATATTTCTCCATTTCACTTTTCCAAAAGACAGAGGAAAAATACCTTTAACAAACACATTTTCAAGGAAATTATAATTTTCTTTGTGTTATGAGTAATGCAATATTAAGCACATAGCTCTTGAATTACAGTTACATCTTTGATGTTAGTGATCAAATATTCATTGCCTTGATTATTCAAATAATTAGACATTTTATCAGTTTCTTTGAAAAGCTCAGAAGTAAGAAGGCAAATCCCTTGAAAGGGTGTTCAATATTCAGTTTACTGTCAGCAGAAGAGTCGTCAGACAGGAGGATACTGCGACAGGGCAAAAAAGAAGTATTTGTTGCAGAAAGTCTCAAATTTTCAAAGTGAATGCTTTACAACTTTCGCTGTGTTGTAGTTACTTTTTGCTAAAAAACTGGAGGCCAGATCCACATCTGAGGATACTTATCACAACTGCAGTAGTTTTGATGGAAGCATAGCCAGGCCAGCCCAGGGAGTGCCAGTCTTGGATGAAATCCCTTACACAGCTGAAGGGTCTGCTCAAACACCCATTCTGCTTTGACTTAAGTGGTGTTTAAAGACACTACCATGGCAAAACTGAGCGTTTCACCCTTGCAGAGGAGGTGATGAATATATGTAAAAATAGAATTAAAGATCAAGTATAATTAAAACTAGAGATGTAAATTCCTCAGTTTCTTCAAGAAACAGTGGCACCAATGAAATTTCAGTTGTCTTTAAGGTTATAATTTAGCAGTGGCACAGAAAAAATAATACATATTTAGTTCTTTATTATGCTTAATTGTTTCAAGCTTTCTGACTGCTGTGTAGATGTCATGAAACATTAGAATGAAATCAGCTTGATGCTCATGCATAATGCGCAAGTTTTTTGTTTATTGTAATTTCTACTCTTTCATATTAATTGTAATCAGCAGAGGATGTAGTTGTCTTGCTAAGAATAAATAGAAGTATAGTTATAGTATTTTTCATTCCATTTGTTAATTTATTTCACCCTGGACGTACCTCATGCCGAGATATCTCTAAACAGTGGAAGTGTTTCGTGTGCATGCACGGTAGAAATGGGAGGTGTAGAATGTATGTGTGTTTTTTTCATTGAGAGACAAAATGTAAGACTGATTTCCATCCCTTTCTGCTACTGATGTTTGTTATGGCTCCACACTCCAGATGCTTATGGAGGCATGCAGAAATATATTCTCAAAAAAGTCAGAAGTGGCTTGACTTAAAAGTTAATTACTTTACATTTAAATTTTACATTTACAAAGTTGATTATTTTACATTAATATTTTATTTTATTATATAAAAAAGGGGTCAACATGATTGCTTCATAATAAAATACTGTTATATCTACATATCAGTATAGGTTGCATTTTATCTATATAAGTACATAAGAAGTTTAGACATGAAATTGGGGAACATATGAGGAAAAAAATCCATTGAGTTGTTTCCAGAGCAAATAGGAAAAAAACGTGACTTTAAATGTATTTTCATGGTACTCTGACCCTATGAAAGGCCATAAAGGTTTGGAAAATCATTTTTCTTTCTTCTGTAATTCTACTCCTAATGATCCGCAGGTTGCAGTGGTGCAGATGGAGTGTGATCAACAACAGGCATGTGAGGACCTCAGGCCTATGTGAGCACAGGTTGACTGGTCTTACAATGGAGGAGCTTCTTCTGAGTCCCCGGGCAGGTGTCCATGTCTGATGACCCTATTCCTTCTCACACACTCTCCAGCTGAAGGTGCCAGAAACAGCAAACCAGCCATATTCTAACAGACCCAGAGCAGCTGGACCATTTCACTTCACCCTCCTAAACTACCCCATTGCAATGAATAACACAAAGTGTTAAAAACACAGTTTTTTTCTTTTTTAACTTAGGTGTTGGAGTGAATGTGAATAGTCAAGTAATATGAATAGTTAAGCCACTTCTGAAGAAAAATACGTGCTTATCCATATTCAAGCACTACATTTTCAAGAGGCATTTCTTTTTTCCTTCATGCTGCATCAGAAATAAAAAGATTGCAGTTGTTACAAAGTAGTCAAGGGGAAAGAGGACAACTGGGAGCATTAAAAGCAGGTAAGTGTTTTTATTTTCATTTTGGTTTTGTTACCTTTCAAACTAAGACATGACCTCACTGTGTTCTTTCCTTCAACAATGATTTTCCATTCATACTGAGAGAATCCAGGGTTTCTGTGAAACTCAAACAAAATACTAAAATAATTCTTTAAGCAATATATAAAGAATTCATTGTCTTGTGAAGGCCAAACAAGTTTGAGTGCCAGCAAAATAATGCACTGCCTCTCTGATGTACATTATTGATGCTGAATAGCATGGGGTTTGCACAGATGGTATTTATTGCCAGCAAAATACAAGAAATGACTGGCTGGTGTCAAACTGAGCCATGGATAGGAAGAACTGCATGAGAAACAGAGAAGATAAGGAGTCAAGGGAACATGTTACAGAAGGGCCCTCTTGTCACAAGGCCCTGCCATCGACTCCTATAACAAATTCACAGCCATACAGCGGCAGGTGCTGTCAGTACATATCACTGCCCATAAGGAACAACAGCCATGACACCAGTTAAGTGTCTCTTCATTTATTTTCAGAACTTTGTAAACAGTCCATCAGTGGGAAAGGAGACAGGCTATTGAATAGGTTTAGTGTACATTCTTTGAACAGGACCTGCTTAGGAGGTAGAAGCAGAGATTTCCCTGATTGCTTCCATAGCAAACTACTGAAACGGTTTTCTTAAGACACACTGCAAGTATCCAGTATCCAGAGAACACCAAAGGAGAAGGAGGGGACCCCCTTTGTCTCTGACAGCTCAAAAAAATGGAGCAAAGAGCATTTGCCCTGTAGACCAACCCCCAGAAGAGATGGAATTCTGCACAGAGGACACTAAACTGCCAGGCAATCAAGTCAACATATTAACACCTGAAGAACATTTCTGAATTCTTTCTCCTTTTTTTTTTTTCTTTGGGGGTGTTAAGTGATCTCTGAATAGAGTGATTTTTAAACTGAGCTAATAGCTATGCTTTCCTATTTCTTGTGTAGTCCTTAGTCACTGCAAGATTTTGTACAGAAGCTGCAATAGTGAATATAAGCAAGAAAGAGAGACACATAAATATTCTACTTGAAAGCAGCCAATTAAACATATAACTTTTTAAATGGGTAGAAGTGAATAAACAGAATCTTAAACAGAAATTCAGCATTTTCTTTTATTATTTCATAAAACAAGATGGAACCTTCATAGTTCTCCAAGTGTTTAGAAAGCTGGATGCGTAGTTCTAGACAGACCTTGTCCTAGAGAAACTGCTGAGCACTGCTTTTACATTGCTGTATTAATGCAATTTATTTACTGTGAAATGTTCACATTATTGAATCCTATTTTCCTACCAGTTGGTCATACTCTGAAAATCAAACCATTCAGCTTAAATAAATAAAACAATACTATTGTGCTGGTAAGTCAGACGGTAGCTATTCTGTGTAATGGAAATGCAAATATGAATGCAATTGTTATTTTATGGATAAATGGAACTTACAGAAAGCTGTTGCGATGTTTTCCCCCTCTTTTGTTGATCTAATCATTAGGTCACATACTAATCCATCCTCCGTTTGCCATATACCACACATTTTAGTGCACTTCTGTTATGGAAAAATGGTATTTCAAAAGGGCTTATGAACATTTCTTTTCTGATCTAGTAGCTGGTGAGCATAGGTTGAGGTATAAAATCACCCAAGGTCTCCAAAAGTTATTTCATAGACAAGTCCTCTTTGCTGAAGATTACTTGAAATAATAGCTGTTTTCCTGTGGGTCTCTTTTTCATGTTGTAGAGTATTCACAGTACAACATCCTTTTAGGCAGCTCTCAGCACTCCAAGCAATAAGCTACTTATTCACTCTGTCCTTTGCTTTTGCACTCATTAAGTTTAAGAACGAATGTGTAACCAGGAAAACTGAAGAGCACTTAAATTTCCAATAAACATATTTATTGCCATAATTTGTTTAGAGCTCTAAAAGACTGGTGAATATTTTGCTAACATTGGTGGAGGTTTTCTGTTGTGTGTGTGTGTTTTTTTCATTTTTTGTTGTTGCTTTTTTATGAACACAATGAAGTTTAGAAGGATTTGGGGTTATGATAAAGCATTTCAACGTCTGAGGTAGGTGGAGGGAGCACATAACTAGTGAGGGGCAGGAGCTGAAGGCTGTGAGCTGGGCAGAATTCTGAACCACAACACAATGCTGAATGAGGTACTGAACATGTGGGTTTGATGGTTATCGCATTAATCCTACCTTAGTACTTCTAATATGTATGCTGACCTTGCAGAAGGAACATCCCCCACTTGGTCCGTGACAGTGCAGCTCTCAGAACATGTGGGAGACCCACTTGGATGAGCAGCTGCCTTTCTTGGTGCTTCTCCAAGGCAACTGGAACTGTGAAACTTTTGAGGATCACCTTTCACATTAAATCTGTTTTCTTCAGAAAATAAATTCTCACTTCAGCTTGGCCTGTGCCATGTAAGTATACAAATCAAGATGTTTTTTCTGATTGAAAGGGCACACAGAGATGGCTCCAGGCTATTAATATCATCCTTGTGTGGAATAAAGAGAGGTAACCAAGAGAGGGCTTGAAAGTGATAATAGACACAGAAAAAGGGCCATTTTTTTCCAGCACAGCACACCTTCATCACCAGTTGCTCAGAGAAATAATGCTTTCTTTATACTTCAGTGACACTTAATACATGTACTGAATCCTGCTTTTATGTTTTTAGCAGGAATCCTTTTAAGACCAATAAGCTGATGAAGATCTCAAAGATTTGGATGAAAATGGCAAAACATTTTTATTTCTATACACAATTAATGCTGAAATGGGAAAGAGAAAATTCAAACTATCTTCTAAACTAGGATTTTTACACTCCTGCCTTCAATAGCTGTGAATTTGAATTTCATTTTATCTTCTACTTGACTCTGATTCAGTCCCCCTGAAAAGGACACAAAACTTTTCATTAGTTTCAGTGTGGGTCGAGTGAGGTGTCATTGACAAGGTAAAACAGGTGAGTGAGCATTTACAGAATCAGGTATGAGCACTCACAAGTCACAAATGGATGACAGGGTAATATATAGTACCCTGTAGGAATGCTGGGTACCTGGAGAATGATTTTCATCAGGATATGTCGTGCTTTACAGCTGGCACTGTCTCCTTTGAGGTCATCACAGTGTATTGTATATGTACAGTCACATCAGCCTTACACAAAGTACCCCATATCTACACAGTGCAATGACACTACAAAAGCACAACACCCAAGAAGTGGGGTACATGAGTCTGTGCTGGGTTCTGCACTGCAGAATGAAGCCCGAACCATTTCAATATTCTCCTGGCCCAACAGAAAGTCTACGTGTCTGAAAGGCTGTTTTAAAATTCTATTTCTCCTCTATATTCCATAAAGGTATTCCTTTAATTCAACAGGGGAGAACCAACTGTGTTATAAGGCACTTCTCCCTTCATACTTGTTAAGTAATACTTTCCCAAGTCATAGGTAAAAAAAGTCCTACCTCCAGGAGATAAGGGTAGGAGATTGTCCAGTAATAAGGATCATTTTTCTTGTCTGTCTGGAATTTTTATTACAACGCCAGATCTTCCACAGAGCAAAGAAAATGACAGGGAAAGCCTCGACAGCATTCTCCAGGGCCTGCTGAGGTCCTTAGCCTTTAAATATTTCAGGCAGCATCTCTGATTCAGAATGAAAATGGACAAAGGAAAATATGAACTGAGTTTTTCAGGACGGGAGTTGCGGGAAGAGCTAGAGATGAGATTTATCAGGGTATGGAATAGGTTTCTAGTGGTAAGTTATGGCAAATTAGCCTGAATATAGTACTCAAATATGTGGCAGGAAGCAATTCCAGAGAGTTATGGCACTAAGCAAAGTAGCCTACAGGTCTTTTTCATCTGGACAGTTTGGGAATGAGCCTGTGATTGGTTTCTCTTACGGCACAGTCTGCAACTGGTGAGCAAGGAGGGGGAGAAAGTCAATATTATGTTTTTAAAGTGTCCCCATCATTTTGTTCTCTGGCCAGTACTCATTACTGTGTAAGTCAAGTTGTCCACTTACTCTTTGGCCCTCTAGAAACAATTTTGTCTGTAGAAACAACCAATAGCACCTTAGAGCTGGTGACAGGAAAGTAGGGGGGGCAGAAACAGTGGGAAAAGACCAAAACTGCTCATCTCATCACTCCCCTCCCTGCTCTAAGAGCATTCAGCTCAAGAGAACATTTTTTTCAGGCTGTGTTCAATCTGCTGCAGTTTTAAACGTCTAAGTGATAGGGAATATTTTCTCACCACTTGCTGGGAAGTTGGAGTGTGTCAGTTCAGACTAATAAATATCTGTTTTGACGGTGACATTTACAAGTCTCCTGCTCCACTGAGCTCAGTGCACAAGTTAACAGCTCACATTCCAAAGTCAGTTCCTTAATTACATTGCCTTTCCCCCAAAGATTTGTCAGGAAGCCTTCTGATGGTGCCCCAGATAGATGTGCTGTACCAGTGAAGCACAGTTGTGACTCCAACAAGCTTTCTGGGGTCTTGAGGACACCTTACATGGCAGGAGGAAGTGACTCAGCAGTTGTTTCACTGCTCATTCCTCCCACACCCACAAGATTGTTCTTAAAATGCATTTGCTTGAGGGTTATTCAACTTTCTCATCATACATTCAACAGAAAGAAAGAATAAAGATCTTCCCTTGCACAATGTTCTGTATTATTGAAGGCAGTTTGAGGAACAGATCTTGTATCTAGGACAGGGTAGAATATAAATTAACATGGAAAGGACAAGAGGAAGTTTAACACGGTGTATGGAACCCAGAATTTGTTCAGAATTAAATTCTTTCTTCTTAAAGAGACATGGACTATTTCCCCTTCACAGATCTTCCACTTAAAAATTTTTATTAGCAGTCACAAGGAAAGAGAAGAGACCAGAAGATCCCATTGCTCTGTGATTGCACATATTTTTCTTTCTCCTTCATGAAACATTATAGAGAACAAATAAATAAAAATTTCACGCTTGTGGAATGATACCTTCTGTATATGCAGAAATTAATTATAAATCCTGCCAAAGTAAATCCTTATGATCTCAACAAATTACTGTATTAAAAATCATGATAAAAATATCTTTTAATATGAGACTTTCAAATACATGAAATGTAAATTAATTCTCAGGAAACCAGCCTGAATGAATGCATTAAACCTACTCTGTGGGTGGTTATACAGACACTTTGAAAATTTTTTGTTCGTATCTACAATCACCTACAGTGGTACAATAATAAAATCCTCAAGCCTTCCATCTTATTTGCTGCAACCATGGCACAGAAATTGGACAGGAAACTTTGGAAGAAAAAATACTCTGTGATTTCGTTAAAATATTTTATTCCTGAGCATCTGAACTGAAGTAAAAAAAAATCCACAAAAGACTCAATATATTCTTTGACCAAGTAAATGTGTAGCTGATAAGAGATGCAGAAGGGAGCATTTATATTTACCCTTGTAAAGCTATATAGCATCCATATAAGCAAGGTGAGAAGGTATCTACTAGCACTAATCAACAATACTACCAAAGTGGGTGAAAATACACTTTCCTAAAGATTTAATACCTTGCTCTAAAGGTAGGAAGGTATTTCAAACAGAGGTCTCTAAGGGTTCAGTAAGTTAAATGATGGAAGACTGTTCTCATGTAAAATTTGCAGTGTACATTAAACCATCAAGGGTAACAACATTCTTGGAGCCAGTGAGATTCAAAATTACCTTGATAAATTGGAAAGACAGTCAAGATTCAGTGAGATGGCATTCAAAGTGGGCAAGTGGCAGTGCACTATTCAGTATCACAAGAGAAGAACAGAGCTAAAGTACCTGTCAACAGTGCAGTGCTGTGACAGAAGTGTAAATCTCATCTGGTTATATGGTAACAGCAGTGTCATATACAAAACATAGGAGGCAATTATTCTTTGGTACTTGGCACAGATAAAGTCTCATGCAGAGAACATCATTCAGGATTAAAGCGTTTTGACCAAAAAAAAAAGTATAGGTAAATGGCAGGAATCAAGAGGTATTAAGAACAATAGGAGTTTTAACAAACATCCCTGCATAAAGATAGAATCAATTGGAGTGGGGTTTTTTGTTTTGGTTTGGTTTGGTTTGGGTTTTTTTTCCCCCCAAAGGAGAGAGAGACAGAGAGAACAAGAGAGAGGGAGACAGAGCCAGGCAGACAGACAAGGTCTTGTGGCAGGGACAGGCATGAGAAGTTGTTAAAATAAGTCACAGTTTTCTATTTTCCACCATCTGCACTGGAAGAGAGAAAAGGCAGTATTGCTGTGCTTTTTGAAAAGCGTATGGTTGGAAATTAGCAACCATTTTATGGTTCATGAAATACAAAGTGTGAATGAATGATGGGTTAGAAGGCTCCTCTCCCCAGGGAAGGCATATGGCAGTGTTGGGGGGACTCTCTGGTGTCCATATCAGACCAGAACATAGGAAGAGACAAGGGAACTCAGACACAAAAAAGCATTTTTAATTTTGAATTTTTTAATACAATAGTTTGATGAGATCACAGTGATTTATTTTAAATAACTCCTACACAGAGAAGAAAAAGTGAAGAAGGAGAGGAGGCTTTGTCCCTTCCAGCTCCCAATCACCTTAACATTGGTACCACCAGCACTTCCCAGGTGAGACTGTGCTGGAAGATGGAAGATGTCTGTGCTGCCACAGCAGCAAATGAGGGTACCCAGTGGAGGTTTGAGTGCCTTAAGAGCCCATCTCCTCACTGCTCAGCAGGAATATACATGCTGGGGACAGCTTCTTTAATGTGAGGTAAGCACAGGGTTAAACAAACAGCTGTTAAAGTTAATCAAGATATTCCGAGTCCTTTCTCAATAAAAGATGATTGGACTGACTCTGTTATTGAGGCTCTTCCAATTATTTTGGGATCACATATACAAAGTATACCTTGTAACATCTAACTTAAAGTGAAAACCATAATGTAATCATCCTGAGGCAAAGCCAACAGACATTTCTAGGGAACAATAACATCTTTGATAGTGAGAGTATATCACTGGGTATGTTTTTAATCTATACGCCATTAAGTGTCTAAAGATGCAACTGGGGACAGACCAATCCCAAAAGACTGAAGACTGTGATGTGTTTATTTTGCTTAGAAGGTACATAAAATGAGCTTAAAACCAAACAGCAACAAATGCATGAAAAAAAGCTGTAACTCAGTCCTTGCTCAAGACACAGTTCTGTACCATATTTTACTTCTAAGGAACACCAAGGCACTTGTATGGAGTGACAAGGAAGCTAAACAGTGGAACTGACATTAATCATAAATTAGCCTCCACTTCAAATGTCACAAGAATTATCTACATTATTCACCAGGTTTGACACTTGCCATAATAGTCAAACAAAGACTATTCTTTCTCTTTCATGACTCAGCCCACAAAACCTTTCTCATTACTGCTGAGGACAAGACACCAGAATTATGATTATCCACCCTCCAACACAACAAGCCCCACACAATTCTCTCCAGCCATTCTTTCCCACACTTCTGATACACAATATAAGCTAAGAGATTTAGATGCTGAATCCCATGTAATGCTGTTAACCACAATAACTAAGTATCTCTGCTGACATATTTTAAGGCATTTTCAGTCACAGTTAATAAAGCGAAGCAGTCAGCATTAGGTTTAAAAAAGTGCTTGAGCTAACATTTCAAGGTGGTGGGTTTGTTTTTTTTTCATTTTTCAAAAATCTCTGATTTGTGATTTAATAGTGGCATTGACTAAAGACCGGAAAGCCTGTACCCTCAGTGGTGGAAATGTAAATGGCATCCATCTTTAGATCTAAGCAAATTAGAGCATATTTCCTGTGGGCTGTCATAATTGGATACTTAAGGTGGATTTTGGAGCAAAACATTAAGCACAGATCTGCTTTAGTAGTTGTCATAACCAGTGAGTGTTAAGACAGAAGGCATTCCAAGGATAGACAACATTTAGTCATTTTGGTCTTAATGAAAAATTATGAAGTTTACAACCTAACTGCCATGCATCTGGAAACGCCCCCAGCTTTTGGTAGAATTTTTGAAAAACCTCTCCTGGGTGTCTCAATGGTTTATACAGTGGCTGTTTGGGCTGAGCAACTTCAGGGTCCTTCTTAATTAATCTTTTCAAAGACATCATTTAAACATGAAATGAGTATTTGTGACCTTGGTTTTGCTGAGCTCTAATTCTGAGCAAGTGGTATGTTGTTGATATAAAAGAAAAAGTAAGATTGGGAAGCAGTTTTCCAGAAAAAAAGAAAAAGAAAATTCTGAAGAGGAAAAAGAATGCCAGGAAGTGACTCTGGCTAGGATCACAGATTTTTGCTGAGGGAAGTAAAATAATGGGATGTTATGGAGAAAGGTCAAAGAATGAAGGACTACATGGCAAAAGAGAATAAAGGCACAGGATACATTCACAGTTGCCACCTGAAATACACTTCCTTTCTTCTTCTGCCCAAGAAAAGGCTATAGTTTAACCAGAAATTAAACTGTTGTCATTTATATGCCTCTTACATCAAGAGAGAGAGGTCCAAGCAGTATTTGTGCTGCAGATGCTGATATTTTATCCTGTGTGTGCTGCATACTGTTCATTACCAGGGCACTGAAGGATGCACTAAAATACAAGGGATTCAGCCTTTTACCTGTGAACCTTCTGAGGGTCCTTCCTCAGAGTAAGGGCTTCTGTGTTACTTAATGTATGATCCCAACCCCTGGTGCAGCCTGGACAGTGCTGCTGATTTTGGCTGCTACAGGTTAGTGATGGCAGTTCCTGAAAGGAGCTTCTGCCCAGCTTGGATGTGGATGAAAATTTTCTACAGACCGAGTGCTGGAAATCCCTTAAAGGGCTACAAATCCCTTAAAGGACTAGAAATGCATCTTCTGAGCATTTCTTGCCTACATTTATCCTCTTTCCTCCTCTTATTTCTATTCCTTTTGCTTTTCTGTTGTCTCTCACAGTCACCGAGCTGAGTGATCTCCCACAGCAGACACAGGCTCTGAGCAAAGCACGCTGCATATTGCACTGTCTCTATTGAAATGATTCCTAGTAACCAAAAATACACCTAAAGAATGCCATTGAAGTATCTGTCTTTCCTATTTGGGTCACCATGGAGTAAACCTGACCATAATACAATGATTTTGTCACAGCAGTATTGGTGGGAAAAGCAAATATTAAAAAGAAAATCTGGGGTTTTTTTAATAAAAACACAATAAATATTAAAACAAACAAACAAAAAACCAAAAAATCTTTATCTCTGAAAATGGGGCATGTGCAGTGACAGCCCCTGCATAGGACACAAGGCAGAGAAAACAGGGCTATTCTGTGAACACAAATCATCCTCAGCACTGGCAATGAGGCTGCCCATGCCTCCCCTGAAGCAAACAGAGCTGGCTTTGCTTTAATGCGCGTTCACTCACTATGAATAGTTTTTAAACTCACCTTCTTGAACCTGGTGTGTTCTGCTCGCCGTTCCCACCTCTGTCCTGTGAAAAGATGGGGAAAAACACAGTGGCCAAAGCAAATTCTGTTCTCAGCTCTGTCCAACATCATATGTAGGCTTCACTTAAATCTGTGACATGGTGGTGTTTGGCCCAGCATTTATATGGTGTTGATTTTCTTCCCCTTGGTCAGCTGGAGCTTCAGTGTTTTATGTTCAGGATTCTCCCCTTATGTTCACCTGCTTCTACCCCAAACATTTGGGACATCAGCTTTTCAAACAAAGTACTCTCCTTTTTTAGGTCTGTGTTTTGCTGGTGAAGTGAGATAGTGGCTGATAACTTAAGAGTTCAGTTGACCACATTTTTTCCCTTTATTTTGTGTCTTCTCAATTTTTTGTGGTTTAAAAAATATGTAAACATCATCCAGAGGTTGAATGTCATCCCACTGAGGAGGGAATAGTAGCAAATAATGTGAATTTAGATATTTAAGCAGAGCATACCTGAAGGGATATTCTTCAATTCTTATAATTACTGCGGATAATTAAAATGTTATTTTAAACAGACTGAAATACTAATTGCTTTAGCTGAGATTCCATTTATAGCAAGCTACATTTAAAATTTCATCAAGAAAGCAAGTGCAAGAGGGATCGTTCATATCTACCTTGTTTGTGGGGCCAGCAGTAGATTCAATTTATCAGTAAGGTATTCAAATAAACACAAAATGAACCATGACATTTAGCAGAAGAAAACATCTTGTCTTTTCTGAAGTTCAAAGAAAGCAGAAAGCAAAGGGGGGGGGGCAGGAGAAGAACAAAAAAACCCACAAAACCCACAAACAAACAAACAGACCTAAAAAAACCCCCAAAAACCAAACCAACCCAACAAAAAAAAACCAAAAAAAAGCCACCCCCCCAAAAAAAAATATAAAAAAAAAACCCTGCACACCACAAAAACAGAACCAAACCAAAAAACCTCAAAATGGTAAGAAGTCTATCATAGCTCAAATTTGTAGCAGTAAATTATAAGACTTTTCTCTCTACCCAAGGTAGAACCTCAACACTAATAAATAAATATCAACAAGAAAATCTGACACAGGCTGCCACTTCTTTTCACATTCACTCAACTAAACCATCCCTTGTGCTTTGATTGATTTAAGGAGCAAACTAGTTCTCTTTCTAACCTGAAGATCTAAAAAGATCTCCTGCAGAGCAGGGGATGTTTGAGACATTTGGCAATTCCGCCCATGAGTTGCTACCAAAATATTTTTGCCTTGAACAACAAAGTACTGGAAAGAGAGAGTTCATGGAAGTAATTACAGAACATTGCAGCTACTTGCTCTTCCAGTGCCAGTTTAACCTGCACCCTGCAGGATTCCCATTAACTGAAGACCTCTGAGGAGTCAGATTACTCTTGTCAGCAGGAGTTAAAGACACTTAAGAACAGGAAGAACAGAAAATCACAACCTAAGTGAGCCAATCTCATCTGCCTGTCAACCATGACTTGCCCAGACCTTACGGCCTAAAGACTCAGTGCAGGACTTCCTAGCATGGAAACTAATGCCAGGGAAATAGAAATCTTTCCTGGCGATATCTGAGGGCCATGCTCCCAAGAAATCTTTACTCTTATTGAACCAGAATTTCTTAGGGGAGTTTTGCTCTCCAACTCACCTGCTCCATCTCAGATGGGAGCTCAAGATATTTGGGAAGTGCAACAGGCTGTCCCTTGGAAGGTTGAACCTCAAAAACTGTTGTTTTTTCTTGGATCATGTCTGCAAAGCCCCTGTCACTGTTCAAGAATCTTGCTGTGCTCAATTCCTCTCAAAACTTCTACCTTTTTCTTCCTCTTGCTCCTATTCTTTTGCTATTACTTGCTGTCTGTCTTGTTTCTGGCTTTATGGGAAACATATACCAGTCATCTGTTTTCCTGGAGATTTCCTGGGGGCATATCTTATTGTCATTTAATTTTATCTTTTGAAGTACGCACCTTAATTCTGATAAAAATTCAGACCAGCCAGTGTTTTGGCAGCTATCTCAACCCAGGTAAGCAAGAAGCAGCAGAGCTCACCAGATTGACATTGCTTGAGTCTTCAAAGTCCTGGGTTATGTTCCAGATCAGGCACACTCAGCAGCTGTGGGAAAGTTTTTTCACCTCTGTTTGTGGATTCTTTGCATATTTGACATTATTTCAAATTAAGATAATTCATTCCCATGTGCTTGTATAGAGTCTGCTATAATGTGACCCTGATTTTACTTGAGTCTACTGAAGTGTGAAGAAATAACTAGAGGGGTCCTGTTTCAGAGGGGAGATAAAGGCTGAAATCAGTAGAACAACTGCCAGTTCTTATTGCTGCCAACACACCTGTTTTTTAGCTGGTTCTTTCTTTAAGACATACTCAAAATTATATCCTATTGTAGGATACAGAGAAAATCTTGCAAATAGCCCAGCCTTTTAAAACCAGAGCAAGTGTGAGGTATAAAAAAAATAAGTGACATATATTGAGACAAGGAACCAAGTTCATTTGCTTATTCTTGGAAGAGCGAGTGCAATGATGTGCTTCCAGGTTTAGAGATTATTTACATTCTGAAATATTTTTTAGAGAGTGTATTTATGGTCATATTCACAATTGGCTTCAGAGAAGGAAATGGACTTGGAGCTTGTTCAGGGTAATTTAATCAATCTTCTACAAAAAAGCAACAGCCAACCATTATGGTCCAAGTCAATACTAAAATGATTTCCCAAAACTCATTTCAAAGTCACTTCCAGGAAACAACTGGTAGCTTCAAAACACTGAGGCTCAACGATAAATTTAATTTTCTTTAAAGTCTGTAATTGAGCTTTTTTTAACAAAATAATATGGTGTACTGCCATTTCCTTTAATAAAATACTGTGCATTGAGCGCCATGTCATTGTGTCTCTGGTAACTCCTCATTTTTTAACGTAAATCAATATATTTTGTAAGTTTGGTACCACCTCACAGTGACTAGAAATACTAACACAGTTCATTTTGTACAGGAAAACCAAACACATGGCATACATTTAATCTGCCTGCCTGCTATCAGATGGAGAAAAGAAGGGCCAAGACATTGATGGATTAACCATTTAATCACGTCAGCTTGTTGTTGACTTACTTATGAACACAATCAAGTCCACTTGCACCTTTGGGAACTCACCTTGTTTTCTCTCAACTTCTGAAAGTGCATGTTGGTTAATACTCTATTTGCAGATGAGGCAGATACATGATATGATCATGAGGTAACAAGGAAATAACATCTTTATTGTTTCACCTGGATACCTGTACTATGGCTGTACTTGAGAGCTGAATTATTCCATTTCATGCACTGAGTCTACATCTAATTAATTTAAAAAGTCTCATGTTTTGACGTATTTTTCTTATAAGTACTAAAAATGTATCATAAGTGACTCAGCAATTTCACAGACAGCACCACTTCCTTTAACAAGATGTTTATTCAGATACAATCAGTGGATGTTTTGACATTGCCTTCACTGGATGAGGATTTGGTCAATGCCAAAAGGTGTGCTAGATTTTGTCTCATTTTTATATCCGTCAGTTCATGTTTAAATCAGTGCAATTATTCTATGGGATAAAAGGATACCCAGAGGAGCAAGGGATGGCAAGTGTTGCCTCTGAGTACTTGATGTTGGTTATGATGTGGGGATGGGCTACAGCTCCACTGCTGACTGCTCCACTGTTGATATTTGCCTAAAAAGAAGGGCAAATTCTACTCTTCCAAGACAGCAGTGTTACACCCTGTCTAGTTTGTGTCACTGTGCTGTCACTGATGTGAGATACCTAAGCAAATCTCACATGTTCTACAAATCAGATAAACTGGACTCAGGGGGAGTATTAGGGAACAAGAGAAGGAGAGAGATGTGTTGAAGGGAACAGGTGGGATCATAAACCAAAAAAAAAAACCATATATTTTTCCAGGAATATAGGAATGACATTATCTGCCTGTCATTAGTTGTGCCCAGGAACATCCTGCATATTTTAAAATTCCTCGCTTTAATTATGAATTTTTTCTGCCACCTCTCCCTCTTTTTATTTTCTGTCCTTTTTGCTTTGTTTTCAGTGAGTTTTCAGTGAGGGATGAAATGAGTGAAAAGTGAGAGGGAGAGGATAGAAAGAAGGAAAAGGCTTTCATTATCATTTCCTATATTACTAGTAGAGTAGAAGATTACGATAAACTACAGATAGCTCTAAGTCCAGGGGGGGAAAAAAAAAAAAAGAACCTTTTGTCTGAGAGTTTTCATAAGGTTTCTTGGGTTCATTTAAGGGGAAAAAAATAGGAGAGAAAAAGAAAAAAATTTTATGGAAAAATCAATGGAAATATGATACCAAAAATAATCTCCAAATTTTAAAGAAAAAGTTACCTTTAGAACTACTTACCCAAGTACCTGATGGATTTTCTATTGCCTAGTCTTTAAATAAGCATTGAATGGCTTTCAATAAAATCTTGGTAATTCAGTCAGAAATTAGAGGACTGGTGCAGCAGCCATGGGGTGAGGTTCTGTGGTCTTTGCTATGCAGACAAGTAGGACCAGATGATCATAGTTGTTGCTTCTGGCCTAAAACCTATGAGCCAAAGAATCACGGTAACGGGGCTGCTGCCAAGTCAATTAGCAGCACATATTTCAGGAGAAAGAATTAATTATCATATATTCACCTTCTGCCTTGACATCTGTGGAACTTTCTGTTGGGTTATTTGCCTGTGCTGGATTCCTTGACTATTTCACCCAAATCACTTCAGCTCTGGCCCCTGGATTCAGAAACTTACAGAAATAAAGCCTTTGGTTCTCTTAACTTTCTTAACCTGGTTAATTTTGCTGACAATAGACAATAGGGTATCTAGGGATTTGACACCAACTTTTCCCTTCCATAGCTATGGATATGTGGGATGGGAGGTCACTAGGACCAAGCAAGCAGCTCCACAGAATCTCACCTGGACCTCTGAGAGACCTCTAAGTTTCCTACTCTGACTTCCAAAAAGATTATCCAGTGCTCCTAAGCCCATCCTCTTGCTGAAGACAAATTATTATGACTTTTGCTATTCATAGGACAATCACAATTTTTGCTCTTTCAAAGAAGCTCTTTTTGCTTCTTTATTGGTTTTGCACAAAGCTCCTTATGGTGAACTCGAGCAAAGTTAGGAGCAAGAAGGACATGCAAAGGTTCTGGCCCCTCTCAGATTCAACAAATGGATCTGTAACAGATGGATAATTACAAAGATAACTATTAAGCAATCCTAATAATGCTTAGCTCTTCCAAAAATGCCATGACAGGGTATTCTGGCACACTGTGTTCCAGCACTGCCACCGAAGTGAGCCAAACATACTCCGCCCTAGGCTGGTGCAGAGATTGAAAAACCAGAATATCTGGTGTCCTGGTGCCTTATTTTGATTCTCTCAAACTGCGACCCTTTATCAACCATGGAGCTTTATTCAAGACCAGCAAGGGCAGAATAATTGGATTTTCTTGGCAGGTAACCTTTCTTACTCTGCCAATTAATCCGGAAGAAAATAAAAGCTACTGATCTCCTGTGAGAAGAAACACACAAGTGATCAAAGACTGGATTCCATCTCCCAGCACTCCTGTCAGTGACCACGTGTGATGTGCATGTGGGCACACTGCTCATGCACCATACAGCTGAAGTGGGCACATCATCAGGTTTTTCATTAATCTGGAAGCTCAGTGTGAGCCACTAAGGTCCTGGATACTCATAAATACGGAACAGATGCCCAACATAATCAAATTTAGCCTGACAAAATTTCTGGCTGAAGAAAGGGAGCTTGTCTGGTAAGGGCATATGATAATCTTAAAAGTGTGTGCACTGATGGACAGGCCAGTGCTTTTTCCTGTGCTCTGTGGCCAATTAGTCTTAAACTCTTTTCTGCAGCACCCTGTTTTCCACAAGGTTGTCTCCCCTGTCCTCCCCCTTCTCCTGTGCCCATAGAATCTAAGATTTAGGTACTACTTACAAAGAGTGAAATACGGAGGATAAACACCCTCTTAGGCAGATAGAACAGAAACATCTGGGGAGACGTGGATGATCCCTGGAATGAAATGTGCAGTCCAGAGTCAATGTTCCTGAGTGGCTCATAGCTCTCTTAGCCTTCCAAGTAAATCCACCCTTCAGTTGGTGACCCCTGCATCATGAAGTTGTTTTGAGGGAGCCAAGGCTCTTTGGAAGTAAAGGCACAGATTCTTACTCTCCACGTTCCTGAGCTCCGGAACTAGGGTCAGCAACAGGTGTCACTTTTCAGCCCTGCGTGACACACCTGATAAATGGGATTCCTTCTCTCTAGCACGTTCTTTTATGTGCTGCCTGCCCCAGGTAGCAAATCTGAGCCATCCAATTTGTCCACCTCACTGCACAGAGAACCCTGTGCCCTAATGTAGTTTAGTGTTCATTCCTGGCAGCTGGGCTCAAAAAGGTGGGAGTGGTAGTGAATAAACCAGTCGCCGGCTCTGACTGAGCGCGACAGCAAGAGGAGAAGCTGTGCTATGGATTCTCTGCTGCTGATCTTCAGCTAATGTAAATCAACTCAATTCTGCTGGCATCAGTGGAAACGAGCTGATTCGAGCCATTTATAGTTTCTTCTTGTTTACTTACTGCATCTTAATGACTGCCAGGCACAAGAACACCTGACTGAGGACATTAGACACAAAGGCTTTATACTCTTAATGTTTTGTTCGGTTAAAGACTAACCAAGAGGAGGATTTTAACTTCTGGTGAGAAAGCCAGGCCCCTGAACACTTAGCACTAATAATGTGCTTTTCAGTTTCTAAGTGCTTTACAAACATTAATTAATTATTCCTTTCAACAACACTTGGTTATTTTCTGTTACTATAGTGCATGTTTACCAAGTTAGCTCCATTTGTGCTCAGCACATCATTGGCAGCAGGCAGGAGAATAAATTCATCTATAACCACACACTGTAATTTGCAGCAGATTTGCTTCACCAAACACCATCAGTGCAGTTACAGAAGCAGCTCGAAGGAGTGACCACTCCTCCCCATGTCCTGCAGTGGGGATAACCTTTACCTTCCCTGCTACACTAAGCAGAAAGACAAAATCTGTTCTCTGCACAATTTAGCTAATTCCACAGAAACATATCTTCAAAGGGGAGCATTACACAGCTGTAAAAGAGTAGTAACGA
Source organism: Lepidothrix coronata (assembly GCF_001604755.1). NCBI lineage: Eukaryota > Metazoa > Chordata > Aves > Passeriformes > Pipridae > Lepidothrix > Lepidothrix coronata. Next base: position 102,942 of record NW_016690322.1, on the reverse strand, counting down.
ATTCTGTATATGTCACACAGAAATACCCATTATGGTACAGAAATGACACAGAATAGGCAGGTTTCTGATGAGTAAGACTGACATAGTGAGGCAGCAGAATTTCCTGCTTGTAACAACTATTAGGTACAAAATATTCCTGGCCAATAACATAAAAAAAAAAAAAATTCTAACCCAAAATCAGCCAACCAACCAATCAAAAAACCAGGAACATGAGATTACCCAACCTAACATAGCCAAGACCCAGTTGAGAAAAGATGAGCAGAAGGCAGGAGCTGGAGTCTGACATCCTCACCTCTCAATAAGGTGGGAAACAGTGAAACAGTGCCCAAAGAGGTGGTGGATGCTCCATCCCTGGAAACAGAAAGCCAGGTTGGATGGAGCTCTGAGCAACCTGGTCTAGTGGAAGGTGTCCCTGCTCATTGCAGAGGCTTGGATCAGATGACCTTTAAAGATTCCTTCTAACCCAAACCATTCTATGATCTCTACTCTGTTCAAGTCACATCAAAGACCTGAAACACATCTTGGCTTTCTAGAAGAGTAACCCTAGCTACTGAGTTCTCAATTATTTTCTCATCCCTGTCTCTCTCTTTCCCTCCCTTACACCACATGCCAAAAGAAAGGAATGCTTTCTGGCAAAATTTTTGTCTGGACCCATGTGTTTCCACTGGAAATGAGGATTTCAGTGAACTGTGGCAGAGAATAGCAACTATTGCCATGGCCAGTACCTCTGCAATAGAAAACTAGGTCTTGGGAAGTGTTAAGCTTTCAGTTCTTAATCAGACCTGCCCACAATTTTTCCAAGGATCAGATTTCTGACATGAAATCCTGGAAAGGATCAAGCTGATCATAACCATCAGCAGAAACCACGAATGACATTCTGCTGCAACTCCTGCCCACCTCCCATGCAGGCAGCACCACTTGAAGGGCCTGGGTCCTGGTTAGCGAGGGACTGGTAACTGGCAGGTGTGATGCCAAACCTGCATGTACCTAAATCTCATCTTATTGAGCATTCAGAGCAGTTTGCCTTTCATTGCCTGCTGACAGCACTAAGGTGGCTCTGTCTGTTTCCTGTCACTTCAAGCTCTCTTTGCTCTGCTCAGCCATACACAGTGAAATCCAACAGGCACCAGTGACGTGGCTTAGTGTCACACACGCAACAGGAATTAAAATTGCAGAGTCAGGAACTAGATCTTTCAGTATCAGTAACCTCCATCCCAGGAGGGATAAGGAACACCCAACTTTAATGCTGCAAGACATACAGTCTAATTAATCAGCCATCATTCACCTTGTTCATATTTAAAGTGTTTTGTCTGCAGGTAGAGCTGCACTGGCACACACTGGGGATGTACTGTAGGTCTCTAAAGAGAAAGAAGACATTTTAGCAAATAGACTCTTTTGCCTGTACAACTGTATCCATACCTGGGCTTTTGTCAACACAGCTATTTTCTCACAGCCCTGCTCAGTAAAGCTTTATGCTGCATGAAAGGCCTGAGACTGGATTCAGAGCGTTATCTTCAACATGGGTGTTTACAGCTTCCATCATCTGTCCTGGAAAAATATCACTATAAGTAATACACAAGTATTTACTGAAATCAGGCAGACAAAATTCAGGCTATTTTCAGTCTGAATAGTTTAAACTGTATTCTGGGATTCCTTGATGGCCTGCTTGGGAAGAAAACAACCCCTCCCTCCTGCTGATGAGTTCTAATTCGCCTCCGTCTATGCTGTGTACAAAGAAACAGTGAGGTAATCAGACACACTTCTGCATCTGCTCTGCAAATACACCCAGCCCTCATTTGAGAAAATGACACATTGCACACTGATGCAAACAAAAGATTTGGTATCATATTCATTCATCCCTAACGAAATGCAAAAGTAATTTCTTTCCTGAAGTGTGGAAAAAAAGAAAGCCTTTTTATTTAATGAAATCCAAATATCTCTATCTATAGAAATACAGTGTAATTTTAATGTTAGAATACAATTTTCAGCTTCTGATATATAAATATATTCCTACTTCTGACTTCAGGAGGTTGCATGCAGCTATCATTTTTCTGCATGTTAACATAAAGTGCAAAAGCAATAATTAAAACACATCGTATTCTAAAGGATATCTTTTCATTCCTTACAGATATGTTCATATCATCATATTTTTCCATTGATACTCTGTAAAATATTTATATGCTAAAAGTACAAAAATTGCTATAGTACCACATGAGACTTCAAGATAAATGTAATAGTATCATGGGTGTAGGCTAAGTGGTTGTTTGCAGTAAATATATTGAGAGTTACCCAAAGAATACCAACCAGTAAGGTGCAGAAGCCATAAATTCTCTCCTACAAAGGAGCAGACATCCCAGGGTAGTGATGCATCTCTTCCAATAATCATTCTCCACTGCTAGCCAGAACTAGAACTTCTAGAGTAAGGTGCAAAATCCACCTGAAAAATGTGGAATTAGATGGCTACAGTTGAAATGCCTTTCCAATACTCATCAAAAAATATGTGGCTCATGCTGTGAAACATGAGGGACCTTTTTTTATTCCTTTCTGAAATTGGGACTAACAGCCCCAGTCCCAAACTCATGCTAAATAATTCACCTGTGGATGTTCTCTTTATTCCACATATCCCCAAGTTTCAGACTTTTGTTATGCTTTTGGTCCCTGTTACATTTCTGGCAATAAAAAGATACCAACTAATTTAATATATACCAAATTGGTTTTTTCCACCTTTTGAGTTCGCTGACTATAACCTACAACCACATGAGAAATGCAGTCAATTAATACAGTCTCCATAGCAATAATTTGTACAAAAGCATCCAAACCCAAAAATATTTTTCAACAATGTAAACCTGTGATTTATTCATGCCATGGAAAACTTCTTGTCACCATTTTTTTTTATTTGTGTAGGTAACACTTGCCTCTTATGAATTTGTAGGAAAACGGAGCAGGAAAGAGGAAAATAAGAAACACGTTCCCTCTTGTACTTCTCCAAATGTGGGTGTTGGATGTGTTTGCAACATAACTACTTGCAACCGATTGGCACCAAGCCCTGACACGCTCCCTCTCTAATAAAGTGTGTTTCTCTTGATACCAAAATCTCATCGTCAGGACTTGCTTGATATATTCTACATGTAAAACATGTTAAACACCCTAGACACTGAATATGTGAAAAGGATCATTATTCACAGGCTCCTAATCAAAGCTTTGTTTCATGTCATTATTTGTTTGGTTTTACACGATTCCTGCGTGCTTGAATGAAAATGTCTGGTACTGAAAACTGTCACATCTCTCTCAGAGAAAGTAGGCAAGGAGTAGTGCTGCATTTGGAAATGTCCAGGCATAATGGCTTGCTTGTGGGTTTTTTATTCTTTTGGAAAAGCCTGCACTGTTTGCTTGGTTGTAAATTATTGATTTATTTGGTGATTTATTTTGCAGCAAATTGAAGCTATATGCAAGCTAATTACAGCTTCATTTAAGCTAATTATGATGATGGGCATCATAAAGATTCAGAAATAGACAATTGTATTTATTTGACGTATACACTCTAAGCCAAAATATACTCCTTTTCCATAACAAATACTCTCGCTATAGAGTAAATGTGAATTAATCCACATTTATTCATTAAGAGTTGCAATGTCCCTGTGAAATCTTTTAGGTGCTATGAGACAATGGCATGGAAATATTTTAGGCTATCCTGGTTCCTGTGGAAGAAGAGATCACCTCCATGCTGATGTGGCCACAGAGGGTCTAAACCAGCAAGTGGGGCTGGAGATGCCATGACCTCCCCACCTTTTTTTCACCAAAAGCAAAAATACAACAGGTGTTTGCCATGTGAAACATTGACTGAAATATCTTCCTTTTTCTGTACTTGTTGGGAACATAGATGTTCCTCACAAAAATAGATTTTGAAGGTACAAACATGGGTGGAATATCTGGAAGCCAGGCACCAAGCTGGTAAGAGCACAGAGGGTGGGCTGCAGTGCACAGACCTCACCCGTACCTCGCTGAGGGCACAGATCAATGCCTGGAGTTTCAGGACTGCTCTCATGGCTTTCCCAGAGAGAAAGGAGTTTGACTTTTGGAATGAATTTTCTAGAAATAAAAATATGCCACAGCAGATTTCTGCCTCAGTATTGAATATTAAGTGATTGCACCTGGAACAGGATGCAATGATGCAACAATCTGAATGAAAGACCCAGTCACAGATGCACAACAGATTTTGGCATGTTGGCTACTGATGGAAGTATATTCCAGGTAACTTTTAAGCTGACTAGGCAGGGTAGGGTAGCATAAATCTGAAAATCCCAATCCACAGTTGTCTGTACTTTGTACTTTTAAATCTATGCTGTTGTGGGTGCCCCACCTGGTTAGATTCCAACTTAGCATGAATGGCCAACATGCAAATACCTGTACTGAGGAACAAAAGATATTCCAAAGTGCACCTCTACATAAGGGCTGGGGAAAGACTGAGATTCCTGTTAGTGAGAGCCAGTGAATACACAGTGTCACATTCCCACACTCTGTACCAGCCTTATGGGAGAGGTCTGAGAGCCTTGGGATCCATAACCAACCATCTCTCTTGAGGCTTTCAGATTGTCTCCTGTGAAACTGAACACAGGAAAGCCGCAACTTCAATCTGAAAAGAGAAAAAAAGAGAAAAGTTCCACCCAGAACCCTGGCCTAATAAAATCAGTATTCTGGTCAGCTCCACCACTAGAAAAAGCAGCTGCAGTATGCAGGGGAACATATTCTGTGTTCCCAGCTCCATGTGCTAGCGTTTCACAAATGAAATTTTCCCTGACTTTCAGGCTGTATGAAATCTTCAAATTAAAATGAAATATAACTGCCAATGAATGGAAAATACTACTGTTTGGCCAGCTCTATTTGTACATATAAAATATCCTAGATGTCCCAAAGTGTCTTTCATGCCATCTCAAATTATTTTCCTTTTTTTTTTTTTTATTGAGCTCTCCAAAGCCAGCTGCTTAGGGATTTTCCCACTTATTATTTCATTTGACACTCAGATCCCTTGAGTAGCACTGAAAAATTACTAAGCCTTAATATCTCTGTGAGACTTCCAAACAATAGCTACAACGAAGAAACTGGTCCTGGCACTAAAAACCAATGAATATGTAAGAAAAATTGTATCTGGAGAGAGCAAACACATTAAAACAGGCTACCAGTAGCATCTTTCAAAAGATATACAATGTAAGCCGCATACTCTTCAATAGCTCAAGGGGCTTATAGTCAATAAATTTAACAGGCTGCAACCAAAAAAGTCAAAGCTAAAGTACAGTATGTAAATGGAAGCTAGAGTGCACTCTTCTTTTCAACCTTAGGACAGAGTTAATAGAGGGGAAATGACAAAATACATAAAAAGGAATACACAGGATTTGACAGAGTATGTTTTTTCCTTTTAACTTCAAGGCAAACTACCAGACTATTTTGGTTTACAGATAAATCAAACAAAGAACTTTTATCAGTTTGCATAAAAGTCTCATTTTCAGCATTGGAAAGATTAGGCTTCAGAGCCTTATTCTGTATGTGCATGCGGGGGATTGCAAGGGAAGAGGTGTAAGTAGTAACCTTGTCAAAGATTAGCTTCGATGATTATATGGTAAAATAGTTGTGTCTTCTGTGCTTACAGATTAAAATATCCATTGACAGTTTCCACAGCCTAGTGAAATTCATGGATATTTGCAGTAATAGGGTAATGACAGTAGCAGTATCTGACAGCCCCATTGCTGCCTCCTGACATTATTCATGGTATTCCGACGTTCAGCCTGGGGAGCTGGATCCTCAGCCTTGCCAGATTTGTTCTCAGCGGCTCAGCGTTTATGTGACAAAAAAATGTTTCCTTTAGGAATTCCCTTTGTTTTACAGTTACATGGCCAAGTTAAATGCAAATGTATTGGACCCATCTTGTGCTTTTTGTTTTTCAAGACCTACACTTGACTTCTCCCAGTTGGCTTAACAGCACATATGGGTTGACTTTTCACTGACTTACCCCACATGTTGACAGCTGCACTTTTTTAAGCTGTCAGTAAAACTGAAGTAGCTGGACTGCTCTCACCGAGATTCTCTCTCCTCAAAATTTTCTCTTATTTTTCTGTTCCTAAAATACTTTTGTGAGGAAGATAGGAACTATATATATGGAGCAATCGAGACTACTGGGTTGGCTATGACAAGCCTAGTCTCTGCTTTGACCAAAGGGTGACTCTTTGGATTGAAAGATCCTGCTCTGAGGAAGGCAGAGCAGAAACTGGTGTGGAGGCTCTTGAAGCCCAAATCAATATCTTAATACAGAAGGTAACAGGGAGAAACCACCTCTGATTGAGCATTTCAGTGTTTCTGAGGACTCTCTAGCTAGCTTACTGTTTCCAAGGAAGAAGAAAATAAATTAACCAGAAATTCTCAGCTACTTGTCTCTATGCCTGTAAAATGTAAAACATTTTCTGTTTATCATGATGATATCATTTAACTTTGCAGATATACTGGTACCTGTATACTGTGCAGCATAGTGAAGGAAAAGGCTCACTGTTTACTTCCTACTTACTCAGAGTAATTTCTATTGTAAAATACTGGATAAAAGAGTAAAGACAATTTGGATCATGAGAGAAACATTCCTGTGAGGAACAGCACAGCACAAACTCGTGGTTTGCCTAGGGCAGTCCCAGCTCACATTGATTGGGTTGTCCATACAAAGCAAAGCACAGTCTTCTGTCTGCACACATCCTGGCAAAGAAATCAGGGCTTATAGTAGTCTGTACACATTTTGTTGCACTAGCAGAATTATTTAATCTTTAGTTATGTTCAACGGAAAAAGATTTCAAAGTCCTAGGCTCTGACTAATTAAATCATTTCTACTACAGATGCAACATGTCAAGTCTGTTAAGGTGTGTGAAATAGGACCTGGAATTCTGCTCTCATTTCATGACAATGAAAAGCGACATAAACAGACAGGAAAAAGAACTGGATCTGGGTGGGGATTTTTTGAAAGTATAGCACAAAAATAGTTTTAGACAGGTCTATGTAAGGCAGTCACCAAATTTGATCATTAAGCCTTCAGAAAGGTTGTTAGTCACAATGATGGGTATTTTTACTCTCAGTGTGCAATTTCTTAGCCTGTCCCTGTACAGTAACATGTGCCTGTAGTGCAATAGAGATGTAGCCAAACACTACGCAGGAACAGACACACTGGGCAATGGCAGCAGTCTGTCTTCAGAAGCATGGAGAACACAAGTTCAAGCTGCAAAATTCATTCAGAAAGCTGAAAAAAACAAGGAGGTTAACTGATGTTGAATTCAGTGTTGCTTGAGCTGGTTTAAAACCTAGGCTGTGTTTGCCCTGAAGTTTTGTAGCAGCGAAGACACAAAAAACCTGAGCCTCAGCTTTGATTGTGCATGCCAGTAATTGGCAAAAAATGGGCTGTCTATCCCTGATCAAGGGAGAGGCGCTGGGACAGGCACAGGGTATGACTGATGAGCTCTAGATATAGAAAAGCATCAGGAATTAGCCACCCAGGGAACATAACAGGCTAATCAGAAAGTCCAATGGAAATAGATATCTTTCAACAGACATAAAACAATCCCTTTCATGCAGTTGAGCTGAGAAATCTTTATCCCATGTAGGTAATGAAAAACACACATTCACTGTGATGGACTGCATATGGCTGGCAAGTCACTTTTCCTTGTAATTACCTTTTCTCCTCTTCATTCTTGTTTCTTTAACGTAGTCATCCAATCAAGTTTTATGAAGAAAATCTTGAGAACAGAGATCTCACTGTTTTCTAAAGAAAAGAAAAAACAAAAGGTTTCTTAGTGCTACATTCACCATACCATATACCCCGGTGATTACATCCACCACATACCAGCATTGGCTGATTTTAGCAGGAAAAAGGCAAGAGGCAAATATACTCTCTGTATCCTGGGAGATAGATAGGAGGATGTTGTGTTTTCAGGCTGAATTTGAAAAAAAGGCGGAAAGATTGAATGCTTTTGCTTCTCTTTACTGTTTAAAAGATTTAGAGGAAACGCATTTTTTCTGCAGGTTTTTTTTCCAATCATTTTGGGCCTGTGAGAGCTGCTTTTAAAATCCTGGTGAAGATTTCATATTCTAGATTGAATTTGAACATGTTATTGTGCATCCCAAAATACATCAACTTGTATATTACTTAACATTAAATAAAATGTGGCTCATTATATTCATAAAACTAGAAACTTTAAAAACTCTACATTCTTTTATATAAACTCATTTACTTGTCAATTATATCAATTTCAGTAAAGAATAACTATTTAATATACAGTCATAATAGTTTCTTTATGCAATCACAATTTCTAAATATAGTTAGGCAAGCAGTATTTGAAATAGATGTGATCTGTGATCTGCCTGGCCTTTGTTTTCAGTGACCTGAAAAAAAAAAGTCAGTTATTGAAGCAAATTATTAAAATGTTATTATTCAATTAGACAGAAAACTACCTCTCAGGCAAACGGTATCATATGAAGAGCAAGGTAAGATGGAATGAGAAAATATGTGTAAATACATATTAAGCTAATGGTACAAGTACAAATGAGCTTGCCTTGTCTTTCCTTAAAAACTGAATGTCAGTATCTGTAAACATAAATTTGGAGTACACGCTCAGTTCTGATGGCCAGAATGGCAGTGACAATCAGCTGCAGAAAGACAAAACTGCCAAAGTAGAGAGATTTCCAGTTTTTGAGAAAAATACCACCACAATCCTCCTACCTCACAGGCCCATCACCATTGCAACACCCTGGCAGGCCTCCTACCCTGAACAAGGGGCAATTGCTGGAAGCACTGCACCACATGGTTGTTCTCTTAATGGAGACCTAAGACAAGCATTTTCAGTGCCTTGAGCCCAAAGGCCTTCAGCAGGATGGCATGGTAATAGCTCTACAGGTGAACAGTGTCTCACAAGTGACTGGATACAGACCTGTTCTCAGACAACTGCTCACACTGCTGTAGGTCTGTGTCATTGGCTCTTCCATCAAACCCACGTACACTGAAGAGGCCGTAAAATCCATTCAGATCTAGGAGACTTGTCTTATCAACTCACAAGAAATGAAGTTCTGCGGGTCAAATCTTGATTCTAAATTGGATTCAAGTAGCTTTGAAACTATAAAATTATGAGAGAGCTCAGCATCATCATTATCATTAGAAGCCACCCCTGAAAATGCTTAAGAAACATTGCTGGCTGTTCCTTGGAGAGAAGTTAGAGAGATATTGCAATTACCAAGTATGTTATATCATTTAAGTATATATTTAACTTAATTGTGGTAAAACTTGATAGTATTCTGTTGATTTCATAATTACTAGAAAAACTGCAAAATAAAATATATGTCTTGGGGGACTGGGAATTTGATGTGGTTTATAATCAACAACATTGTTCACAATGACAGATCTGAGTATACAGAAATTATTTCACATTGCAGCACTGGTGCCAACGCTTGCTTTTCCACTCGCTTTTCATTACCATTGCAAAGTAGTTTTCCTAGACAGTGGTTATTTTAGTCGTGGCAGAAACTAATGAATTTTTCAGACTTGTGTCTGGGTTTTATTATACTCCTATACAATCTTTTATTATACTCCTACAAAATCTGGGGTTTATGTATTGTACTATCAAAAAGCGGGCTGAGTATGCCCTTTACTTCCCTTTGAATCTTTTTTACAACTTTAAAATTCAGAAATTTAAACTTCTCTTGACTTGAACCGCTCACCTTTGAGCCTGGCCTTACTTCTCCCTCTGGGTTACTGTGAAAATTATTTGTGCTACGGTGGCACCCCAAGCCTCTCTGCTTTGGCCCTGTTGTACTAAACAATGTAAAACAAGGCTGTAAACAGTCCCACTCTCAAGAGCCTGCAGTCTGGTTTGTTTACAGGACAGATTTCAACAAAGTAAAGGGATGGCTGAGCTAATTCATTTCAAGCTGACATTCCTATCTCTACTCTGTACTGGAGCGTAAGCACGACCTAAGTTCGGAAGACAAGGGAGATGGGAGTGGGTGCTAAATAACTCATAGAAAAAGGAAAACTCAGAATTCCTCCCTCCACATTGCTGACATGAACACAGTACTCACAGCAAGAGATCCAGCAGAGAAGACAAGATATTTTGTGTGAGCAATTGTCAGACTGAACATCATTTTGCCCTTTCTGAAAAATTGTCCTTTGAAGAGACATGAATGCCACCAGACTGATTCACAGCCTTGTTAGACGTCGGAGCTGCTGGAGAACCTCGCCATAAGGTGGAACATGTGGCTGCCCTGGTGCTCAGGGGAGGCAGCAGCACCGGGTGTATTGATTAAGTTTGTGCTGTTTTGTACAGAAATGTAAAGAGGTAAGAAAATGTGAGAAGGAAAGATAGTTTGTTTGCCTGATACAGCAAGGTACCAGCAGCCAACAGATTCTAAACCCTACTCGATATTACTTCTGCTGCTTTTTCTGACACTTAGTGAGTTCATTTTGCTCCAGGGATCGATTTTCCTATTGGAAAAAAGGCTGACAAAGGTCTTTCTTACCTCTGTCTTCCTGTTGTACCCTGTAGGGTCTATAAGTGGAAAGATATTGCAGATGTGAAATGTGTGATTGCTGTCGTGTACATAGGTGTCTCTCCTGTTACTGATGAGGTGGAGCTAGCTGTTCCCCTAGAAAGTGTATCATGAGTGCTGAGCAGGCAGATCCCAACACAGAAGCTGTCTGATATGAAGGTGTGGAGAGAGCAGAATTAAGTGAAATACTCTCTGTATGCTTTAAATTTGCTTTTTCTTCCTTGTAGAGGTGAGGTTTGACTGAGTACCATTTAATGCAAAGCAGAGGAAGGAAAGATGTTGTAGTGGTAGGAAGGTAGACACTACGGTGAAGAAGAACTTTAGGAAACTAAGAACAATTGAAAGAATAGAAAATTGAGACCTTCACACAAGTAAAACAATGCTTTTCTCCTGTTATCATCTGTGGTTATGACTTATTCCATGCTCCTCTCACAGCCTCACCAAGATCCTCGCTTGCTATTTTATTAACACTAAAATAGAAGCAGTGGAAAGACAATAATGCTGGCATTTGACGTTGTAAAGAGCAGATGCAGTAAAAGCATTTATTTAACTTGAGGGTAGATAACCCTCTCAACTGAGAACCACATAGTGACTATTGTGAGACATGGACTGTGTATCTCAGAATACTGGAGGAAAAGCCAACCATGGGAGCATTTCCCTGGTAAATGATGCTCACTACTGTACGTGGGTCTAGATCTGCTTCAGAGCACATTTAGCAAGCCAGCAGTGTCCCTGGATCACTCCATACAGGCAGGGATGTAGCTGGGGAGGGGAGAGGAGTAAGTCTCACCAGTTACTGCTTCAGTTTGAAAACTGCCAAATATCTAATAAACACGCACAAACCTCCTGGTCAGTTTGTGCAAGTTCTGGGTAGAAGAGTAAAAAATGAGCAAACACGTGGAGAAAGATATAAAGTAACACAAAGCAATCCCATAAGAAGCCAAACTTTTACTTATAGTGTTTATGGCAGTGATCTTCTACATATGAAATCGTCACACTAATTCATGTGAGAACAGTGTCTGCCTTACTGTAGGTTAAAGTAACACAAAAACTCAGACAGCATTGCAGACCACAGTTAATTTCAAGTTCTGTAAAATGATTGCCATCTACATATTTTAAGACCATACTTCAAGCAGCTTACTAGAAAATTATAACATGCTTTTTAATAGCATAACCTATAATTTATTTTTCATTAACTACTCAAGTTCAATTTTGATACTGTAAAATTAAATGCATTTTTTAAGCTTTTGCCTTCATCAATCTTTTTTTTTGTCCTGACACATGGCATATCTTATTCAATGGTATTGGTTGCTCTGTTTTTAAATAGTATTCTGTTTTCTGGAATACCAATATGATTCTATTTAGACATCTTTAAAAAATGTGGTGACAGTAATTTCAATCAAAAAATGAGAGGAAAAAAATACTTTCTTTACAATGAATAGCAGCAACTGAAACAAGCTAGAAATAAGGAAGGCAAAACCAGTATTGGAATACTTTGGTTTCATTCATACTGAAGTTTGTGATGTTATGGAAGAATTATGTGGGCCTTGTATATAAGTTAATACTGCAGTAGATCACCATTGCCATCTCCTGGTAAATAAACCATATAACTGTATTCTAGAGCTTTTTCTAAACAGTCATATATTGTAAAACTGTGGAGAGATTACACCATAAATAGGCAATAAAGGATTTAGAGTATTTATTGTGAGACTATCATTGCATTTTTATTCTTTGCTCACATAAGACCTTTATAAAGAACTGCATTACAGTTGATAAATAGCAGCATTTGTTCCAATGCACTCTTTATGCTGAAAAGAAATACTGCTAGTTATGACTCTGTAAATTAAGGTGAGTCGATGGGTTTTGTTGTGATTGAAACAAATGCTGGGGCTGCTTAAAGAAAACTCACCATAACCAAAACAAATACACCCTCCAAGAGAAGGCATTGGTTCCCACTGTGCTGTGATGGGGCTGTGCCACAGTACTTAGCCAAGACAATGTCAAACAGTGCCAACCATGCAAGGAACTGGCAGTAGGGATAACAGAAGTGACAACACCAAGCTGTCATTTCCCATTCTGGTATTTCTAATTCTTTTATTTTCTTATCACTTTCATTGTCTTTCCCACTGTCATTTCCCATTCCCTCTCTCACAGTTGCTCCTTTTTTGGCTTTGTGCAGCTACCCGAAACCTCCTGACAAACGTGGTCTGTCCTCTCCTGCATGAAGGGGGAAGGAGCAGGCTGATCCCAAAGCCAGCAGGAACAGCCTGCTCCCAGCAGAACTGTCTGTGTGTCACACCAAAGCCAGCAAACACTCACCTTCCCTGAACCCTCACAGCCACGTGGGGAAGGAGAATGAGATGTGTCTACAACTCATTACCCCTCGGAGCAGAGAGCAGCATTCAATGTGATGCTGAACCTTGATAAATCATCCTTTCAATCAAATCAGTAAACAGAGGGAAATGCTGTCTAACTGGCAATACATTTCAGGCAAGTTCAGCAAGGAGTGACAGATCAGTCAAAAGCCTGTGCCTGGCTCTGTTTGTGTATTGCTTTTGCAATGCTTCTTCCTGCATCAAGGAGAGAGTGTTCCCTCACTTGCAGCTGCATGTCTGCTGCCAGCATCACCAATTAACATGACAGGGAACAACCCCTGCAACAAAGGTTTGACTTTTCCCATGGAAGCAAACGATATGTTTGTAATACTCTGGAAGAAACTAGAGCTGAAGGTTTTCTGATAACACTGAGCTTTCTGAAGCTAGAGCTGCATCATGAAGAGCATCTACTTGAGAGCAGCCTTTGCATTGGTGACAATTCAGTTTGAATCTTCCAGCTCAGCAGCCACACAGCCAGGACTGTGGTGGACAGGGTCAGTCTCAAACACCGGAAAAGAGGAAGATAATTGTGGGCAACAGCATTTTAGAGCTGCCGTAGTGTCAGAAGGAGTAAAAACTAGCTGAAGCTCTGAAAGAGCTGTGAAAAGTTGCTGGCTGTGGATTGTTGGAAGGAAATGAGAGCTCTGGAATTAAAGTTAGAACAGTGTCTTGGGGGACTTTTGTTTCTCATCAACCTTGTTCCCTCACGAGGGGACACAGACTTGGGCTTGGACACACAAAGGCATTTAGAAACTAGAGTCTACGGAAGGTTACACTTAATAATCATAATAGCTTTTAGAGCCAAATGGGACTGGAAAACACAAGCTTAATTATTAGGCTATCCCAAGGGATCTGGAATCAACATACAATACTAATAGTATCGCCAGTCATTGTTATTAGATTATACCTAGAAACTTTTCCCTGAAGTAACACTGTAATTATGTATTTATTAATTCATTTTTATTTGCTTTAGCTTCTCTACTCTTTAAAAATATGCATACTTTTAATTGCAAAGAAATTCAAAACAAAGTCATCTCATTGAGGAAATGGGTAAAAACATCTGACCTCTAACAATAGAGGGGTAGAACTAGTACAATTAGCAGCTTTCTTTGGAATGTACAAGGAAAAAAAAATAAATGCCTGGATTAGGGAAAAGGAGAAGACAGATGAAAATTAGAAGCTGAGATACAATTCCCTTTCTATGGAGAGTGGCAGTCAGGCCTGCAAATGAAATGAAATCAAGGACCTCCTCATTCTAAGGGGTTGAGAAGAGTTTGTGCTTTCTCAAGGAAATCTGGCCTTAAAACAAGTTAGAACAAAAATGAGAAAGAAATGCAATTCCCATTGCCCTCTCCATGATTAAATACCAAATTTCCATAAGACACTTTCCTTTAGCAAGTACAGGGATACTACTCATATCAGTGGGCTGACAGTAACTGGAAGGAATTACTAAACCATATCAGGCTGTGAAAGGTAAGATCAGTTAAAGAAGCAATAGTCACATACACTGGGTTATGTAGCTTCAATGCAACAGGCATGTGGTCTTCCAAGGCTCAGAGCAAGATGCCATTCCATTTGGAAAGTCCATAAACTCATTCACTCCTTTCTAAGAAAAATTGTTTTACAGCATCAAACCAGGCAGTAATATCCTGGGCAGGGCTATGATGGGTTGGCAAACTTAAGACACTGAGTACCAAAAGCATGAAGGACAACAGTAGCAAAGGTTGCAGTTAATCGCTGCTGCTTCAAGCTCATGGCTGGTGCACTTGCTGATCCCTGCCAGTGACAGCACCTGCACTGATGAATAATTGTCTGGCAGATCCACATGCTGGAACCAATATGAGGGGATCAACTCGAGGCAGACTCAAGTTGTTATCATTTCTACTTCTTCCAGTGCTAAATTTCCTGTCAAGGTAGAAATAAACTTTGACTATACTCTTATATTTACATTGGCTATTTCCTTGCGGGAAACAGGTCGACTTGGCATGCTGGAGCCATTAACCACAGACTCACTGTCACCAGTTCCTACCAAATCATCCAGCTATAAAAGGGAAAACACAGAGATTCTCAGAGGCAGTAATTTTGCAGTGGCATGTGAAGAAATGTGGATAGCCTGAAATCTTTAGGGAGTAAACGTACATACACACATACACACTTATATATATGACAGGGAGAGAGCACCTCAGCCTACACTAGTAACCATGTTCTATTTCCCAGGCTATCCATGCATCAAAAAAGGAGAGAAACCCTCTGATCTTTTTTTAATGGTTTTAAGCTCTAAAAATCAGGAGGTGGAAAAAAACTGTAGGCAAGTTCTTTGCACAATATAAGTGAGAGCTGCAAGACTGCCCTCCCCCTTTCTCTTGAGACTGAATTTTCAGTATTTGTGCTTAAAATATATTCCTTAAAGAAAAGGAGGAGGCAATAAGAGGGGACAGGAATAAAACAATATTTCAAAGACTTAATGAAACACAGATCATTGTTGACTGTCTATCTTATCCTCCTATGTCACATTTTTGGGGAGGGAGAATTTACTATTACCACTGCATATTTTCCTTAGCATGCATAGGTAGGAAGACAAAGATTCAAGCCTTTACATTCCAAAAGAAAGACTTTTTTTTAGGACAGATAACTCAGAAACACAGAAAAATGTGTCTTCATAGAATTGAGTGCACTATCTAACAAGACCTATATAGCAGGATTATACTCTATGGCTTACAAGAGTATTGATCTGTGTGTACTCCTCAGTGGTGTTACATTCATTTTAACATTGATCTCTCTTTCATTACACCACTGCATCATGCACTCTCAGTGTCATCTCAGTGCCCCTCTAAAATCTGAGTGCCTTCTCTTTCTGTCAAGATGTACAGACGCACTGTGCAGCTTCCAATTCAAAACACCAATTTCAATGTCTACTTATTCACAGACAGACTCCCCCTTTTAAAATAATGCTAAGGACCTACCATGCCTTAACCCTCCAAAGCAAGTTAAATACAGAGTGAAGAAGACATTGGAAAGTGGTTTTTCTTCAAAGCTTTTTTTTACTCTGTGCACTGTTTGTGTTACCTTTCAAAGAAGCTTGAAAATACCATTTCTTTTCCTCACGGCTTCTTTCTATTACATTTGGAAAACATTGATTTTGCTTCCCCCTATGATTCTTATGCAGCACAAGTAAACATGGCTCTGTTTAATATATGTCCAAGTCTGTGCAATGCCATCAAATTCGCTGTAGCTCTGGGAGAAAAACCAGTCCCTTTGCTGGCTTCTAGCATTGCCACAATACAATGCAAAATACAAAATTCTTGCATCTCCAGAGAGGTTACTGGTTTGGTTAATTTTCTTATGCAGGTTTTATTTTTCAAAGTATGTGACTGGGCACCAGGAACTCATAAATTCTGATGTCAGCTTTAATAACACGCAGTTGCAATGCAATTACAGAGAGACAAGGAAACATGGATCAAAAGCTCATGGCACAAAACATCGTGCAAATACACGAGCAAAAGATCTTTTTACCTAATGGATTAACAAAGTGATACACATGATCTTGAGCTTATCACTTAAACCTCTGCTCCAAGTTGTGCTTACGGCACTCCTGGTCTTAGTTAGAGGTGATTCTGTTGTCTTCAGGCTGGTAAATATGAGGACAAAAACGTTAGAAAACCTACTACAGCTCCCTGCAAGGATTATCTCCTTCCCTGCTGAGTGTGACTTCAAGATTATGTGCTGTTTTGCCAGTTCCCACCAAATTCTGTAATTCTGGGCAAAAATATTTTATCTTGCAGCCATCTAATTGTGCCAGCCCAGGGAGCCAGTGCAGGGCATCTCAATATTTGTACCTTGGTTATTCTACAATAATCACCTTGACTTCACTGTGTATTTCTGTCTCCTATTTTTCACATCTTTGGAACTGGTATAATATTTAGCTGTCTGAGTGGAGAAAAACACTTTGTCCTTCTCTTGCATGTATATTATAACAGATGAGAAGAAACTGGGAAAAGCACCTATTATTTTAATTTTCATGATTTCCAAGTTTTTCTCTATAAATTCCGCTTTTCTGCCTTCACACAGCTCTTGCTTTTTCTTATCAGTATTTCATTGTCAACTTACGTTCTTTTACCCTTTTTCCTACTTTAAAACAGTAATGTCATATTTTATTGCTGCAAGTCAGAGCCTTAGCACTTAAGCTACTGCACCATGGACCCCAATCCAGTGTTTAAAGATGGGAATCTTTCCAAGAACATCCTTAGGCACTGGCACTGGATCAGACACTATGTGCAAGGACAGAGTTCTCATATCTGTAGGTTAACTTCTGAAAGAAAAGGCTCTATCCAGCGGGATAGTTACTTACCAAGGTAATATTTTATGCATTGAGCTCCAGAGTGCTGCAAGATGACTTTAAGTATCGCAGCAGACAGAGTAATTCCATATAATGAGTTAGTTCTTTAAACTGTTACCTCACTTAACATTGAACCAATTAGTCAGGACAAGAACAAAATTTTAAAAAGGTACTGCTTTATGCACTGCTGTACCACAATGCATTAATGCCCACAGCTCAAATTCCTTTTCTTACAAAGATTAGATCTCAAAAACCCAGAGTGCTTTACTTGCTTCCACTGCCCTTTTCTAATTGCTCACAATAGGAGCTGACTGGCAAGCAGTCAGGGAGACATTGTTTTCACAGAAATTGGATATAAAAGATTCAGTAGCTGTGCAAATGCATAATTTTTAGAAAGGGGTCCATCTTTTAAAATTATGGAGATGTAACACTGTTCTTAAATTATAATATCAAAAAAAAAAAACCTGTTTCAGCTTCACCAATCACTACTGTGGGCATGGTATGGCCAGAGGAAACATGATCCTGAGCAAAAGAAAACAGCCTCATTCCAAAACTACTACTTGTTAATACACGTTTAAAGGATTAATTCACTATTTTCTTATTTATTTTGAAAATACTTGAAAAAATATCCTGTGTAGGGATTGAGACTTGTTCTGGCTAGTGCTCAGCATTCAGATACTGGAGCTGTGAATGTCAACCTTATGCCAATCAACTTGCTCATCTCTCCTAGATAGGACAGCATCCTTTTCTCTATGTTGTGTCATAAAGACGGTGTAAGTGGGGAAGAGGAGGAGAAAGGGGATGTCATTTCACAAATTATTCAGTTACAGTCATTATTCTCTTCCCACTTATTTCACTGAATATCTCACAATCAAGAAAGGTGCAATTATCTAAAGTGAAGAAATTGCAATATTAATAGAAATACTATTTTACCACAGAGATTAAACATGGAATTTCAAGGGCTTATTCGTCAATGTGTTCCTTACATGTTACAGATAATCTCTGAAAATCAGTAGAGTTATACTACTGGGAAAGACAGTGATTAATGAGATCCTGCCTCTGAGGGACATATTTCAGGTGAAAAGAAACAAAAGTAGAATAGACAAGTGGTAAGGGCCAATGAGACAAACTCTTAATTGTAACCATCATGAACCAATTCACAGAGGAGTTACAGGACTAAGTGAGATGCAGAAAAATGTTCTGGAATTTTATACCCTTTTGTTTTGGAGAAAGAAAATGGCCAGGATACGTGGTTGCCATAGTAATGTAAACTGTTATTTAAAATAGACTTCTAATGCTGGAAGAAATTGCATAGCCAAGGCTCTAAACAGCAGCTTATTGTGCAAACAGGTCCTTCCATTCCCACTGCCCTTTGAAATTTTTGCTGAAGAAATTTAACCACCCCTCTTCCCTCAGCCTACAGCTTGTTTATGTCTCAACTTTTCTACACACCTTTCAATTGCCAGTGTTTCTTCATTTTCCTTTTACTACCTCTTTTCATCCAGCTTAATCCATGGGTATTTTATTTCCCTTGACTCCACTATTCTCTTCCTGTTTCATTAGGCAAACTTTACCTTTACTTTCACAGCGCTAGCACTGTGACACCACAATGACTTTCAAAAACTAATTCATTAGCAGTTCTCATTATAATAATTTTCAGTCAAGAATGACTAATTGTAGAGGATTGTCTTGATGGACACAGCAATCCGCTGCACATCCTAAATCTGTGGCTGGTGCAATGAAATCCCAACCCTGTGTTTGGATATGTGACACTGCACTAAAACAGATATTCAAATAACATTAATTTACTAACTTCCACTCCAGCAGTCAGTCAGATAAGCTCCTGACAGAAGGTAGGCACATGCAGGTGAAAGGATGAGGGAAATGGGAAACGTAAAGGCAGGATGAACTGTAAAGTGAAGCTTTCAGCACTTTCAAAGTGCCCTCCCTCAAAGGCACCATTGCTGGTGGATGCTCTGCCCTCCACACTGTCCCAGGCTGTTGAACTTCAGCCACAAACAACTACTGTAAGCCCAAAAATTTTAGTTGGAAGTATTTCAAACTGTAGGAGTTTATACTAAGTCCATTAGGTCTGACGTGGTTCTTCAACAGATGGAAACTGAGACATACTCAGACTACCCAAACAGGCAAACAGCACTGCAGAGAAATGTGGAGTAATCTGGAGGCTGCAGGCACTAGAGCAAAGGTGAAGATTATTCCCTTTTCCAATCAAACAGGACTCTACTCTTCCCCTACTTGGTTAGTTATATGAGTGTAAACAAACTACTGGAATTTCCTAGTTATAAAATAATTACAGAGAGCAAGCATTTAATCCCATGATAACTGTATCCCTTTCTTTCATGCCTCTCCTCTTGCTCTTGGAATGGTGGAGCATAGCTCAAAATTCAGCTATGTGCTGAGGCAGCCCATCAGGGAGTCTGCACATCACACACCCCCACATGGTGTGGTCAGAGCATCAGGTGCTGAGATCCCTTACCTCCAGTGCTTCAGGAAGCAGAGCTGCTTTGGAGCAGGGATTAAAACCAAAGCAAGAACATCATTACAGCAGTGCCCACTGCTCCTGCTATTTTTAATGTGGTGCTGGCATTTTCATTATAAGCTCATATTTCCAGGTTTTATAATTCAATCATAAAAAAAATTGCTGAGGGCTAAATATTGGCAGGCAGCTCTGCCTACCAAAGAAATGAAGAATTTCCATAGTGCAGAGAGAGAGAGGGAGTCTCAGACTCTGCTTATTCCAGTGGGAAAGTGGTTCCAACATGAGCAGGGTTGTACCAACATGGAGCATCTGCCAGAAACTTTGCATGATATGCCAGAAGGCCCCATAGCCACACATTAAAGCCACAGCCACAGAATGTGGCACTTCAGTGGAGTCCATAAGATTAAATCGAAATGCCAGATTTCTACCCAAATTTCAGATATAGGACTTGCTTTGTGTCTTAGATCTATTTTGAACCACAAAAACAACTTTATAACCCAGCATAAACCCCAGCTGATTGATGCTGCTGTATGGGCAGACATGAATATCCAGCTCTGACATCCTGGTGCTGTTTAACAGCCCTGGTAGGAATCAGAGTCCAAAGCAGCAACCAGGTAAACCAACAAGGGCTCTGCCTCCAAGCTTTCCTGTGTCAACTCTCTGCAATGCTGCCTACCCTCACACAGTGCAGCTCTGGGGTCTGGGGTGCTGCACATGAGCTGAGAGGTGAAAAATGAGAAGCATTACTGAAGGTCTATATGCTCTCATATGAATGTATTGAGCTTTATTAAAAAGTTAGAGACAGATGGAATGGCCTCTACTTTTTTCTTTTTTTTCCCCACAGGATAGTACCTGTAAAATCAGTTTGAAAATGTAAGTGTACATATATGGTAAACATATATAAATACATATGTGACCACTGTGGCCTTCCTGTGGCATGAACACTGCATTGAAATAAAGATTGTAAAATGGAAATAATGTCTGGGATAATTAGCAGAGAGACAAAACTAAAGAATATCACCATCTCACACCCATTCCTTCTCTTCTCTCACGGTTCAGTGACCTCACCTGCACAAATGGTTCTCATAAAGTTAACATTTTTAAGACAGAACTATTTTAGATCCACAATTTCATATTCTGTTTTTAAATGTAAAATTAGAATTTATTGATAAAACAACAAGTATTTACTGAGAAGAATATTATTTTGTTAAGAAATGCAGACTGTAATTTCATTCCAGACTCTGCTTCTTTAAAGATCTAAGCGGTGTATACATGTCTTTGTTGTGTGATGCAATGGTTACCATGGAAATTTTTTTTTTTTAAGTTTACTGAAGACGGTACAGTCAAAAACATAAATAGTCTGAGCCCCTGGCAGGGTAAATTATACAATGGCATTCTAGAAAAAATTTACATGGCTTTTCTTTTTTTTCTGAAAGGTGATATTAGAAAGTAATAATTCTTTGTGAAGAAAAATGCCTCACTTTTCTTAAGACTGCAAGTATATTCAATTATAATTTTTAACTGTACTTGAGCTGGCATGATATTAAATTCTGTAGCCTTTCACGTGCCCATAACCTATGGTTCCTCAAAGACAGTGAGCCAAGCTGGTGGGTGTGTGACAGTTTCCTGCAGTGCTGCCTGGTTAAAAGGCTTTTAGGTTTTGCAGGAACACCACCAGAGAGATTTATACCATGATGTTTCTTAACAGCTTAGCTAATAAAAACAGAAATATATCCTGGAATAACTAATTGAGCTGCAGACTTCTGGAGAACTCATATATATATATGCTAGCCTGGAAGCCAGAAAATTCATTTGTATCTTGATTAAAAAAGAAAGGCAATATTTTTAAAGCTAAAATTCTTGTTTGCCAGAGTTGTTTGATAGCAGAAGTGTTGGACAGGACCTGACCAAAACTACAGGTAATGTAATATCCTTTCTCCAGCAATGGGCAAAACATGCTATCAGGAAAAATCCAAAGAGTGGGACAGACTGATGAAATACATCACCTGTGTGCTCCTCTATCCTCCAGTCCTTTGCAGTTCACAGACATCCTGGGCCACACACAGTCTCAGCAATCTCAGTAGATTACTTTCCATGAGTTTGTCCTTGAAGTCCAGTGACCTTTCGGTTTCCACAGTAGCCTGGGGAAAAAAGTCAAAGTTACCAGGCTGAGTTGTAACAACAGAAGTCATCACCATACTGTAATAAAGGTAATGCTGCTTTGACATAAGGCTAAATGTCTAATTTTACTAGTGATTCTGTGCACAGAAGTAATGTGTGATATATGGTTAAAGGTAGTTTTAAGACGCTTGAGCAAGATGAACAGAG
The DNA here is from genome assembly GCF_001604755.1 of Lepidothrix coronata. Lineage (NCBI taxonomy): Eukaryota > Metazoa > Chordata > Aves > Passeriformes > Pipridae > Lepidothrix > Lepidothrix coronata. Next base: position 80,840 of record NW_016690322.1, on the reverse strand, counting down.
GGTCTCAGTGAAAGGGCATTTTTACTCCTGTGGTATTTAGAGCTATTGCATCCTGCCAGCTCACTTCTTGAAGAAACCAGAAAGACAGCTATCAACAAAGCTAATAAGCTGAAACTGCTCTTTCTCTAGTGCTCCTGCTTTGTCATGAACAGATTACTACTTTGAATTTTGCAGTTAAATAGTATCATCTCATGTCCTGGTTTGCCTTCTACTGGGCAAACATATGGTTTCCCCACAATGATTTTAAACTCATTAGTTTAAACCTGGTAAAGCAACAAATGTTTAACTAGCCAACAAAAGTCACATTCCTGGAGGAATTTCTAATAATTACATCACACCAAGTCCTTCACATATGTTTTCACCTGGTACAAATTAGTGCAGCTCTGTCGATAAAAGGAAATGATGCCATTTAGGACCACTTGAAAATCTGACACCTTCCAAATTCACAACATGGTATGTTTAGTAAATAATTTGAAAGTAAGAGATCTTTTAATATTAAATAGCTGAATTTCTATGCAAACCATGTGAAATACTGAGAAACAGTAATTTTTTTTGTCTTCATAAAGTCTTTCTCCCTGATGGGTATGAAAGAGATTTTTTTGAGGAAATGGACCAGCAAAGGAAAAGTTACTATCCCCTATTTTATAAGTAGAATAACACATTCTTCAACTGTCCTTAGTAATTTATAAACAGCTATGATCCTAGGTTGTTCTGGTCATTCAAATCTATGACCAGAATAAAATTACTCTCAAAGGAGAGAAAAAAATGCCTCTTCCCTGAAGCTTCATAACGAGTGATAAGCATTCACTGGACCATAATTATGTCTTTCTATTTTTCCTATGCTGTTTCAGGTTTTATTTTTTTTTAATATCATCGCTTTAATTAAGCTTTAATCTTCACAGTACTAAACTAAATTAAAAGGATCTTTACAGTGTTGCTTTGGTAACTAACAGAAGGGGTAAAATTACCTTATCTGTTTGTTCACCATGTTGTGGCTGTAAACATCCCAGTTATGGTCTTTAATTTGCTCATTTTCAGTAGGAAGAAAAAAAAAAAAAGGCATGTGACACTGAAAACAGTTATCACTGTTGGAACAGTCCTCTAGCAGGATCTCACTGTGCTTGTCGTGGACAAACATGTAGTTGGGAGCTCTTTGCTCCAAGAGATTAAATACAAGCTAATTAGGCAAGACACAAAGCAGGCAGAGACAAGGGAACGCAGCAGTATCCATCACAGGAATTCCCACCTTCTGGCCTTCTGTCTAGTCCCCTCTATTTCCTTCAGCAATCTACAACACATTAAAAGTTAAATATAAACTTCATATGATTTTCCTGCGGCTTCTTGCAGATAATTAACGACAGATCTTCAGAACGTACCTGCAATGTACCCACCATGTCATTGTCTCATTTTATGTCTATGGAAAGTACCAAACAACAAATTGAGTTGTCCAAGACTATCAGCTAAACACAATGCTACATTATAGCACTCTAACAGAAACATGCTGAAGACATGAAAGCACACTTGACCTTGAAAAGCCTGTATAACTTGAACTGTGAGCTGCAAAATAGGTAAGAGGAAGAAGAAAATTGTCAGATCTTTCTTTTAAAGCCAATGCACCCCTGCAAATGGCAGAGCTGATGTGTGTTTCAGCATCATCCAAAGACACAGCCAGACCTTTCCCACTGTACAGATGAGTTTTCCCAAACATAGGAAATGAACCGGCACTGATGTAAAACTTTTTTAGGTAAAATTCATTTCTCTATCACTCTTTTGCTATGAATTGTACTTCTTGAACTAGAAAGTTTTTTAGGGAGATTGGATTATACTACAAAGCATTATAGGTGAGTCACTGGCACATGTTGCCCAGGGAAGCTGTGGCTGCTCCATCCCTGGAAGTGTTCAAGTCCAGGTTGGATGAGGCTTAGAGCAACCTGGGCTAGTGGAAGGTGTCCCTGCCCCTGGCAGGGGTTTAGAACTAAGTGATGTGTAAGATCCCTTCCAACACAAACCACTATAATTCTATGAAAATGAAAAACCCTTGTGCCTACACAGCTGATTCCCAGCAGTTTCTGCTGCTGGCCCCTGGCTCTGAGGCATTTCATTGTCTTCCTTCTTGGAGAGGCAAACTCTGCATAAAGAACACAACCTTGAGCACAGTCAAAGGCACACATTGCACAGAGATTCAGCAAAATCTCATAGACAGATTGACTTTGGAGTCATTTTGCCATTCAGTTTGACTGCCCATGTGTATTTTTCCAGTGTTCTCAGTAAAGCACTTACAGCCTCCAGTCCATCATCATTGTAGCACCTGAGGTCAAGTGTTGAAAGTTCCTTTTTTTTTTTTTTTAAAAAAAAGAGATTAATTTAGCAAAAAGTATTTAAAATGTGCTGCACTCCACAACAAAGCTATCCTAGAGCTCTGACTGCAACCTGAATTTTCAACTTATTTTCAATTTACAGCTAAATAAACACAAAACATCAAAGCCAATAAAACTAAGGCAGATAATAAAGTGCTGTCAAGCTGTGATAAAGTCAGTCTTCACCAAAGATCTATCTTCTCCCACTGAGAGATCCTAAATTTAAGACTGAACTAAGAATGACAGAACAGGCAGCACTGAAAATCAAAAGTTTTCACTTGGTAAGATTTCTCTGTTTTCTGATTTTGATGGACAACAAAATGGTTGAAAGTTAAAACTCACTTAAAAACATGAGGAAAATGACAAAAAATAGAAGATACAAAATAAAAAAACTAAGAACTGTCAATCACTGAATATATAAGGGGGGAAAAAAAAGCCATTTTATTTTGCATCACCTTTTTTATGTCCTGGAAGAACCTTTTTGCTCAAGTGATATCTTTAGTGTTTCTTCAGTAATCCACAGAAAAACAGATTCTTAAAGTAAGCTTAAATGTAGGCCTCATGACATAGCAATTGTATATGACTAATTACAAAAAAGAAGTTCTACCATTCAATATTCACTGAGAGAACTTTTCCCCAGAGTATTTACCCAACATATCCTCCTTAGAATCACGTAAAGAGATGAGCTGTATTGATCTCACTAAGAACAGCCTGAACCTTTTTCTTATATAACAGCTTTTTTTCCCCCAGGAATGTTTGAATGTAAGGAATATTAGAAGTAGAACTTAAGCAAAATAAAATTGCTCTGTTCAACACACAAAATATTTCAAAAAACTACCTGTCTCTGCAGTCATGCCATGGGCTGTTTGCTGATTGCTAGGTGTTGCCGTCATTTTCATCACACAGGAAAAAGAAATACCCCCAAAAGTATCCTGTGAGCACTCCAACCATGATCTCAATGCATCAGGGTAAAGCAGCTGCCAGAAATCAGTCAGATCACTGGTGAGAGTGCAGCAAGCTCCTTGTGAATGCTCAGCAAATATAATTATTTAGAAACTAAGGTTGCTTCCATGTCTCCTTGTTATTGCTTCCATTGTGTAAAGAGAAAATGAAACCCTCCCTGAGCAGGAGCCCAGGCTACAGACTGAGGGCAATACGTTAACCTACAAGTAGCGTGCTTTTCATTGGGAATCTTGTAGGATTCAGTATAACCCATGAACTGTAGAAGCAACTGTGGCCACAGCTGGGTTCCACCTGTTCACCCTCTCTGACAGATGTTCAGGGCTCTTGAACCCCTCAGTTAAATACCAGCTGTACCTCAGTGAGGGAATAGACCACATTTATTTGCAGGTTGCAGGAATTGCCTGACCTGCCAGCCTGCTTGTAGAACTTATCTACCTCAGAGCACCACCCTCGACATCCAGACCACTTCCCCAAAGCCTTCCCGTCACTGCAAATGCACATCTACTGGTCTCCAGCAGAGATTTCCTTCATGGAGCCTGTCTCTCCCTGGCTCAGGAGCAGAGAAACACATTTGTTCATGCCAGCCATACCCTGCTGTGCACTTACTGTGTAGCAGAGCTAAATTATGGACTCTCTGCTCATTAGGAGTTATTCCCCCTACACGCTGCAGTCTCATCATCAGATTCATGCAATGAATTGGATCAGGAATCAAATCTAGCTGAAAAATGACCAGAAGGTGAAGTCCTCAGCATACTGATTTTAAGCAGAATCCTCTCCCCACCCTATTCACCATCTGAACAGAAGGGACAGCATGGGCTGAGAGCAGCTGAAAAGCCAAAGGCACAGCAGCTAAATGTTTAAGCTCTGCCTCAGCTAAAGTAGCTCCCCAAATATTTTTTCTGTGGCACACTCCCAATAATTAGAGTTGCATAGGTCTTGTATGCTCTTCTATAATATACACTAGTATTCTGGAGAATTTATTTGGGAATTAAAAATAGAAATGTGTAGAAAAAAATCAGGTTTCCTATTAATATTTGACAGCTAGTCTGTACAGAGTAAGGTTTTCTTTTTAATGAATGTCACTTTTTTTTATATATTACCCTTAAAACTTGCAAATCAGTATGTATCCAATACAATGAGCACTGTTTCTTACTTTATCCTCAATGTTAATCTGATATATCTGATTATGTCTTTTTCAATAATAGAAGAAAATTACTTTGTCAATTATATTGCTTTTCCTATTCTGAAATGTTAGAAACTAAAAGGCAAATTCAGGAGAATTCCATTCCAAAAATACAGTGTATACTGTCTTTTAAGAAATACTCCTAGACCATGACCATTAAAAACATTCTCTAAAAGAAACTGGATAGTAAACTGGACCATTTCTGGCTGTTTGAAATGTCTCCCGCTTTTGCTGCATGTTCCTAATCACATAATTTGTGCCTCTCTGAGCTTAGTTCCCATTTTCTTTTCCTATGATTTTCTTTGTAACATATATTAGTTTATTTTTAGCCTTAGTGAAGAAGTTTCTCAGCATCACATTTTCATAATCTCTCTCCTTACAGCTGCTGTATTGCTGGGGAGGTCCTGTTAAAAACTCATCCGTAACAGTTCAGTCTCCTCAGTCTCAGACAATTGCTCCATGGATGTAATACTTTGCTTAGAAAATTATAATGTGAATTTCTCGAGAAATAGATTTCTTCCTTGAAGTAATTATCAGAAATTTAAGATGGTCTATGAGATCTCTCTTATACTTAAAGAAGTTCCAGGCGGAATCACAGATTATTTTGTTGTTGCTGCAGCTATTGTTTGTGCAGTAAAGATGGAACCATCTGTTACTCTGAAAATGTGCCAAATCAGTTGAAAATATTTCATTCAGGTAGTCAGTGAACCACAAGAGCTGATAGTTTAGGAATTCTGGAAGGTTTCAAAAGGGAACACTAAATGCACTTTGCCCAGTTGGGATTAGATTTTATTTAAAGTGGACTCTGAGTAGTTCAGGAAAGAAATAGCTGGACATGAGAGAGATCTTCTCTTTCTGTCTACCTGATTCCCATATAAACTTACTTTAATAAGAGTCAACAGGAACACATCATGTGAACATGACTAGCTCACACTATCCAAAGGATAACTATAAATGATGGCAACGACTTTGGTGTAAACCTGCATATCGGAAATATACAGAATGGCCAAGCCATGTCTGTCTTATAGTTGGTTTATGTCCCTAAGTTATGCTCTTTTGGCACAGATCTGCCCTGATGGCTGTGTCTGGTATGAGTATCCATAGCAAATATCTCACTGCTGGGAACACTGGAGCACAGCAAGTGTAGGGCACCACACACAGCATGAGAAAAGAAGGGGAAGGAAGGGCTTGTAGTAGAGATGTGACTTGAGCACTAATGTCTGTCTAGAACCAATCTGTAATTCTAGATGAGATGACAATTTGCTTGACAATTCTCTGATAAACAGAGCAGCAGCAAATGAACTTAAAAGTTTCCAAGGATCACCTGAGCCCTTAACCATCTCTATTTGCAATGATTTTCTGATTAAATGATTGGCAAATTAATATTAGCTGGTGTCTTGAGAGATAATAATTTCTGAAGCATTTTCTATTATGAATATTATAATGATGAAGAAAAGTCTGCATGAATTTATAACTCAGTGGGTTAATTAAACATTACCTCTGGGCATCTGGACATTGAAGAATGTGTCTCTATTCTGAAAGGAACACTTAATCCTCCTCAGCCTGATGGATTTCCTGTGTTATTTACCAATAAAGTTTCGTTTATTTATTGCAAGAATTATTTATTATAAGGATTGTGAAAAAAGCAGTGGCTTAATAAGGTTTATTTTTCTCACTTTTCAAACTGATTGGGATGGTAAATTTAAAATAATGAAAACCTATGTTGTAGCATTCTTTTTTTTCTGTAAAAGATTGGAAACAACTGAATAAAAACATGACTGATATTAAGCACTGTCTAAAGAAATATTGAAAAAAGAAATAACGTATTAAACCACTGTGTGACACCTCCTGAAGCTGTGACAACTGAACACTCACTACAATGTTGTTAAACAGCTATTCTATCAATACTGCTAGCATTACAATGGAGTACCTTAATTGGATAAAGTTTCTTTCATCCTTTATTTATTATGATTTTCAGCCACAATAATAATAATTTAAAAAAAAAATTTGTGGCTCTAATAAAGTACTGCAATTGCCATATTTCTTTCATATATTAGTAATTTGTTAGTTAATATGCATTTTCATTTTCTATTTTTTGCTCTTGATAGATGTGACAAACACAAAAAACAGAGAACAAATCAAAATATTTACAACATATCATAATTTCCTTTGCAGCTTAGTGTCCTAATTATATAACAATCAAGTTTATTAATCAGTTTGGCATATTTGCAGGTTATGTGGATGTGTGGCTGACATAAATGACCAGCTTTTCAAGAGTTTTGATCAGTCACGGTGTTGACCTCCTGTACTCCTTAAGAATATTTAACATATTTTTTCTATACAGCAAAGTAAATTTGAGGGTTCCTTTGTCTCATGAGTTTTTAGAGACAAATGACTTTTTGTCCTGGATAGAGAACAACTTAGTTTGCATCAAACCAGGAAATTCTCACTTCAGGCACTGATTCAGCAGATACTGAAGCCTCTCACCACTCAAGAACAGTTATCCTCTCTGCACTTTAAACTACTCCTTTTTAATTTAAAAAATAAAAACCCAGAGCTAGATGTATTTTTACTTTATCTTGTTATCTTTAAATAAGACATTTGGATTTGTATTGTGTGAAAAAATCATCTCAGATATAGATTAGCAGGAAGAAGGCATCAGAAAGGCAAGATGGATTGAACTGATCTCACTGTGCCCTGAGGAGGCACTGCCAAGTGCCTCGTGCTCTCCATGAAGAGCTGCTTTAGCAATGCTTGCCTGGGGATTTGGCAGTGCTTTCCTGGGGCTTTTCTCTTTCAGGTGTGGGACCAGCATGTCTTGCACTCTCCCTCATTCAGTTGGCCTGTCTGTGCTGAATACCCACCTCTTTTCATTATACTACTGCTCTTCCTATGCCAGGAGACCTCCTATTCGTCCAAGATACCCATTACCCAACATAAGATGGAAAAGGAAAAAAAAGACACGTGCTGTTTATCACACTAAATCTCGAAACAAGTCAAGATGTCCAGGTGCTGATAGCAAGGATGCTGCATGCAGTAGTAAGTATCCTGCAGCTGTAAAATAAAGCAAGCTAAAAGTTTGGTACAGGTCACAATTCAGAATGCCCTGAGATTTGCTATTCACCAATGTGGTATTGGGCACTATTTTAGGACTGGTGGCTTTAGGAAGTGCTAGTTGGTTGGCAGCAAATTTTTGTAACTTTTCAAGATTCTCGTGACAGGGAGATACCTACAAAAAATACACCATTTTTTGCTTGACATCAAAAGAATAAATAAAAGATGAGCAATATATATTTTAGGTATAAAGAGAACCTATTCACAAATACGGAATCTGTTTCTGGCCTGCAGTAAGGGGAAGAATGGGTGAGCATCACCATCTCTGAGATAATGATCCCTGGATAACCCTATGGAAAAGACATACTTGGAGGTGTTTGTATAGCTAACCCTTATTGAACATTATTCAAATAACTGCTTTGATTCCATGGGGCTTATTTGTAAACAGTCTGAGCCTTCTGCAGGGTAACTATGACTGAGGGGAGTGGTGCTTTAACCTAAACTTCTGAAAGTCATTATGAGCCTCTTAATAGCAGACAGATTCCGTTCTGACCCACATCAAATTCCAGTTAAATAAGGTCGTCAGTATGATGATTTTCCAGCTGGATGTAGCATACAATTCACCAGCATCAGATAGTTAACAGGCATTTAATTTCTATTCAGTTGCCTAGTACAGTAAATGCTTTAGTCAGGCAGGTTTCTTTAGTAAAAAACGGGGATCCCTTCTAAGCTCTAGTAGTATTTATCCTGCATTCCACCACTCTGGAAGTGAGCACTGACTGCCTACATTGGTATATATATGAATTGGACATCTCTATTCATACTAATACAATGAAGATGTACACATGCACAAATCAAAGTAGCTTTTTAACTGAATGGATAATTATGCCACAGGGAAGGAGTTAAGTTCATTTTGTAATTTGTGACAGTTGCACTTACACAAAAGTCACTCAGTTCTGGAGTAACAGTGAGACCAACCATCACCAACAAAATAATTCTGTTTGTAGAGTGCAAGCAAACACTTAAAGCAGAAATTTAATCAGCCTTTCTTGGTAGACAGATTCTCTTCATATGCCCTGAGAGGTCTTAAAACAAGGTCATTGAAAATCCATGTCCTTGGAGAAGAGGTTCACAGAAAAAGCTTCAGAGCCAACAAGAATGTCTACTGACGAGGTGCAGCCAGACTCAGTCAGATATTCTGCAGCAATACACGAAGCAGAACCGTGGTACAGACCCCACGTGGATTTAAGAGGATGTTGCACAGCCACGTGCTACACAAATGTTCAAAAAAGACATCCATCCGCCCCCAGCACAGAAGGGAGTGAGTTAGTGGAGCAGCTTCTCCCACGTATGCACGAAGGCAAGTAGACACGTACAGAGGGAACAGTGTTGTACTTTCCAAAGAACAGAGGTTGATTAAGCCTTGTTGGAAATGCGGATAAAACAGGAGAAAATAATCTTATGTGCTTTAATTTCTCACTATTTTCTCTTTTTGCCAGAAGCTGGATCAGTGTAATAGCAAGTTTTGCTTTTCTGCTTCTAGAGCAAACTGCTGACTGCCCAAACAGAGGTTTTTAGTCGTTAAGAAGTTCTTGTCCTGCGTTCTAGAACACTTTTAAAAGCCTTTCTTTTGCTACCGGTTACTTGTTTTGAGCTGACCTCTATAGATTTCATAGTTGCAATTTAAAAAATATTATTTAATTAACGTCCTTCGTTTGTATGCACTGTAACTCCCATTTGTATGCATACAATTCACTCAGTCTGTGGTCTATAGCTGGCAAATAACACCACTTAACAGCTGTTAAATAGGGTAATCACCTGTTGTTATCCACAGGTAGCTTTAATTCAAATGCTAATTGCTCTCAGTGCTCTACTTATAAACCTGCCCCAGTGTCAGCTGCTGTCTGTGCGACACCAGATGGATGGGAGCCTCGAAAGGATCATACTGTCCCTCTGCAGGAAAAAGGCCTGAGTTATAAAAAAACCTTGCTACCCTACAGTGCCATGAAAAAAAAGAAAGATGGCACAAAAATTAAACAGCGAAGGTCTTTCAGAGAGCAAGAATTGCAGAAAAAAAAAAGCAAAGAATGAGGAAAATGAAGAAAAGGACTGGAGACCGGACATTAAATATTTTATGAGCTGGTGTTTCAGCCTATTTACAATCAAAATGAGTTAACATTCACCATTAGTAAACTCAGTGTGACAAAATTCAGAAACAGCTGCTGCAGATGTATGCCAGGGTCAGCCTCAACTGATAGGGAATAAGAGCTAAACTGCTTCAACAGGTCAGGTGTTTGTAAAAATCCCCCTGGGAAAAATAAAATTCCTAGCCTGATATAGGTAAATTCTTATTTTTCCAGAGAATTAATTTTTCACAAAAAAATCACTAAATGTTTCTCCTCTTGCTAGAAATGCCTCAAAACTACACTGTACTACTTACTCCTCATAGCAAGGGGCTTCAAATTATTTTCTTCCTAAATTATCTCCAATTCACCCAAGCTCTCTGGAGGCTCTGTTTCATGTTGTGCTTAATTTCACCAAACTGTGTTGCTGCCAAAAGCGATGGTTTAATTCTGTCTCCTTTCCCCTCTTAACTGTATTGACGTGTTCCTCACCCTTTCCTCATATTAGATTGAGTCATTCACTGTGTTGCTGGAATATGACTCACTGATCCGATGGGAAAGGAATTTTTTGGAGGAGACATACAGGTGTGAGAGTCCACAGTCAGACGGGATTAATCCTGGTGTGCCCTTCAGTGCCCTGAATTGTCCTGTGTTTCTTGCTGCTGTACTGTGAAGTTCCTGGCTGCACAGCTGTAGTTTTATTTTGGATCCCCCGACTGTAAAAGGACCATTCATTCCATAATGCTGTCGGATTTTCACACTGCACTGGAATGACTTCCCTGCTGTGCTCTCTGAAGGGCTGCTTTTTTCTGGGGGAACGAAACCATCCATCAGTCGCCCAATAGCAGAACCTCTCTGCTCAGCTTCTACCCTTTGATCTGCTCAGCTTAGATAATTCTGGGTGCCAGAACTCCAACCCAAACAGCCCCGGGCTCTGGAGGATGAGTGTCTTTCCACTGGGACACAGTGGTGACCTCAGGAAATGACTGTTAATGCAACGGTACATTTTCCTGCCCTCAACATATTTTTCAATTAAATAGGAAATAAACATCACAACAGGTGAAACCTGGCTCTGAGAAAGGAATCAAAACCTATAAAAATCACATATTAGATCTCCAACGGGTACAGGCACAGGTTTCAGGTTTGGTTTGAGCTCACTATATTGATTTGAGCTCTGGCCTTGGAGAAAGGAGCTGCTCAAAATTTCAGAACACAAATCTTAGATTAAAAAATGTGTATTAGATATTGCCCTGGTTCTCTGATATCTTGTGCTAATGATGAGTTGAGGGAGGGATGAACACCTATTAAACCTAGATGACTTTATCTCTTGGTGTCCTGCTTTAGGGTCTTAATTGAACTGAACAGCCACTTGTCTGTGAATGTTCATTTTAGGAAAGTCAATTATTACAATCATCAAGAGGAAAGAACTGCTTGATTGACAGTTATGACTCATATTAACATACATTTCACTTTGGTGACTGCTTTTTATTTTGTTTTGCTTGTTTTGCCTACAGGGAGAGAATAAAATGAAATATTTTTAAAAGGATGCAGAGTTTGTGCTTTGATAGACTTTTCTAACCTCTTAATAGAAAGCTGTAAGCAGGCCTGCTTTACCTGTTTGAAAACTACATTATGTCTGATTCTCTTTCAGACTGTGCGTAGAAAAATAAAGCTGCAAAATATAGTTGTAAAGTTGCAAATAAAAATAGTCATATGTAAAATTCTATGTTAAATATAAAAATAAATGCAATATTTATTCAATCTTATGTGCTATATCAAAGAAGCTAAGTAAGTATTTGAATGCTACACTTTCCTTACTTAAGACAAAATCAATCCACATTTACTTTTACTTTCGATCAGGAATCAAAAATCAGTTGGTCAAATTATTTCTTTCATTTCACACTGACAGTATGACCAAAAGGGAACAATTCAATCTACTTAAAATGGGCTTTTTTGTCACTTCTCAAAGAAAAAAATGCACATAAATTAATAATTAACCTGTTTTTTCTTCCATCCCAGAGATCATAGGTCAAGATATCATTAAGCACATTTCATTCTGAAATGATGGAATTGCACAATTTACTCTCCTGTCAGGTTCTACCAAAAGATTAAAGATGGCTTGATGTGAGGATATGCAGTGATGGGAAAACTTAACCCTCTGGGATTGAGCCACAGCTCCTAGTTCCTGAAGTCACAACTCATTTTCTTATGAGTCACAAAAGGCCAATGCTATAATTTGCATCACTGCACAATTCAGGAGTCTTACTCATATCCTTTTTCTCCCACGGTTTAAGTTCAATGACTACTTTTGCTAAGTATATACACTCAGTATAATTCCTTCAGGACCAAAGCTCACCTGAAGAACCCAATCTATTTGAAAGTTTATTGATGGTAATTTTAATTCCATTAACTTCATCATGCACAATGTGACATAATAATTAAGCAACTGAGATAATTTTGGGTACCTCCAGACCCATATTTTACTTCCCTAGAAGTAAATAAAGAAGAGGGCACCAACTCTTAACAAAAACTGAGAGAGAGGAAAGACCAGAAAGTTGCTGTTTCAAACCAGGCTTCTCTCAGATCCTCTCTTTTATGTTACCATTGTGAGAATCACAAATTTGCACCTACCAGGTTCAGTGTAGTCCTGGAAAGACCTGTGGAGTACAGAGCACAGGGAAGAAATGCCCACCTCAGCTCAGACAGTGCTGATCCTCTGTGGCAAGGAGGTCATGGAGACAGATGTTGGGTCTGGTCAAGCTGTTACTTCTTTTCCATTTACCTGTATATTTGCAGAGTGCCTATATGAAGTTGAAAGATGAATTAAATACATACATAGGCAGGTAAAACTTTTGAAAGCTCTATACTGATATTCCCTAACACAAGTAGGCTGATAGAAGCTGTTTGTTACAAACGACTGTCAGGAGTAGGTAGGTCTAAACTTCTATAGATCTCCTGCTAACAGGCTAGAAACTGTCTCTGCTTTAAAAGACCACTCTTCCCTAGCTCTCTGCTTCACAGCTTTTGCTGAAAAGAGAGTTCTATAAAATCCTGTATTTTTTGTCAAGAGATAAACAAAAATCTAGCAATAGCTTTTCCTCATATAACAGCTCCTGGAATAGAGGCAAGCCCCTCTTACTCAAGACGGTACCTAATTTTCCAGGTAGCCTTTAATATTGATGTTCACAGGTCCTGAGTCTCCATTAACAAGCAATAATGAATTACAACAGTGATCTGTGCCACAGGCAAGCAGGTATGTGCAAACCATCCCAGGAATCACACACAGGATGCAACAGTGTCCAACACATAGAGATCTTGCCTCTCCAAGAGCTCTTGCCTCTCTCTCTCTCTTGCACTGCAGCAGCGTGTGCAGCTACAATTTGAATCAGAACCAGGTGCTAAATTTGAGTTAAATTGATTCAGTTATTAAACCTTTGCAGCACTTTCCAAAGCCTGGAGTCATTACCCTAAACACTCTTTGCAATCAGGTTTTAAAGTAAAACTTCAAAACTATGACACATCAAAGAGTGAATTATGTTTACAGGTTGGAATAAACCGGGGAGAGGAGGATTCCTTTTTTTTTTTTAGATGACAGACTTAAACTATTATTAATCTGCAAACATGAACAAACACTTCTAGTTCCTGAATCAACTGAGGACTTATTAACTGTCAGAGTATTAACAGGTATAACTGATACACTTTACTGAGGGCAATTGCTGATAAGTGCTCATGCAATAAGACGTTCAAGGAGACAGGTGAATCTGGGCATGTCTGTCAAATATCCTGGCAAATGAAATATTAAAGAAATCAATCACATTTTAATCTACAGGCACAGAATCTTTGAAGTATAAAAGTAAAAATTGGTTCCCTTCCCTCTGTCTTGTAGAAAGTCGCTTAATTTGCACTATACACGACCAGAGGTTTTGAAAAGTTTTTATAAAACAAGCAGGTTTTTCCCTTTTTATAAAATTATGTAACTTTTCCAATTCAGATTTCCCCTGAGTTTTTACCTCTTTCAAAACTGTGTGGCTCCACAGACTGAGACAGCATGATGAGTTACCTGGCAGCAGGACACCAGTTTTGTGTGCATTGTTTATAATTTTCTATTCAGATAAGAAGGTTCTTATCAAAAAATATGTAGAAATTACAACCTGGGCATTTAAAATTTAGAGAGATTTGACCAGTAGGGGATATTCCTTCCAGGATAAGACTATTGGGGTAGAATGAATCTTTTTTGTGCTACAAAAGGGAAGAAAAAAAAAGTTATATGAACTGCACCTGTAAAAATTTCTTACTTAAGAAGAATTATAATTCCAGAGATGTGCTCCAGCAATGCAAGTCTCTCACACCATGTTCCTCCTCTTCTGTGGCAAGGAACTCCATTTCTATTACCACCAGATGGTCAAAATTTATCAGGCTGCATAGACCATCGTGCATATCTCATTGCCTGTGAAAGCTGCATCATCAACGTCAACATTTAACACTGTCCATTATCCCACCTGTGTTATGCTCTCCTATCCTTGTAGCAGGCCCTTAATTAAATATCTACAAGAATCCATGCAAAAAATCATCTTCTAAATGAAATAATTACTGCCAAAGTTTAGAAATTAAAAAATTTGAAATTTTTTATTAAAAAGTTACCAAATGAGTTAACATATTATTTCTCTACAACCTGTTTCTTACATTTTAAGATTAGCTGAAGCATTTTCCCACAATTTTTAAAAGACATCTAGTTGTAATACATTAATTACTATAACTTATTCTAAATTCTGGCATGAATTTAAATTCTGATCCATAGTAATTATGATATTTCAGTTAATTCTGCCATGAATTAATGTGTGGTACTTCTCAATTCATCAAGAGCAAAACTTAATTTCCTTTAAGTAGCACATTTCTTTCTATTCCTCAGGAAAAGTTCTGATTCTATTGAAGTTAAAATACTGATGGAAATTAAATTATCCTGTGAATAAAATCAATATTGCATGTCTCTAAGGAGGAATAAGTGCATATTTAACATTAATCACCAGATAAAGACATAAGAGATAAATAAAGAAAAGTGTGAGTCAAAAATGAGATCTTTTCTCCAGCAATAGGGACTTGATTAAATAGGTCAAGAAGTCACGAAAAATAATTATTGCTTCTCTGTTTGTGATAATCACTTTTAAATGGGAATTTGTTGCCTGTTTTCCCTTCAGCTACAAAAAAATTAAACACAAGTAATATTTTAATTCTTTTTTTTTTCTTTTTTGCATTGTGCAGAGGAAAAGCACAGAACAAGGAGACTTTTAATTAATTTTGAAATAAAATCAATGATCTATGGGTAGTCTTGTACTTCTGTTACAAAAGATAATTCTCATGAACTATCACTGGAATAAAGCAGAAACTGTTTGGGTTAGAAGTCAAGGGAAAAAATATAACCCTGATATAAATGCTGTCATAGAAATGTGGTACATTTGTGTTACTGTCTGCCTCCATTAAACTCTTTGCCACCGATATAATTTGTCAGAGAATTATCAAATTTCATATTCTTCCCTTTACAAAACAATCTGTTAGTATGTCAAGTTACAAACTTACTGTAATAATCTACTTTAATTATTCTCTCTTTCTCTTAGGTACAGTCTGGCTGCTGTGTGAATGATGAATCACACGGGCTTCAGGCTTGCTCATTAGTATTTAATTTAAGGGAAAGGGCTCAAATTAGTTTCTTTTAAGTGAGGGCATATTTGTGGAATGAAGTTCCAAAGCCGTATGTCCTTCACACTAGGAGATGAAGGAAGGATGTACCACAGTGCCTACCTGCACATATCCATTTATATGTCTAAAATTATACACATTCAGACACCCTAGGCTCTCTGCTTAAATGGAACCAGGGCTCATATTCTGTTGCTTTTCAGTATCCAGTAAAGCAACTTGAAATTCTTTGTGTGAAAATCTTCTGCGCGAAAAAGTCTTTGAACTACAATGTAAATTATAAAATTTTTCAATAAGAAGTTTGAAATGAAATCCATTGTTTCAAAATGCTAATTCAAAGTAGACACGCTAGCTTTAAACAACAGGTTCACTCCCATTGCAATTTTACTCTTATATTACCAAGGATTTTTTTTCTATGTCTTTTTAATATCTAAAAATTTTTCTTTGCTTTCTAAGGAAACTAATTTCAAGATGTCAGCAATTCCTAAAGTGGAAGGATCTCTGTTTCTAAAGAAGATTGAAATATTTCAATGTTTTCTGCAGTGAAACCAGAAGAATTCTGGCCTATATTTTACAGATATCCAACAAGTCCAGTTGCTGTGAGAACAGAACCAAACACACAAACAATATGATATACATGTGTTCAGAAGTAACAGGATAGCATAAAACTGATTACATTTCCAAGGAAGACCTTCCAAAACCTTGAGGAGTAGGATTTGAGTCCCATCTGCAGAAATATTAGTCCTTTTTTTAGCCAGAAATGGGCCTTACGTTTAGGTCTGAATCTCCACATTCTAATTCCATTACAGGGCACTTTTTTCTCTATTTGGAGCCTTTCAGAACACCAACTGCTAACTGCTCCCACTCTCCAAGAACCGAAAAAGCTTGATTTTATCCTTCCCTAGGGAAAGCTTAAGGATGGACAATAGCACAAAGAACAGGTAATTACTGAACTTGATTGTGTTTTGAGTTTAGTCCTCCTTAAATTTTATGAGTTCCACACTTAGCTGAAAATCGGTTCTCTGAAATGATCTTGCTGCGATAAAAAAGACTAGACAGATATTTAGCTGGTGGAATATTAGAAGAATTATGTCAGTTCACCACTGCAAAGTCCCATCACTGTCATGCAAGCCCTTGACAGATTGCCCTCAGCAGTGTTTAACAAGGAAGCAGTCAGAAATCAATGACTGTACAAAAAAAGTTGGGGCAATTTATGTAACGATAGCGAGAAATGCCATATAATACATGTAAGGGCTATCAGTCATCATTTACTAGAGGCAACAAAAGAGATTGAGTGTAATTGTTTACATATACAGAAATCACACCAAAATAGAGGCAGCCATTTATATATACTCAGAATATAAAACTTTAAGGTCACTGGCTTTTCATTTGTAGCAATCTTCTGTTAAGTCTAAAAGAGGATGTGTAATTGTTTGCTTGGATAAAGTCAACATTTACCATTAAGATTACAAAGAACTACTGCTGTATTTTGGATTAGGCTGTCATGCAAGCGATGTCAAAGCAGGTCTTTTAAAACTCGGATTATCACCTGGATTTATCTGGATTTATCACCCTTCCACAATTAAGATTCAAAAGCCAAATCACAAAAGCCAAGCCAAAGGAGTCAAAGACAGCCCCAAAGGCTTCCTATAGCTAATCCTTCGTGTTGCTCTTGCTCAAATGCCTTGTATCACTTTATGCCTTTCCACATCTGAATGCAGTTAGGAGATTTAACTCAATTGCATACACAGTGAGGATCTGCACTACACAGAGCACAGCCTGCCTGAATACTGCTCCCTTTGTCCCATCCCTTTGTCTGAAGAGGCAGCTCCCTCAGCTGGTGCGAAGAGTTCCAGAGAGCACAACCCATTTCATGCAACTCCACGGTGAAGAGAGGCAGGAGGCCAGGGGGTTAACATCTGCTATAAATACCACAGGACTTCTTGGCCTGAATTGCAGAATGAGATTGCTTGACGTTTCTACACTGCACCAGGCCATCTCACCCTGTGCCTTACTGCACGACACAACGCAGAGCAAAGGGTCGGATATATCAAAGGAATAATGCACTCGGATTTTCTCACAGCAGAAATACACTGTGGAAGCCTGCACATATGAGAAACAAGTATTCCAAACCACCAGAATCTTAAAGCACACTGAGTTCCAATTCTTATTCAGCTCTTCAGCTGAAGGTCTGAATTGTACACTAAGATAGAGATTTTATTAAGGTATATATATAGATATCATCTAAAGCAACAGACTGCGAAAAAATGCAGCAAAAGATCAATTTTTGATTTGGGTATTGAGGTCATAGCCTGCTCCTATTCCATTAAAGAATGTTTTTTTACTGAGTTCAGTGGAGCAAGGAGAAGACTAACAGTTACTGCTAAATGGATGTTCAACTGGCAGCCTTTGTGGCGCTTTGAACAGTTATTGCAGAGTGGCAGATCGCTGAAAGGCTCTGACCTCCTCCGCAAGCAGCTGTCAGCACAGCAAAACTTGAAAGCTTTTTCATATGCCTTTCTCACATATTTGGTAAATGCAGTATAGGAAACCAACCTGAATGTTCCCCATGCACGGATTTTTATTTGGGGTTTTGATCTAAACAGAATAGGAGAGATGCTTACTGAAATAGTTGAAGGCTGGTTTAAACTATTTCCACTAACCGCTAATTGTCTATCCATCAAATTTGAAACAAACAAACAAACAAACAAACAAACCCCAAAAACCATGAGGAAGTTACAACAATTAAGTTGGAAGGACAAGGAATAGTAGATACAACAGATAATCCCTGGAAGTGTTCAAGGACAGGCTGAATGCAGTTCTGAGCAACATGATACAGAGGGTGGCATCCCTGCCCATGACAGGGTGGTTAGAACTAGATTACCTTCAAGGTCCCTTCCAATTCAAGCCTTTCTATGATTCTGTGATTCTATGATAATGATACTCCTGAAGCGAATATCAGAATCAGACAAGATCATCTAGAGCAATACGAAGGTAGTGTGTAACATAAGTTAACTTAAGGTCAGACTTCGGTCTCACATTGATATATCAGTTCAAATAATCTCAGTTGCACATGTTTAGCCTCAGAATTACTGTTACACAGAACCAGTGAAAAGCTGAAAAAACCTGATAAAGGAGAAGTTAAATTGGACCAAAGTCTACTAATAATATATCACATATGCAGTGTCTACATTATTTTAGTTATAAAAGCATCCTCCTCCACCTAAGGCATTAATTTTTTGTGATATGTAATGCTACTTTTTTTCTGTTAGCATGGTGAATTTAAAAAAAAAGAGTACATCTAATGGGTGGAACAGAGTAATGTGTACCAAGAGTGTGACAGATGCCAACTGTGCCACCCACGCATTCTGTGATCTCTCACCACCCTTTCACAGTACTTCAGCTGCACTGTCCAGGAAATGAGATGAGAATTCATTTTCAAATCAGTTAGAGAGACTCAGATGTGAGGGGAGACAACATAATGAAAAAATTATATTGTCATGTACAATCAAATTCAGGGATCATTTTAACAGAGTCTACCAGTTCCACAGAATGTCCCCATAAGAGAGCGAGAGGAAAAATCACAAACTGCAACAGTCTTTAAAAATTCAACAATCTTCTATATAACTATATAAGCATGTATAAACATATATGCTAATTTATACACAATAACACAAGAATTTTCCAAGTCCAAAAGATGTAAATTATTTGTGAATGCACAGATTAGAAGTGGGTGCTTTCTGAAACCAGAGTATTTTATGACATGCTAATCCACCAAATCACTTTAGATATGTCACAAAAGCAATTTCGCAAATATCCTAGACAGCTTTTCAATTGTGTGAGGTTTGAATGAATTTTAAATACAGTCTAAGTCCTCTCATTGGAGCCAATTATATCAGCTGCTATTAAATGTTTCATTCCACGGGCTGAAGGAGCAGAAAGGAAGGTTTGTAGGAAGGTAAGTGTCTATCAAACTGATCTTTTAATTTTACTAAGAATTCATTGTATCACTACTCTTATGAAAAGATATCCAGAGCAGTAGGTGGACTTCTTCAAAATTATACAGAGAGAAATAAATTCTGAACAACCATGTTAGAACCAGCAAGTGGTTTGGTTGAATATCTAAAAGGTGGTTTCCCAACCCAGCTTTTCCCTCTTTAATAGTGTCAACCAGCTCATTTTCATCCCATCCCTATTTTCATCTACTCTTACAGAAACAGGCATTAGAATTCCGCAGACAAAATGGACCACTTTCTGTAATTCATCATAGACAAAGACTCTACTTTTAATGTTAAGACCCTTGAGAAATTGCACTGAAAGCATTCCATCATAATTTCTAATAAAAAGTTTCTATGCAGTACAGTAAGTAAATATTTAGGGAGTTCAGTAGATAGGACTGCAGTTTCATTGCTTTGTATTTCCTAACATGACTCTTTACCAATCTAATTTTCAGCTCGAATTGACTTGTAGAATCTACAAATACTTTGTGTTAGTTTACTTTTAAAGATACATTGGTTTTTCCATTTGAGCACATAATAATTGTTCTTGGATTAGAGCAATGTCATGAACTTACTTCAATATTTTCAGAGGGAAGACAGATAACTTTATAAGAATCTCTGAAAAACTAAGACTGCTTTAATAAAGGGCTCTGGAGTATGATGTAGCATTTTAATAAGCATTGTATAGAGTAGTATTGTAGCAGCTAAGGAAGAAAATCATTAAGCTGTGAGTCTGTATGCAGAACTCCTTTTATGTAAGAGTAAAAAAACCCAACAGCAACAATTAAAAACAACTCAGAGCAAACATTTCACTATTTAGTTCTATTACTCTGCTGTAACAGAGCTGTGATGTAGGTTTGAAATGAAAAACTTTTAAGTCTGATTCACACGCTGCTCTCCACTGGATTTTCCCACCGCACCGACTGCAAGTACTCACCACTGTGTGACTATCTTGGGATCTCACGTGCAAAATTTGTCATGACAAAGAGCATCTATCTAATTTACTGTTGTGTAACCAAGAGAAATATGAAGTTAAAACTGTTATGGAACACCAGCATGGGGATACTATAATTTGGCCTAACTTTGCTGTCAATAGTTTCCCCTTTTACAGAATTTAATTACAGGAAGGAGAAAGAGTGAAGATAAATACTGATCAAAAAAAAAAAAAATCATAGGAGAACATTTTTCTCCAGGAATATCAAAGAAAAAGTAGCAGTATTTGAAGATAATGAAAAAGTTGCAGATACAAATTAGGAGAAAATACCGACTTTATTCATAACTGTATATGAACAAGACCAAAAAAGCACAGAAAAATTGAGTGACAGTTCAACTGCTATGAGATGCAACCCTGCAGCTGAAAACAAAGTTTGAATTTTTTATGATTTTTACTTTTTAGTCACAATGAATTAATGAAACAAGTAATGATCTTAAGCTACACAGGAAACTGAATATACTCAGTAAAATTAGAAGCAAGCTTGAAGTGTCCTCTTTGCCTGAGGCAACAGAAATGATGGATGATAGTCTGAGGAATACTCTTTGTGTTCTGGACTACTAAATAAGTAATCTCATTAATCCTCTTGCAGCTTTTGCCTTTTACTTCTGCTGTAGCTATGTTAAACCTGAGAATTTTGGATGTTTTTTACTTGAACCTTCGGTATTGCATAACACCAGCTGGATGCAACGGGAGTTAATTGCAAAGGGCTCGTGCAAGGCTAGTTTGCTACTTCAACAAGCAGTTTTAGTGCACAGTTAGAATGTAACAACATAGTACTTAATGCAAACAAAACCTAAACTATAGAAAATACCCTTGAGATGGAACATTTTCAGTTCCGAGTTGTGCTTTATAATAAAATTCTGAAGACAGAGAATCAAGAGAAAACACCTAGTATGACAGATAAAAGCAGTAACTGGGCAGGGCAAGTGATGGAGTTCAGCTCTTATCCACATTCTGGGGAACCAGTACTGGGAAGGCTAAGGCAATTCATACTTCTAGTGAGCACTTTTATTCTGACATTTAATACTTCTAGAGATTAAGAAAGCTCAGTCTCAAAGATCACCAAAGAAAAAGTCTTGGCTGAACCAGCAGCCAAAATTGTCATCAGCTAAAATTCACTCCTAATCCTGAAAATCAGATACAGTTTTCCTGCTCAAATAAGCTCACGAGCCATGAATTTTCAAATAATTTATATTCCAGAGCACACAGCAAATTTGACAGACACAAGTAACTTTATCAAACCGGTTCAGGCCAAGATGTCAAATGGTTCCTTTTAATTAGGAAGGAGGGAAATACCAACAACACCTTGAAGTACAGTAGAAGTCTCACTGTGAAGATACATTATTGAGAGCTTTTGGCAGCAGCAGTGATGGGCTGCACAGAAGCCCATAGATTTTTACATTCAAAGTCCCAACTGCCTACCTATACAGTAATCACAGCAGATGGATAATGTGCTGTGTTAGTTTTTTTTAATAAACATGTCAAACATTTAACATCCTGTTCACAGATGTACTATAATAAAAGGTCTTTGCTGCAATTTGAAGTTGTGCTGCCTCAAAAAAACAGTTTTTAGAGAAAGAATCCAACTGCTGCACATACCTTAGCCATGGCTCATTTTTGCACCTTACCTATGTAACTCTAGAGGAGGAATTTCAACCCCAAATATGCCAGCCAAGACTTTGGCAGTCAAGTATAAGCCATAATATGATGATAAGAACTATGTGGTGCTGTGTGATTGAAGGTACTTTGCCTTAGAACACCTGTTTTTGCACATCTTCTATTCACGGTCTTCAGAGACCTTACTGAATTTTTGGTAGATTCTTTATGTTTCTAATCTTCACAAAGAAAACTGTGTTGGGAGTTCATTGAGCTTCAACATTTACACACGTGCTGTGAACAGCACTCTCACTGTGAGAAAACAAGAGCAGGGGGAAATATTCTCAATAAATTAGGTCTGAGGCAAACGTCTGAGGCAAACTGTGAGGGTGCTGAGGCACAGGAACAGGTTGCCCAGAGAAGCTGTGTCTGCCTCATCTCTGAAAGTGTGGTGGGATGGGCCGGGTTGGATGGGGCTCTGAGCAACCTGGTCCAGTGGAAGGTGTCCCTGCCCATGGCAGAGGAGTTGGAACAAGATGATCTTTAAGGTCCCTTCCAATCCAGGTCATTCTACGATTCCATGATTTAATCTGGAGTTAAGTGGAAGGTCAGATTAAATCCTACAAGCACTTTTATCTCAAAATTCAATATCTCTTCTTACTCTTTGTAAACTCAGAACAGATTTTGCACACATGCAGTGAGGATATGAGTTGTGGGCTTGGCCACCAAAACAGCACAACCCCTCACAATTGTGAGTGGCTGGTCCTTCAGGCACCAGGGGTCCCTGACACACATATGTAAATTTTTAAAACATCTATTTAGGGCTTCTGCTTCCCTTTTGGCAGTGCTGACTGTGAAAAGACAAACTCTCCAAAGCTGGCTGTTCCCAGTATATTTTATCAAAAGCACAGGTTTTCTTAGCAACATGCCCCAAAACATCCAGGAGTCCTTCCCTCCATGTGTCCTTAGTAGAGCATCTTGCTAACATGGAAGTACATAGGTCATCAAACACCTGTGGCCCTTCTATTTAGCAGTATCTTATGGGTTGGAGTTTTTGGAGTTGTTTTCTAAACATGAAATAATTGGTTTATTAGCTAAGTGTGCAATATCTGATCAAAAGACATTCAGCACGATATTTTAGATTTCTGATGTGTTTCTGGTGAAAAAGTGATTGCAGAGTGCAAGTTATGGCCACAGGTCCCAGAAATCTCACTGCATTAAGCACTATTCAGAAAGTCAAAGTAAATGAGACCATCTGTGTAATGAGGAAATAGAACCAGGAAAATACCCGAGTTCAAAGAAAGGCAGGGCCACAGCAGATTCTTTAAAATCAGTGACTCATTTTATTTAACAGGCACTTTTGCCTCAGTACTGTCTGTGATAAGCAGATATTCTTGCCTTTTCTGATAGCTGATACATGCCCAGGTTCACGGTGAAATGTGCAATACGTATGTATGCACATAATTAAGTAGAATTTAATATTTCTGCTGCTCACGCTCCCAGGCAAGTCAGCAATAATACACAATTTCAAAACTAAGTATGACAGGCTGAGGAATTGATACTTATTTGTCCAAAAGGTAGAAATAGCTCTTCAGAAAATTGTTTGAGTCATGACTGAATGTCAGAACACAACAAAAAAAAAACCACATGGATGCCAATTCACTTACACACTTCCTTTTTATCTTCAACAGAGTTGTTGTTGAAAGGTGATGACCGATCTTACTTACTCTAAGGACTTGCAGCTTCTACTTAAGTGCAGATAATTTCCCTGTGCTTACATATGAGATTGCTCGACTAAATCAGCTATTAATGGTTTGCTTTAAACTACTACAGCATTCGGGAGGACAGCACGGCATTTGCCTATGAAAAAATATTGCATTGTTCAGAAAAGAGAATGATTTTCCTGTTCCCTCCTATTTTGCAAGTCTTTTGAGTCCTGATGCCTTACATCATAAGGGGATCCGTTGGTGGTCTCCTAATGCAGATGAGCATCTGTGAGTAAACCAGCACTGAAAACACAGGCAGTGGAAGGCCCAGAGCATGTGAGCAGAGACCACAAATAAGAACAGAAGGAGGGCCACTCACAAATCTCCCCTTAAATTACCAATGCACTTCAGTCCTGAAGTTATTCTTATTTCTCATTATTGACAGAAGAAAAGGAAGGCAGGGAAGAAGTCTTTCTAGAAAACAATTTTTTTTTTTTTTTTTTTTGTCACAAGAACTTTCATTCCTCCACAGTGCGCGAGAGGGAAAAAACAAATTTTTACCTTGCACATTCACATGTAAATTGATCGTGAACTGAAACTAAAAAAGGGGTGATTTTATGTAGGTAAGAAATGTTGCAAAGAGCTCAAATCTTCATCATCAGCCCATTAATATTTCTATTTTTTTAAGGGTTTATCTGCTGAGTAGATTCACAGTAGGTAATCTCATTTTCCACTAGAAAAAAAAAGCATTTTTACACTCTGCAAAGGAGAGGAAAAGATGGAAAGTGACCTCACTGTAACTGAAAAATGCAGAAGTCAGAAGATAAATTAAAATAGCAGAGTGTGCTTAAAGCACACAATGATTTTTGAAAGCCAATTGCACAATTTTATCATATGGAGAGCTGATAACAGAGAGGAAAAAGGTCTCGTACCATTTGAGGGAAGCACTGTTTGGCTGTGCAAGAGTTCTGCAAATATCAGGCCTTATCTGTTCCCCTTCTGATAGTAACATATCCTTGTGTTTAGGCAACCAAGACAGAATCAGGGGCTCATGTCCAGAGCTTCTACAACATTGTATTTATATACGAGTTAATTTACCCGCTGGTCAAGACTTCAGCACGGATTTTTCTCCTATTTGACAACACTTATTCATGAGTTAACAAGCAAATCTTGTAGAAAGACAATACGCTGTTCATTCTTAATGTGATCTTTGTCACTGCAGTAGGGTTTAGATATAGAAAAAGGTAGTATTTTAGAGGGAAAATTGAGTGGAAACATCATTAAATTTGTAACTCAGTATGGCTAAATCTCTTTATAAAAGTAGAGATCTGTTACAATCTGCTTTTTTGTTTGGTTGGCTGTTTCAGGTGAGCTCAAGATCACCCTGAGTCACTTGCCATGTGAATTAAGCCAACATATGAATGGGGAAGTTATTTTATCCAATTCCACACGTAAGTATTTAAACAAAAAGTGAAAGGAGAGATGCTAGGAAGTATTGAAAGAGCTAAAGGTTCACTATTAAAAGTAAGAGCTGAAGGAAAATGTGTGGTGATTAAAATGACAACTCTCCACCTTCAGTCTTCAAACTTCTATCAATCACACTATACAACTAATTATCAGTTTAGTTTCAAGCTAAGGACCAGTATAACTTATACTTCATTGATATTGTGATGTGCTGGGTATTTCTCACATAGAAATCAAATTTATTCGTTTCAAGAAACCATCTATTGATCATTTCTATTTTCATAGTCCCTCTCAACAAGACCTTTTACACTCCCTAGAAAATGCAATAGTGTCACACAAAATGAGGTAATTTCACACCCACTAGATAGAATGGACTTAATTCTACTCTCATTACCAGTAAGCCAAAGCTATTCTATTGCACAGTTGGAGCTCAGGCTTCATCCTGTAATACTTTCTGTCCCTGAACAAAGAATGATAAAGTATTCCAGAGATCACTGGACATACTTCAGGTTAGATTAAGAGATAATGTACAAATCATCAGGAGCTTTATCTCTGCTTTTGCCACTGAAGGACAGCCACTGGTGCTATAATGTCATTGCCACTGTAGGACAGTCACTGCTGACATTTTGGCATTGCCAATGGAGGACAGTCACCTGTGCTGTATTGTCATTGCAAGCTGCACATCCAAAATGATTCCATCTGACTGGATCAAATTTTCAATTGAATGCAGGACAAGAAAAAGTCCTTGAAAAAGTTGCATATTTCTTGGTTTTTAAACCATTCTGCTGGATCTCTCAGAGCTCCCCTCATTTGCCTGGCTTGCTTTCCATGCAGCTTTGTCATTCATGGTGCCTTACAGCAAAAATTTGAATAAATCTCAAGCCCGGAATGTCTAATGGTAGGAAAGGTTACTCCTCAAACCACAGTTTTTCAGATTTTTACACAGCTGTAATTCAGTAAGATGGTTAATCTGGTTCTTCATCACCAAGGTACCAAGAGTTAAGGTGTCAAGGTGCCAAGCTTCCACCTTATTCACAGGCTTTTGTGCAACCACCAGCCTTAACGTGCAGGGCTGGAAGCACGGCAGAGGAGATGGATAAAAGAGGACAGTTCTGGGGGAAAGAGCAGCAGTCACTGCTTCTGCAGCAAATTAGAGGCAATGTATTGGCAAATGAGATTTAACAGGTTTGATTCTTCTTTATCAAATACAAAGTGAACTAAGTGCAGAATTATGGCAAGGCAAGAGTAAAGTTGTCAAAATGAATAGAACGAAAAGGAAAAGAATGAAAGACTTAAGCAAAGAATGGGAAATAATGAGAGCAAGGAAAAACAGCCATGAAGAATGAGGTGCAGAAGGCAGACAAGAAGGGGTAATATGTCAATCACAGTATGGGAAAGAGAAGATGGGAGACGTGACAGAAAGGGAGAGAAGAGGTCTAGTCACTGATGCAAAGCCAATTTCTTCAAAGCTGAAAAAGAGCATTTCATTTATATATATACACCTGCCCTTCAGAAAACAAAACAAGTGGGATGTCTAGCCAAGGACAGAGATACAGGACAGGGAAGGAAAGCAAAGTGACATGAGGCCTGAAAGTAAAAATGGAAAAGAAAATTGGAATAACTTTTAAATTTTAAAATGCCAGTGAGTTACTAGTGATTAGAAGGTGAAAATCTTGAAAAGAACAAAAAATATTTATTCAAATTAAAGACAGACAGAATCATCATCAATTTGCTGTTGTTGTCATTGGCTCAGACAATCCTTGAAGCAGAATGGTCAGAAGCCAGAAGGCTGTATCCTGGATAAAGATTGCTCTGAATTTATCCTAATGGTATATATTCTCTAAACACTGGACAATGCTCAGTAAAATATACAGCAATATATTCTCTATAATGTATCAGCAACCAACACAAAGTCTACTGAGAGCCTGTGCTTTTCAAGTAACTGGAAGACCTCCACTAAAACACTCAGAAATGAAAGTCTAGAGTTGACTCCTTTTTTGCCTCCAGTAATGTTTTCAGACCTTGAGTTGCTTTTTTGTGTAGCCTACTTCTCTCCTCTCCAGAACTTATAGTTTTAAAAATCTGCAAGACACATAAAAGTACTTTATACTCTTTACCTATACACTCTCATTGTAATCTCAGGTATTTCTATTCCAAATTTTAACAAAATTGCATAACAACACATTAAAAGTTTGTAGTGGTTTAACTTTGGAATACAATCCTATAAGTCATACATCAAACACACAGGAGATAGACTTTATGGGGAGATTAATTAGTTCCTAATCATACCCTCAAACTCTTTTTTAAGTTTTGTGCTCTCACAGTACAGTAAGACACATCTTCCCTCCCCTAATGTTCCTGTATACTAAAGGTCAGCATTAACATTATGGAATTTCAAGCACTGTGGATGTAAGTTTGAAATATGTAGGTGGAAGTTCAGTTACTTGCACTGCGTTGCACATCTTTATTACAAATTCTGCTCTATCTCCTCATTTGTAATTCCCACTGAAACTTCATCTGCTTCTATCAAAGCTGCTGGCTGCCTAAGGTTTTCACTGCTGTTCTTTATTCTTTTTTTCTTTTCCCATGCTTATTAAGTTATCAGCACCCAAATGCACTCAGGCAAAACACAGGGGGGTCATCACAGTACAACCTCTTAGGAAATCAAAATGAGACAAGGATAAGATAGAAATAAGAACTAAAAAATATAAATAAAGGCTGGGTGGAGAATTGTAGAGAGCAGCTCTGAGGAGAAGGAGTTGGGGACACTGACTGACAAGAAGTTTCAACATGACCCAGAAATGTGCTTTCACAGCCCAGAAAGCCAAACAAGTCCTGAGCTGCACCAAAAAAAATGAGACCAGCAGGTTGAGGAAGGTGATTCTCCCTCTCTATTCTGCTCTTGTGAGAGCCCACCTGGAGTCCAGTTCTGGGATCCTCAACATAAGAAGGACATGGATCTCTTAGAGTAGGTCCAGAGGAGGCCTCAAAGATGCTCGGAGAGCTGGAGCCCCTCTGCTATGGAGACAGGCTGGGAGAGCTGAGGGTGTTGCACCTGCAGAAGAGAAGGCTCTGAGGAGACCTTATGGCTCCTTCCATTACCTAAAGGGGCTACAAGAGAGGTGCAGAGTGTGGAGAGATGGGACAAGGGGTAATGACTTTAAACTGAGAGAGGACTGGTTTAGATTGGATACGAAGAAGTAGTTCTTCGCTGTGAGGGTGGTGAGGCACTGGAACAGTTTACCTAGAGAAGCTATGGATACTCCAACCCTGGAAGTGTTCAAGGTCAGGTTGAACAGAGCTTGGAGCAACCTGGTCTAGTGGAAGGTGGCTCTGCTCCTGGTAGGGTGTTGGAATCATATGGTCTTTAAGGTCCCTTCCAATACAAATGATGCTATGATTCCATCATAAAATAATGAATAACTCTTATGAGGACACACTGCACTGAGTTATTTCTCTTTGTGCATTTTACAGAAGCAAAGAAACCCCTACAGACTAGTAACCATAAATTTTGAAAGATACTGAATTTTAAATAAAATTCATTTCAGGCAGGAGCAATTTGTACCCATTAGGCAGATCAGCCAGTTTCTGCTGAAAGCATTACTTTCAGAAGAGATATGGGGAGCTCTGGGTGACTTTCAATTTGTAGAAAATATTTGCATTTCCAACATTTTTCTTTTTGAGTCAGAATGGGTAATTTTCTGAGGCAAGGACTTTCTTTCACAATCCCAGGACAAGAAATAATCATAAGTCACTGTAAAATGTACAGATGTAGACAACAATTATAATCAGCAAGGGGGCATCCAGACAGACTTATTTTTACTCACACAGTTATGGTACAGCACAAATTGTCATTGAAGCACTAAGTTTTGCCAACCAGCACCAGGCTACCTCTTTGTGAATTAGTTTCTGTGCAAGTTCTAGATGTGGCAGGCACAAATTATGCAAAAGAGATTGCTATGATGAGGAAAGGATTTGATTACTAATGTTTAAATAAGGATCCCCTGAGCTGTCTCTTTTGTGTAGGAATGGTGTTAAATATTTGGCAACAGGATGACATGTCCTGCATAATTTATGCCATTCCTTTTACTGGGCACACACCACACATATGCCTGCAATTCTTTAGTTCCCATCCACACCTTAAACCAGCATTAAAAATACATGTAAGATGAGCTACTGCAATGTCCATCAATCCCTCCTCTCCTTAATTCTTACTTTATCTTTTTATTGTTGACTTGTCTTTTACTTCCAGGTAACATATCAGCACTTTTGTATATTTGTGAAGCAAGGGACCTCAAAAGCTCAGTATTTGATCTATTTTTTCTGTCTGACTGTCTTCAGTGCTGTCACGTCAGTGGGAAGCCCAGTTCATGACTCCAAAGACAGCTTCCATCCCTCCCTGCCTGGCTGCAGCTTATCAGCTTTGTCTGGTCTTGGCTTATTTTATTTATTGAGAGTCAGGAGGGAGCAAGGGGATGATAGGATGTAAAAGGAGATGCAGTGAACAGGAAAGCTGAGTATCTATTTAACAAAGACATACAACGCCTCTGTGAAGCAACAGACAGGCTCTCCTTGCCTCAAATAGGAACAGGCAGTTAAAACGGAGAGAAACTTCGGCTGATTAAGTCACTTTAGGCCTTTTATGGAAGAGTGATGAATATCACTTTTGACACGTGCTGGAGGGGGTTAGATACAACTCAATGTGTGGAATGCCTGCTTCCAAAATGTAAGCAAGACTTACTGCTACTGCTGTCTGCTCTCCACAGCTGTGATGATGATTTGCTTTGGCTCCAGCACCACCCCGAAAAATGATTAGGTAGACACGTCCTAGTGACTTCAAATTATAATCAAGGAAATTTATAATTACTTTTTGTTCATGTCAGCCTTTGCGCATTTTTCCAACAAGTTTTATGTTAGATACATCTGATCATCCTAGTAATCTATTTTTTATTTCAAAACTGAAAAGTTCAGTTGTCAAGTTCTCCCTGAAAAAATAGAACAACATTGCCATGAAAGATGAGAATAAACGAGGAATGCATGTATGGCTAATGTAAATTCCTGTCAAGCATAAAAGACAAGTAAAAGCATGACGTATGGAAAAGCAAACCTAAAGTTTAGCATCACTGAAGACATGTCAATGGAAGTTGATGGATTTTATCAGTCACTGTCTCTATGACAGAGGCACTACAACAGGGTCCTTTCCCCCTGCAAATTTGGCATTACCACAGCTGTTTATAGGGATGCCTTATAAACACTAAGTGCATATAAAATATGCATTAATATCTGCTTTAAGATTAAATAACCAATTTGCAAAGACTTCTGTCCAAAACACTTTATACTAACAGAGCACAGCCCTGTAAGATGGCAGCACTTGTCAGAGCATGTCTTACACAGCTCATAATCCACCTCTGCAACCATCAGAAAATTCTGCAAGAATCAGATATCAGAGGTCAAAGATAAGTAGGTCTATTTATTCTTTTTTTTAGAATCATAATTTTTAGGAATACTGCCACTACTGGAGTTACAAATTCAGTGAGAAAATGAGTGAAAAATGTCACAAGAGGATGTGAAAATGGAAGACAGGTTACTACTGTAAAGACCAAAATTAGTATTTGGGACACCACGCTTGGGTGCTGGAAAGGTTTTTAGTTCAAGCCTATTAAAACAGCAATACTCTGACAGGCCAGGACCCAAAGAATCCTAGAGAATTATAGCAGTGTCACAGAAACAAAACATGAAAGATAGTTAATCTCCTAACTGAGTTTGAGGATAACCCTTCTCTATATTTTATCATCATCTTCAAAAAATTTAGCTTAAGGTAGTTGAACTGGAAAATTAGGTTCATATGCCCAGGACAGGATGCTGAAATAAGAATCCTTAAAAGGTGTCAGGACATGTACTAGTAGATTTTACTCTGCAAAGAGGTTCTGACAGGCTTGTTAAGGTAACAGCAGAAAGAGATTATAAGGTTTCTTTTATCCTTCCCCAGGAGCTGCTGTTGTGCAAAGCTCATGTGCTCAAGAACAGCACGCCAGGGTTAATAAACTACAAAATAATGTTAAAGCTTTTATGCAATAATGGTGATTTCTAATAATTAATAATTCTAATAAAAATAGTTAATTAATTCCAGACACTAAAGAGTAAATCCTAATGAAATATTTGAATCTGCACTTTTCAAAATTAACTGTGTGGTCTCAACCTCCAGGATGTGAGAGCAAGCATCTGTGTGTGTGGGTGTGTGCATGCTTCTAGGACAGGATTCAAATTGTCTGAATATAGGGATCCAGTGTGATTTTAGGAGCTGTGGAGCATCTGAGACATCTGCACACAGGCAGCAATTGTGATGTCTGCAAGCAGACCTCTGCCCTTCCAGATCATCATCAGATCTTATGAGACAAAGTGCAGCATAAAACAAAGGCACTAGAGGATTATCTTTAAGTGATTAAATCACATGTGAGTGTCACTATATTTAGCACCAAGAAAACTACTAGGGCAGTAAAAGTTCAAAGTATTATCATGGAGAAAATTGTAATCCCACACCTACACAACCATCTGTTGTTCTACTTTAGCTGAAACACACCTGTGCACCACCAAAGTGATGTGAAAATGAAATACTGTGTTCCATATAAGTGATGAACACAAAGTACACAACAGTTTGCATTAGCTGAGACATAATAGATTGGGGTTTCTTAGGATATACCTGTATTGATTCAATTTGTAAACCACAGATCCATTGGCTATTCCAAATTCATTCTGCTAATCGTATCAGGCAGTGGACTCACTGATAACCACTTTTGATGGATATAATTAATACAATCAAAGAAGTAATAATGTACAGCTATCATCATACTTCTATGGTGTATTGTTATTTATCACTGAGGCACTGAAAAAATAACATATTGTAGTTCTGGATTATTGTATAGAGCCTTAAAAAAGAACACTTCACATAAGCACTTAACAACATACTATATCTAGACTCTAAAGATTTAGCCAAAGTTAAAGTGCTTATTATTTTTATTTTCTTGCATTTTTTTTCATTTATTTGTACATACTGAATGTGTTTGGATGTTTCGTGGGGTTACATTTTGCAATACTTTTATGCAGCACATACCTTATGGTCCCAAAGACTGAAGACCAATTCTTCAAAGTAAATGTCCAGTTGCTGCTGTAGATCAGAGTTTCAGGGCTCAGCATGGTCAAATGCAGAACAGAAACTCCTCAGAGAAGCCTAAGTGGATATTCTTTGGAAAGAGGGATTTTTAAGCATCATGTCCATCCAGAAAATTGAGTTAGAACCTCAGCAAATGTGGATCAATTTTGTAATAGTCAGTACAATGGGATCTGCATATCTGGTATAAAGTATCTGAAACAGCCTATATTTAATATTAAGATGACTAATCAGAGTATTTTCCCCCAAGGTTTTCTAAGGAATTCCTTTTTTTCAAATGATCCTTTCTACTATAGGTTGCAAATATTGTGAGAAACAGTTCTTACCTTTGCAGCAAAATCATCCTTATGCTGTAACACTTTTCTCTTTTCTTTTCTTTTGAAAATATTTACCCACAATTGACCCAGCTTCAGTATTTGGCAAATAATCATTTACAGTTTGGAAAAAGAAAACTCTTAATTGTGACTGAATACCCCGAAAAACAAGGTAAAAGTCACAAAACTGGAAAGTAAAATGTCTTGTGTAAATTATTCTCTCTGTATCGCTTCTACAAAGGATTCCATTCCCATCTGAACATCAGAGGTATTCAATTCCTAAAGGTGTTAGATGGTTGCCTAGAAAGCTGTGTGTTTGGAAGAATCTGAACAGGGAACCCTCAGTAAGAGGAGGTGAATGAAGAATATTTGCTTCTTCCTTGAGACTTGTTGGTCTTCTGCTCCTGACTTCATACTGCTCTTATGGTTTCTGCTCACAGATTTGATCACTGCTACACCTCAGATACAGAGCCTGTCTCCAATACTTCCAGGACAATATGCAGGACAAGGCAAGTAGTAATTGATGGCTCACACATCCAAAAGTCCTCATGTCTCGGAAAAAACATGATATTTTGAAGAGGTGAAAACCTCTCCAAGGGTGAAGAGAGTTGGACTAGGGCTGAATTCCACAGATGTGGAACTTTCAGCTTTGCTGAGGGCAGCAAAAAATTCTGTAAAATAAAAGTACTGGGCAAATTATATTTTTTTTTTGACCTCAGGGGAAAAATATCAGTCACCGATATATATTGGAAAGCGGGAAACTCTCCATTATTTAGCTAGAGAAATCACTACTAAACCCATACACGAGACTATTGTGAAACTACAGAGAAAAAAATCGTAATGATATTTCTCTTAACATATTAAGAGCTAAACGCTCCCCTGCAGAACTAAGCCGACAGATTGAAAATTAAATTTTAACACTACCTGTCCTTCAAGTGCAGACTTCGCGTTGCTAATTTTTCTCTAACCTGAAATACGTCCATCATGCTTTTTGGCAGTATGATAATTGCTGAAGATGGGTGAAAAATGTAAGACCTTTTTCCACACAATAAGGTATAAACTGAATCCTACATCCTGTTCTTAAGACCTAAAATCTGTCAGCTCTGCAGTTGCAGAGAGGTTGCTGATAACAGTAATAAGTTTTCAGGAACTGCACCAAGTAAGTTGTTTTGTCCAGACTTGTCCGTTGCATGTAAGCTCAGTTGTACAAAAAATCAAGTCATTACTAGAACTCCAGGAGCCAGGAGTACTGTGGCAAACTGCTAATTAGTTTTGCCTCTGAAACTTTCAGTAATAATTGGATCAGGGAGCGACACGTGCATTGAAAAGCAAATGTATCCCTGTGATGCTCTGGCCTAAGAAGTTTCTTAATATATTAATATGAATTGTTTTTTTTGGAAGGAAAGGCAAGTTAGCTCAAGTGTGCATGCCCTTTTTTCAGACAAAATACAGGTTATTTTCAACAGCTTACTTTTTCCACTCTCTCAAAAGAAAAAGCTTTTACATTTGATGGCCTATCTGAACTGTATTGAAAAGTGATATTCATGATCATAAGAGCCATTCCTCTTGGAAAAACATTACCATTCCAAGCCTCAAAGGAAGGTAACAGAAGGGAAAAAAATAAGAAATCTGTGGAGAGAAAAAGATGGAAAATGAAAAAGAAATCAATCACAAGAGGTATTAGTAGTTGCTTTCTGTACAACAAAGCCTATTCAATTATTGGGCCTTTTTAGAATCAAACTGAAAAAGTTAAAGTACTATCTATTTTTTGGCTACTACAAATGAGACTATAGGTTTTATTTTCATCACGATAGCACCCACAATTTTCAATGAATACAAAGTCTCATTGCTCAGATAAAATACATTTAATAAAAGTCTAATAAAAATCCTCAGGTCTTCTTTTCCTTCCTCTACCCTAGTCAAAAATAATGAAAAAAATAGTTATGGAAGAGCACTGCCTCAGGGAAGTGATGAAAATCCCACAGGGCAAGTTTGCAGCTGAAAACAAAGTCCTGTTTTTCCCAAATATAGCCTTGTTCACTCAATTACACAAGAAGCCTCCAAGATAAAAAATTAGTACATCTTCAGGTCACTTTGTAGTGGAAGAAAACCTATATTGTCCACGACCATGAATAGAAGATGTCCATCCCTAGTTACCCTCCACATTTCCCCCTCCTATTTCTGCATTTCACCCACCACCATCCCTCTGGGCTCTTCCACAACAGCACAGCTCTCAAAGACTGTTAACACACCTTGCACAAAATATGATAAATTTAGCAGCTCCAAGGAACCTAGCAAACAGCAATTTCAGTAAGCTAATGGTACTGCAGGAGAGCCCTATTTTCATTTTATCTCTACTGCACACAGCTCACTACTGCTTTTTTGTGCTGTTGACCCAGCACAGCCTGACACAGACTTTGCTTTAGGGAGACCCCATATCTGTAAGCTGGGGTCCTCACTGTCCAGTATCAACTTCTTGATTGACAGGATTGGCTTCTCTAACGGAAATCTATTTGAAATATATGCCCACTGTAGCCTTAATCCCCTAGCA
Source organism: Lepidothrix coronata (assembly GCF_001604755.1). Classification (NCBI taxonomy): domain Eukaryota; kingdom Metazoa; phylum Chordata; class Aves; order Passeriformes; family Pipridae; genus Lepidothrix; species Lepidothrix coronata. Next base: position 45,678 of record NW_016690322.1, on the reverse strand, counting down.
GACACTGTGAACAGATATCAGGAAAGCACAGCTTTCAAAAATACTGGGAACTCTCATATTAGACACTGGTTCATGGCATAAACACAAAAAAGGGGGGAAATCCCTTAAATGTCTCATGTAAGTCAACAGCGCAGATCACTTCCAAACTTGAGGCCATCTGACCTTTCGACCCATGCCAGACTCAGCCTACAGGACAAGACACAGAGCTACACCTGCTACAAGCCCCAAACAGCCTGAACTCCACTTTTTAATGTTTCAATAAACGCAGAACACAGACCTTTCAGGGAAATTCTCTCTGATCAGCACAGCACTTCTGAGCCCCACAATTCTGTGCATTTGCCATGTGCAAAAATGCATTTGGTCTCCAAGGGCAGGAGAAAAGGATGATCAAAGACAAACCCCACTATATAGATCCCAGAAGAGAATTTGTCACAGTCCCATGTTCCATCTTTTACCTTGAAGCATAGAGCAAATGAAAAAGGAAAGAAAATGATGTCTTAATAGTGAATGCAATTAGCAGTCAGAGGGAACTCATCCAATAATTTTTTCCAGATACTGTATAACTTATTAGGACACAACCCTCTCTTCTACAATCTGCTCATTTGAGGCATAATATTTAATTACTTCAAAGAATCACAGAATAAGCTGAATTGGGAGGGAGCCACAAGTATCATCGAGTCCAACTCTTAGCCCTGCACAGGGTTGATGCCTTGATGGAAATCCATTTTGACAGCTTTGTACCCAGAAGGATTGTTTCCCAGAAGTTTCCCTCATGTGCATCTATAAAGTCACCACACAGTTCTGAAATCCCTTGCTGGTTTCAGAACTCTTCAGAGCAGAAGAAATATTTGGGGAGTGATGGGATTGACATGCCTGATACTCTCCGTTCTTCCTTAGATCTCTACACCGTGTTTTGTTGAGTAAAAAGGGTTGTATTTAGTCTTTGTCTGACTCCAGTCTGAGAAGAGAGCTTGCTGCAGCACATGAATAATCTCAATTATGATGCCCATACAGTGCAAGTTATAGTCTAAGCTTCAATGTCAACGAAGAATTGCTGACTTGCATTGTGTTTCATAAGAAAGAAAATTTTAAAAGAAGGGGAGCACAATACTTGAATTGGAAGAACTCAGATATTTTTATGGATGCTTTGCTCCTCTTAAACACTTCTGTCAACACTAGAAATCTTTGAAGAGCTGTATTTTTCCTCATAAATGTTTTTAAATGAAAAAAAAATAGTCACACAGTACAGGATTGCCATTTAAAGGAGCAAAGAGAAAACTACCCTGGAATTGTCAGATCACAGCATCTTTGTTTGCAGGCATACCTGTGAAATCAACCACCCTAAGAAAGCTTTCGAGGTAGCAAAGCTTTTTTTTTTTCCTTTTTCCAATTGCTTAAGCCTCTAATAGGTTTGCACTTAGAAGGATGCTGAAAAGAGATGTCAGAATCACATTCTACATTTTAACTATGACTGTCTTTCCACCCAAGCAGAAGACTATTAGATTAAACTTATTAAAATGGTAGGTAAAAAATGAAGAATTTCTTTACCTTTCTGCAATAGGTCAAGCTCAAAAGGGAAGAGATTTGGAAGCAAGTTGTTATAATGACTATTATCTGAGAGAACCAATATGAGGAAAACGCTGAAATCAAGATGCTTATTGAAATAACACAAGAATAAAAAGTCGCAAGTATGACACCAAACTTGGCTGTAATGGCCTGGGGTTAATTGGGTTGAAGGGAACAGCTCGGGCTCTCCAATGTGCTTGGGCTGATGAAGACCACAGGCAGCAAAGAGCACAGCAAAAGGAGATGGGAATGCCAGCAGGACAAAAGCATCTTACATAATGCTTAGGCTGCCGGCAATTTTAAGACAAAAGAATTCAGAGGAAAAAAAAATTGGCTCTGGAAATTTTGAGGCCAGAAGACACTTGCTATTTTAAGACATGGTGCATTATTCCTTTAGAATTAAGTTGATTTTCAGTGCACGTGTATCGGCCATTTGTGTTTTCCTCAATACTCATAATAAAAAATTCTGAAGTGATAAATTTAAAATAAATTATACTTTCAGATTAATATAAAAATTATAAAAGTGAGAAAAATACATAAATGTGGTTTTATTGACTACCTTTACATGTTTAAAAAAAGAATAATTTCTAATATACAATTTCACATCACATTTCCTTGCATCAAGCTCCAGTCAGAAAAATTAGTAACCTTTCAGTTATAGCAAAACTGGATGAAAGGTCACCCTTTCCCCAAACTATGGCTAAATAGATTTAATCTTCTCAGTCTAGTATTACAGGCAGAGCAAAGTGTTTATGATCAATTCAATTAAAATGGTAATTTCAGGGGGACTGGCAGCTCTCCTAAACTGTAAAGAGTTCTAGCTTACTTGAAATCCCATGGCACAAGTTAATAATATGGGGGGTTTGCTGTTCTGTCACTGTGGTAATTTTCCATGATGTTACACTGGAACACTTGCACAAATATAACTGCAGATAACACATGGAAAAAAAAGAGATAAAATATTTAATTTTAATGTAATTATCACATCCCACTGAAAATACATGACTAAGATCAAAAGATAATTACAATATAGACCAGTGAGAGCTCTGCATTAATCAGAAGGAGCTCTGATTCAAGGCTGTTCTGCTTGCCAAAGCGAGAGTCTTGTTGGGTCAAATAAGCTCAGCCAACCCCTTAGAACAAGCCATTGGATTTACATCATTATTTTTTGCTCTTGCAGAGCTTGATAGTGTAGCAGACCCTGAAGCAAAGCTTTGCCTGTGGTTGCAATTATATAAACTTCACAGTTTTTACCACAAGTCCTACTGAATAGTTTTGTGATAAGCCATAAGCATAAACCGGTAAGCAATTGTTGTTACAGAGATCTATTAATAGATATTTCTCTTTTTTTTTTTTTTTTAAAAAAAAGGCAAGAAAGATAATGCTATTCACATTCAGCACTAATGCACAGGGCATTTTAAAGGAAAAACTGTCAACTTGAAAATTCATTTCCTTCTGATTACTTCAGACATACCCAGAAGCTAACAAAAAGAGTGAAGATTTGTATTTTTTTACCATTCCTGCCTCTCCCCCTTCTCTATTTTGCAAATACTTTGCAAATGTGACACCATATCTGCTCAGTTCCCTGCTTTGTTGCTGGCAAACACCTTGTCACTGAGTGCTCTGGGGCTGGGCACTCACACAGACACTTTCCCTGGCTTTGCAGAAAGCAACAGAGCAAGGTAGGAGTTCCAAGACATTGCAGTAAAGAAACAACCAGGCTCAAGTTGTATTCAAGGAAAAACTAAGATGATAAATGTCATCTTGTTTTTTATTGTTGTTCTAGGTCTATCAAAAAGACCTTTAAAAAGCAGTATAAGTAAACAAGCGGAAAAGGCTCTCAAATGACACCAAGAATTTTTCAACAGTATCTTCTTCTAAGTAACTCAGGTGGTTAGAGATTGCTGTATCTGGACTTCAGTGAACTAAAGAAGTAACTAGTTTTGCACTTAATCCTGAAGGCGGTCAAATGACATAACTGCAAACTCTGATTATCATTTTATAAGTTGAAACTCTGCCTTGCTTACACTGCAGTCTCTGCTGAGACTAAAGCCTGGCTAGACGTACCTGTCTCAGCCTTCAGCAGAGTAGCTGAGAGCAGTATAGCTGCAAGGAAAAAAACCCCAATCTCAGTCTGGACTGCAAAACCCTTCTGAAAAGCAGAGCAAATATTTAGATTGTTGGCTTGCACTGAAATCAGCACTGCTGTGGCTCGGAGTGCCAAGCCAAGGCAATGTGATTACACACTGAAAGCTCTTAGCAATATAGCAATCACATACTGCTGGTCTTGACACACCTAGAAATGTAGTGACTGCATATCTCACTCAATCAGGACAGGGAAGCAAAAAGTAAAGAAATCTGTGCCAATTTTCTGAGTGAAGATTTATGCAGTCAGCACAGCATAGGAACCACAGAACCTTACCTCTTTAACTGCATCAAATATGGAGATAGTAAAAACCTAATTTTCTGTCAAAGCTCTAGAAATTTAATCAAGCAATTAGTAATGTAAAATCAGAAGGCCCAAAACTAACCAAAATGACTATCTAAATCCTTTGTTAAATTCAGCAAGTTTTAAAGTAGTCTTTTGCAAGTAACACATTTCACAAATCCTTTATCATCTCTGTTCAGTGATGAACTGTTTGAATGGTCAACAATTGCCTGAGATTTTGGGTATGCTCTTCAGTAAAAGACATACAGATGGGTCCCTGAGCAATACACAATGTAGAACAAAAGGAAGAATTACTGTCCGGGTAATATAAAAAGTCCTTAGTTTAGGACAGTCACATCAGGAATAGAGTTTCTAAAACCACTACTCAGCTTTCAGCAGACATTTAGATCTAGAGACCTCCAAAACATGGAGTATAAGAAACCAAGTTGCATTTGATCCTAACACCATTGTTTTTTAAGCTGCAGGTGCTGAGGAAACTGAAAGAAACACAAAAACCTTGACATAATAATGTACACCAAAGAACGGGCAACTGCAAAAGGAACAGCAGAAAAGTACACAAAGGAAAAATAAACTTACTGCCTCTTTGGGAAGTCTGAAATATTCTGAAAGTAGAAGTGTAAGCACATTCTTATTTAAACATACCCAAAGCAGCAGATCTACATTCAGCATCTGGTCGAGCGACGACAAAAATGGATCACTGGAGACGAAACTGTCTGGAGGACAGAAATGTGAAGACAATGTTTCTCTTGGCACAGAAATCTGGGACATTATGTAGTTAAAGAAACTGTATGTTCATGTGGCATTTTATAGGCTGTGGTAGTTTTGTGGTGACTGACCTTGACGGCAACTTTTACATATCTGATTCTCAAAGCAGTTAAATGACCCCAAAAATATTTCTGCACCTCCATGGTCCTTCATTACAACAGGATCTGCTGCTGTTTCCATTAATACAAATCCTGGAAGCTGGTGAGAACACATGGTTTAGCTTCTAATCAGCTGAAAAACTACAGAAGGAAGAAAGATATTCCTAGGCAGACTATAAAAATCAAAAAGCTCGTGTAGGAGATCTTTTTAAAGTATTTTTTCTTTCAAAGAAAAAAAAAGTTACCCTCTCTTCTGTGTAGCAGAAAGATACAGCTGTAGTTAAAAGCAGTAAGTTAAGAATATCTCAGGGTTCAGACAGGATTTTTTCTTCTTTTCTTTGCATTTAAAGAATTTTCTCTTTCCTCCAGTAGGTTTCTTTGCCAATTTCATTCTTCTAGAGTTTATAATTCCCTGGGTTACCATACTTTTACGTGCTGTGCTGGGTATATGGGATAATTACTCCTGTTGATATTTGGACTCAAGTATTGATAAAGCTTTGGCTGCTTCGAAGTACCCTCCATTTCTTATACAGATTTCTCCTCATAGACTTTTGTTGAAGCGCAACATTTTCTACACAGGAGCAGAGAGCTTGACAAT